>NC_057398.1:13890026-14196321 GCF_019320065.1 Cervus canadensis
TAGCAGCTAAGTGTTATTGATCCCTTTTCATAAAGGAGGTATGGTGCTCCACATATATAATTTAATCCTCAAACCAAACCTATGAAAGAGGTACTAATTACCTCCATCCAACAGATGAGAAAAATTAAGCTGACCCAAGATCACACAGCTGGCAACAATCAAATTTCAGAAAACAGGCATTCAATTTGTGCTGTCCACTACAGTAACCACTAGTCCCAAGTGACCATTTAGAGTTTAATTAAAATTAAATAAAGTTAAATTTTTATTTTCCCAGCTGCACTAACTACAGTTTAAGTGTCATTGGTCACATATGGCTAGCGACTACTGTATCAGGGAATGCCAGATGCAGAACATTTCCATCACTGCAGAAAAATCTATTTGACAGTTCTATTGGAACTAGTACACAAGTCTCAGGAAGGTTAAAGAAACAAAGTAACTTAAAAATACACACACACACTTTCCCCTCATAGCTCGCTAGTGGTTTTACTGAGATGAGCATCATCTCAGCCAAGCATAACAGGAGAGAAAAAGAACAAAACAAGAGTCAACAGGATCAACACTGGGAATCACGGAGGAACTTGGAATGGTGGGAAGTCACATAACAGTAGGCCCCAATCTTTCTAGCACCAGGGGCAGGGTTTCGTGGAAGATAATTTTTCCACAGACCAGAGAAGGGTGATGACTTGGGGATGATTCAAGCACATTACATTTGTTGTGCACTTTATTTCTATTATTATTACATCAGCTCCACCTCAGATCATCAGGCATTAGATCCTGGAGGTTGGGGACTCCTGACATAAGGCATTGAAGAGACTTCCGTGTAAATAACTCAAGAGCTCTATAAGATCAAGCCTCCTCCTTACTTCCATATGCTAAAGGGGGAACCCGCTGATGAAGTAAGGCATAGGCATCTAAGTTACAAATACAAAAGTGACCCATTTTGCTCACAAGCTGAGAAGACTGGCATCCCATCAGCTGTACAAGTAGCATCTTGTTATTGTTGTTGTTTAGTCACTCAGTCACATCTGACTCTTTGCCAACCCATGAACTGTAGCCCACCAGGCTCCTCTGTCCATGGGGTTTCCCAGGCAAGAATACTGGAGCAGGTGGCCATTTCCTTCTCCAGGAGATCGTTCCAACACAGAGATCAAACCCACGGCTCCTGCCAAGTCTCCTGCATTGGCAGGCAGATTCTTTACCACTGAGCTACCTGGGAAGCCCATATAAGCAGCATTCTTGTTGTTCCTGTTCAGTCGTTGTCCAGCAATTTTTGACCCCATGCACTGCAGCACACCAGGCTTCCCTGTCCTTCACCATCTCTCGGAGTTTGCTCTAACTCATGTCCCTTGAGTCGGTGATGCTATCTGACCATTTCATCCTCTGCCGCCCTCTTCTCCTTTTGCATTCAATCTTTTCCAGCATCCGGGTATTTTCCAATGAGTCAGCTCTTTCCCTCAGGCGGCCAAAGTACTGGAGCTTCAGCTTCAGCTTCAGTCTTTCCAATGAATATTCAGGACTAATTTCCTTTAGGATTGACAGGTTTGATCTCCTTGTTATCTAAGGGACTCTTAAAAGTCTTTTCCAGCACCACAATTTGAAAGCATCAATTCTTTGGCATCCTGTCTTCTTTATGGTCCAGTTTTCACATCTGTACATGACTATTGGAAAAACCATAGCTTTGGCTATATGGACCTTTGTTAGTAAAGTGATGTCTTTGCTTTTTAATATGCTATCTAGGTTTGTAATAGCTTTCTTTCAAGGAGCAAGCGTCTTTTAATTTCGTGACTGCTGTCACCATCCGCAGTGACTTTGGAGCCCAAGAAAATAAAATCTGTCATTACTTCTACTTTTTTCCTTTCTATTTGCCATGAAGAGATGGGACCAGATGTCATGATCTTCATTTTTTGAATGCTGAGTTTTAAGCCAGGTTTTTCACTCTCTTCTTTCACCCTCACCAAGTTGTTCACAGACATATCATATGTGACCAGTAGAGTTCGAGAAGCTACAGTGCTTCCAAAACTTTCTGAAAAGCTCTAAAACTTCTCTTAGAATAGTGACTGTGATAAGAAATCATAGTTAATGTTAAGACCTGGAATTTTTAAAGCAACTTTTCTCTTAGTTCTGAAAAACATTTCAAGTAAAATTCTAGTGCACTTGCTCAGCATAATACTCTCAGTAGCAGGAGTGCTATATTCTGCTGCTGAATTGATGTTTCTTTAGAATTAATATTTATGTCAAATGACAGATTATATAATGCAGACCTAGCTTAAAAATCTATCACAAGTTGCAACAAGTAAAATTTTAAAACTGTTTATATTTTAAGGATAAAATTAACCAGCCAGCTACAGCTCTAGAACACACACCCAATCAGAAACAGTCTCTGATTTAAGAAAAATATCAAAATCCTTTTTGTTGAGCAGAATTTTGCTTTTCTCGCAGCAATTTTTATCAAAAGTTTGATGGCAAAAGGTTTTCTTGTGTCACATGAAAGATAATTTTACTTTTTAAATCAACAAACTTGATCTTACCTCTCTAGCCTGCCAAATCATGAGATATGAACTTGGTAAATTCACACCACACAGAAGTTTACATGGAGAAACATCTCCCTGACTTGGCTGTCTAGCTGCCCTCTTCCCTAGTCCTCTTCCCCAGAGCTAATCCTTTTCGCAGTTTATGATATATCATTCCCAAGACACTTTACACAGACACAGGCATAGCTGTATATGTCATTTCTAAAAACACAAATGAAAACATCAGTCACAATTGTTTCAGGCAAAAATCAATGGATGCTCAAGTTAGTAGACAAGAAAATATAAGTAATAGGATACTCACATAGTCTCAGATTAACTTCCCACAGTAAAGTGAAGTGAAGTCGCTCAGTCATGTCTGACTCTTTGTGACCCCGTGGACTGTAGCCCACCATACTCCTCCATCCATGGGATTCTCCAGGCAAGAATACTGGAGTGGGTTGCCATCTCCTTCTCCAAGGGATCTTCCCGACCCAGGGGTCGAACCCAGATGTCCCGCATTGCAGGCAGACGCTTTAACCTCTGAGCCACCAGGGAAGCCTAACTTCCCATAAGATACTTATTAATTAGAAGAGGAAAAATATAATAACTTAATCATGGAGAATTCTGCAAGACACTGCCTTAACCAAGTAATCAAGTTGACACCTCCAGCAAAGAGAGGTGTCCCCGATATGCAATATGCACTATGAATTACACAACACCACTTCTACAAGATTCCGGCCAAAAAAATTGAAACCTGAGTCAAATCATAAGAAAACATTGGAAAGACCCAGTTGAGGAACACTCTACAAAATATCTGATGAATCCTCTTCAAAAGGATCAAGGTCATGAAAGGCAAAGACTGACGAACTGGAGGTGCCAACCCAGATCAAAGTACACTAAAGGATATTAGTAGAACAATTGCAAAAAAATTGCAAGAAGTCTGCAGTTTAGTTAACAGGATTACATCACTGTTCATTTCTTAGTTTTGATCATTTTACTGCAGTTACATAAGGTGTTAACTCTGGGGGAAACTAGGTGAAGAATAAACAGGAATTCTAGTGCTACTTTTACAAATGTTGGTAAATATAAAATTATTTCAAAATGAAAAGTAAATTTTTAATTAAAAACACAAATAGTAGGGTTCTGTATATATTATTCTTCATCTTTCACTCTTCACTTAAAATATATCTTGAAGATTATACCATGTATGTATACATACATATCATATATACATATATGGAGCTACTGCATTTTAATGGACTGTTTCATTTTATAGATTTACATTTGACCAGTTCCTTATTAATGAGCACTCAGGAAATTTCCTAGCATTTGCAGTTATTCTTTTATGTAAGACTTTCTGTACACATAGTTATCAAATCCAGATTTGAGAAAAATAACATACGTTATTTGCTGATACTATAAATTTTCAATGTTACTGTTAAACGGAAGTGATTTTTAATATTGTCTTGTATATTGAACATATACTCTTTGTCTTTCCCTTCTCTTCTGAATTATTTAATTTGGGAGAATAGAAAAGCCAAAGTATCACAAATCTTACCAATTAAGACACTTTAAATTGTAAATCGGAAATTCAAATGAACCTATCTTCTCAATTAAGACTCTAACCAAATCATTGGTATACAAATTAGGTGTTCTAAAGATCTGTATCCTGAAAGCCTAAGAGCTTAAGGTAAGTTCAATAATTAAAAGGATCTACATACACTCCAAATGTTGTAATAAAATACTAAAATGCACCAGAAAAAAAAAAAAAGATTGTACTGATAATCAGAAAACCCTGAATGTCATAGAATAACCTTACTTACTTTGCATTTACCACTTTAACTTACTTTAGCAACTAGACAAGCAAGCCATTCTAATCCCAAATTTGTGGTAATGAAAGAGGGCAGGATTTTTTTTTTAACTTTTTGTTCTCATAATTCTTTTTCTCTGAAAGTCTTCTATATGTTTTTCAAATATTGTCTTTATCATCTGTCAAAGGAAGTGGTTGAATTAGATATTTTAAGACCTTTTCTAGCTCTAAATTCAGCTGTAGAACAACACTCCAAGCGAAATCATAATGTACATTGATACATGCAAATCCTCCAGGAAAGAGGTTTAAGCAGAGTTGAGAAAAGGAGGGTGAGGAGGACTAGACCAGTTACTACAAATTATGTCATATTCCCAAGACTCCCTGGACCTCAGGCCTGGAACCTGATTTAGGTCTCAGAGAGGGCTCCCCTAGCCTTTCTGGAAAGCGGAGGTGGAAAGAGAGACTGGGGGACCATTTTTCCAGTGGAGAGAGTTGAAATGCCTGAGCTGTATCTGGGATCTTGTGATCATTACTGAATGATATTGAATGACTTAAGATTAAAAAACTGCATCATGTCATTGTTAAGCATATAGCTCTGATCTTGGATAAGTCACTTGAATGCTTTGAACGTCAGTTCTCTCATCTATAGGAGTGCTTCCTTTAGATTGTTGTGGTGACAAATGACACTATTGCTGTTGTTGTTGTTTAGTCACTAAGTCATGTCCCACTCTTCTGCAACCCAATGGACTGTAGCGCCAGGCTCCTCGGTCCATGGGATTTCCCAGGCAAGATGGAGTGGATTGTCATTTCCTTCTCCAGGGGATCTTCCTGGCCCAGGGATTGAAACTGAGTCTCCTGCATAGTCAGAAAAATTCTTTACCACTGAACCACCAGGGAAGTCCCTGACAAATGACATAAAACAATATAAAACTCACTTCCACATTATTGTTATGATGGTAGTTATTCTTATCATTGGGTCATTGGCCTAAAAACTGATTCAAGGCCTTTAACACAGAGAATTGTAACACTAAACAAGCCATTAGCCCAGAAAAGCTGTAATTATTGATGAACAATAGAAGCCTTTCCATCAGCATAAATTACAAAGCCAGGAATCAGTAGCAACAATAAGAAAAGAAGGAGACAGATGGCCTTTGAGTCCCACTAATGAAACCAGATATTGATTTGAAGGTCAAACACCATTATTCTCATAATTCTCTCTCTTTTAAAGTCTTCTATATATTCTTATCATTAAAACAGCATCTATAGAGCATTATGCTGGCTATTTCACAAAGCAAATGAAGAATTCCTTTCCTATGTTTAGCTTATAACAAACCAAAAATACATACAACAAACCAATAAATATTTGAGTTTTCTTCTGAAGATCAAGTAAATAGAGCATTGGATGAGGTATAGAATTGCTACTAGGGATTCTTTTTTTTTTTCACAGAGGGCTTAACAGAGATGATGAGATATTAGGAGTCATCTGAAGGGAAAGTTAGGATGCTATATTGGTTTCCTGTGGTTGCTGTAACAAAGTACCACAAAGAGGCAGTTTAAAACAACAGAAATTTACTCGCTCACAGTTCTGACTACCAGAAGTTCAAAATTATTATTACTTGAGCAAAATCTCCCCTAGAGCCCTCCAGAGACTCTAGAGGAGAATCTATCCTTGCCTGACCAGCTTCCTGTGGCTGCTGGCATTCTTTGGTTGGTGGCTGCATCCCTCTTGTCTGTCTGTGTCCACACTGCCCTCTCTCTTATAAGGACACTTCTGATCAGATTTAGGGCCCACCTAGATAATCCAGAAACTCACATTTCAAGATCTTTTATTTCATCACATCTTCAAAGACCCTTTTTCCATCTATGGTAACATTTGCAGGTTCCAGAGATTAGGATCTTCTTTCTTTGGGGGTCCTCATTCAGTCTACTCATGCAATTCTTACATTTGGGGGAGAGCAGTGTTCAGAAAGCTTCCCAGGTGGTAAAGAACCTGCCTGCCAATGCAGGAGACATAAGAGATGCCAGTTGGATACCTGGGTCAGAAAGATCCCCTGGAGGAGGGCATGGCAACCCACTCCAGTATTCTTGCCTGGAGAATCCCATGGACAGAGGAGCCTAGGGGTCTACAGTCCATAAGGTCGCAAAGAGTGGGCCATGAATGAAGCTACTTAGCATGTACGCTAGGGTTCAAGAAAGCTTGCAGTTGAAGTAAGGCATGCACTTGATGGGAGGGGAGTTTGGGGGAGAATAAATGCATGTATACGTATAGCTGAGTCCCTTCGCTGTTCACTTGACATTATCACAACACTGTTAATCTCATATACCCCAATATAAAATAAAAAGTTTTGTTTTTTTTTTTTAAGTCAGGCATGCAGAGTTTGTCACAGACACAGGAACAAAATGTTTGTGTTTTTGTTGCTCTTGTTTGTCAGAGTTTCTGACTGAGATCCTGAAGGAGGATGCACTGAGAGGTAAAATCCAATCAGCAGAGTATCTGGAAGAGAGGAGTGTGGTCCCAGGAAAGCCCAGGGACAAGAGATCCCAGGCTCAGCAGGATCCTGGGCTGGAAACCAATAGTACTTCCCAAAATCTGCCTATGGGTTTTGTTAGGTCTGCCATGACATCAGCAATCTTAGCCTCTCCACCAGGAGCCCCAGGACTCACATGAAACCAGAGGCTCAAACAGAGACAGTCAAAACACATTCATCCATCCCCATCCGCAGCTCAGTTACTAGACTGACATTTCTGTTCACAATTTGGTTGCATTTCCATCTCTCTCTATTTTTTCTATCAGATGATCTGCTCTTTGTTTTTGTCTTATTCACTCAAACTAAGAGTGTATAGAAGTACTTGATAGTAACACTTGACGTGAGGCATGTGAAATCCTAGTTCCCCAACGAGGGACCATATCCACATCCCTCACTTTGGAAGGACACAGTCTTAACTACTGGACCACCAGCGAAGTCCCATGCTCTTTCTTATCATTGCTAAGAAATATTTAGATTAAAATAAACCCTCTATAGTCATCACCTAAGTTTTGACTTCAGTTTAATACTTGTCTCAATACCATTTTTTACATTCCTGGTCTTAATAAAATGTATTGAGGGGTAAACCAAATGACAAAGACAAACAGCTTTGTTCCCCCTTTTACCCTTTGAATTAAACTAAATGGGACTAAGCAATTTTCTAGGAAGAATGAATTTAATTTCTTTTTATCACTGTCACTTGGGTGCTGGATCATATCCTCCATGTGACGGCCTGAGCGCACCCAGCAACCCTAGTTATAAGGGACTGATGGCTCTCTAGGAAATACAAGGGGCCTGTCCCAGGAGATGCTTCAGAGGAGAAACCAGGCATGGCTTTAGTTTCTGTCCTACAATGCACTCTAACATGGTGCACAATCCCTGGGTCCTACATTAATTCCTGGGTTCAAACCCTTGCTCCAAGATTTATTATTCATGTGAATTGCTTCAGAGGGATTCTTTTGAGGGTTAAATCAGACAATACAGGTTTTATCTATCTGTTCAGCTGGGCTACAGTGTCCAGTCATTCAAGCAAACAATCTAAATGGTGCTCTACAGGTCACTTTGCAGATATGAATAAAGTCCATACGTGCATGCATACTCAGTCAATTCGGTCATGTCCAACGTTTTATGCAACCCTATGGACCATAGCCCACCAGGCTCCTCTGTCTATGGGATTCTCTAGGTAAGAATACTGGAGTGGGTTGCTGTGCCCTCCTCTAGGGGATCTTCCCATCCCACGGATCCAAACTGCATCTCCTGCAATTCCTGCATTGCAGGCAGATTCTTTACTGCTGAGCCACCAGGGAAGCCCTGAAGAAAGTCCATAACCAAGTGATTGTAAGAAAAGGAGATTATCCTCGAGAATTTGAATGAGCCTGATTTAATCAGATGAAAGGCCTTAAGAGCAGAGCTGAGTCATCTCAGAGACGAAGAAACTCTGTGGAATGCAGTTTCAGTTTATGTCCAAGTTGCAGCTTGTCCTTCCTAACAACCCAGCCTATGGACCCCCACAATCGCATATGGCAATTCCTCAAGATAAATCTCTTAATAGATGTCTCCTACAGGTTCTGGGTCTCTGGTTGAACCCTAATTGGTACAACATGTAAAACTATGGACTAGGGACTGACACATAGTAAGGCTCAGAAAGATTTTGTTACTATTTTTATTGTTTGTGGTGGTGGTAGTGAAGGTGGTAGAATTGTTACACAACAAACTTCTGGAATTTCCCAACACCTCCAGTTTCCAATAAGATGTCTCAATGGTCCCAGTAAGTACATTATTTTTTCGTCAGATCATGTGACTCAATGCTGGGTTCAAAAAAATGCAACTATTAAAATACTCCATTTACACTATTTTGTAACAACTGTAAATGGAGTGTAATCTTTAAAAATTGTATAAAAAATTCCAGAGTCTCACCCTGTTTTTGTCAGTATTAAGCCTCCGGAAGTGTTAGTCGCTCAGTCATGTGCAGATCTTTGCAACTCCTTGGACTGTAGCCCGCCAGGCTTCTCTGTCCACAGGATTCTCCAGGCAAGAGCACTGGAGTAGACTGCCATTCCCTTCTCCAGAGGATCTTCCCGACCCAGGGAACAAACCCGAGTCTCCTGCATTGCAGGTAGATTCTTTACTGTCTGAGCCACCAGGGAAACCCAAACTGAACCCTCCCCCAAAAAGGATAGATTTGACCTTGGCTCAAGGGTAGCCTGTATCGGTAGACATGTTATTAGCTTGATTATAATGATTATCTAACAATGTATATGTATATTATATCATCAAATCGTATGCCATAAACATATACTATTTTAACTGTCAATTACATATATTTCCATTTTCAAAATGCAGCCTGTTAATAGATAATTTTAAAAGTCACTCTACTTAACAGACAAAGCAACATCACATTTCAAATCATGTCATGCAGTTTCATAGACCAATAACTAATTTGTTGTTGTTCAGTCACTAAGTCGAACCCGACTCTTTGCAACCCCATGGACTGCAGTACACCAGGCTTCCCTAATAACTAATACACTTCCTTAATACCTAATATGCTTCCCAATAAAGATAATTTTTAGGCAACCATTAGTCCAGAGAAATTCCTCACTAATTCATAGTAGTACAGATTTTACATTTGCATTTTTTTTACATTTGCATTTTTTAAAGTCTAGGAATCATATTATTTCTTTCAGTTAACTTGCCTTGTATTTGCAATAGTTTTTAAATCTATTACTTTTCACCTCTTCCTTTCTTCCTCTGTTATTTTCCATTTAATAGGAACTGATTCCTTAATCTTCTAAGAATCGCTTTACTGTATCTATAACTGCTTCAAGTTTGAAGCAAGAGGCATACAGACTACTCTTAGATCTAATAAAGTCACATTGTCTACTTTCCTAAATGTCCCAAGAAATTTGAAGTATCATGTGTGTGTGTGTGAGTCACTCAGTCATGTCCAGCTCTTTGCAACACTATGTACTCTAGCCCACCAGCCTTTTCTATCCATGGAATTCTCCAAGCAAGAATACTGAAGTGGGTCTCCATTCCCTTCTCCTGGGGTTCCTCCTGACCCAGGGATCTCTCTGATCCAGGGATAGAACCCAGGTCTCCTGCATAGAAAGCAGATTCCTGACCATCTGAGCTACCAGGGAAGCCCATACAAGGTATTTCTCACTTTTTCTTTATCTAATAGTCTCTGTTACTTCAATACTCTTTTGTCCTCCAGAAGTATGCTTTACTGGTTCAATCAAAAGTTACTTACTGAGCACCTGTTTGGGCAAAAAAAATGCATCCCATGTCCTATTCTCATGGAGTTTTTGACAAGGATGACAAATAAACACAAATAACTATTATTTGAAAGATTGATATCTGCCATTGGGATGGTTCAGACAGTGTTAAAGTGATTCTGAGAATAGAAAGGTCACATCTGGTTGAAATGGGTAAACTGAGAAAAGTCTAACAGTATAGATGGCTTCTGAGAGGATTCTTAAAGAGTGGGAAGGATTTCAACAGCCTGGCAAGGAAGTAGGGGTCATTTCAGAAAATGAAAACATCACATGAGCCTGGCAAGTGACTCACTTTATACATGAAAAGAGTGAGAGCCAGACAAGAACTTGCCCATGCAGAACTAAGGTATGCAGCTAGTTAGTAGTAATAAGAATACCAAGAGAGTCCAGAAATCCAAGGAAGCCTGTACAGAATCTTTTGTCTGCAGTTCCTTGTTCCTTCTAATTATAAGACTGAAATTTGAGTTGCTGGCCTTCCTTTAAGAGGCCATCAAGCCTAACCTCTCACACTCTATATCCCTTTCTGCTCAACCACTCTCAGAACTCTCACACCCTATCATTCATCCACCCATTGCCCTCCAGTCTGGATCCCAGAGTCCTATATCCACCCCTTCCATTCTCTACCCTCCTCTTCACAGGATGATATAGAACCCCCAGTCTGTCTTCCCTTTCTCTGAATGGTTCCTTCACCTTCTTTCTCTAACTGAAATGTTATTTTTCCTAAGGACACAAGCAACGTTTGCTTTTTCCTTTACAGCCTGTGAATTTCAGATCCTGGCTGATGTCCTCCTAGCTCCCAGTGCTACTTTCAAAGCTTTCATTGCCCTCTCCTTCAAAACATCCAGCTCCTTTGAAGCCCATATCATTGGACTACAATTCACTCACTTCCACCTCCAGAGAGAGCACATGTATCAGTGTCCTTATCACTCCCCCATTTATCAATGACTTTATTCTCAGTCCATCACTCCTGATGTCCTCACTATCCTCCATGCCCAGAAAAATCACTCACATGCAAATTCCTTTTTGTATTCTCCCCTTCTCTTCCTCCTTCCTACTTGCCTGGAACATCACCAAATCTCCTTAAATTCAACTCTGGCCATATTCTAGTACTAAAGTTTGATAAAGAAAGCCATTTCGGAACTTCTCTGGTGGTTCAATGGTTAAGAATCTGCCTTGCAATGCAGGAGACACGGGTTTGATCCCTGGTTGGGGAACAAAGATCACACCTGCCGTGGAGCAACTCAGCCCATGTGCTCCAGAGCCCGCACACCACAACTACTGAGCCCACGGGCCACAAGTAGAGTTTGTGTGCTGCAACGAGATCCCACGTGCCACAACTAAGACCCAATTCAGTCAACTAAATAAATATTAAGAAAAGAAAGAAAACCATATGATATCCCTAATTAGTCCCACAATCAATTCATGACTCAGAGTCACATACGAATACCTGACACTTCCTAACCCTAACTCTATTTACATTTCCCCAGTATATTTGCTTTCCAACTCACATAGGCAACTATTTCGTACTTCTTTCTCTCTCTTCAAACATCACCCTAACCCTTGACCCTACCTCATATTTTCATGAGAAATTAGAAGCAACTTAAATGGACTTCCTTTGTTTTTCTATTAGTCTGTTTCCCTCTGTACCTAGTCTTTCTACATTCTTTCCTGCCATTACTAAGGTTGATGTGTCTGTTCTAAACAAGACTGCCTGCTCCACTGGGACCTTCTGAACCGTGTCGTATCATTACCTTGCAATTATGCCTTCTTTCTGCTACATCATCCATTTCTCCCATTCTTCTGAATCAGTCTCATCTGATCTAGTTTATATGATCTTAAAACTCACCCTCCCAATCCAAAATACCCTTTAATATTCATCACATTTTTTCCCTTCCCTTTACAGCAAAAACTTCAAAAGAATAACTATTGAGTAATCTGCGGTCTCCACTTTCTTACCTCCCAATCTCATCTTGACCACTTCAATCAAGCTTCTAGTTTTTCCATTTTCTCATCAAGATCATCGGTAATCTGATGTTGCCACATCCAATGGACACATCTGTGCCTCCATCCTACTGAGACTTTTAGCAACATTTAGCTTTATTGATCAACACCTACTTCCTGAAACACTTTTCTCTCTTGTCCTTAGTGTCACCTACTTTCCTAATTTTCTTCTCTTAAGCCCCTTTGTTTCTACTCAATCTCTGAACTTTGGAATGATCTTGGATTTTTTCCTTTTTGGTTACCTACATTTATTTCCCAGGTGATTTCACCTGAGTCTCTCATTCTAGTCACTTTTACCATCTGAGTATAGATCCCTGACTGGCCTCATAGTCTTTAAAGAGACAAGCAAGGATGATTCCAGGCAGAAATTAGGTTGCACTTAATCAAGCATGCTGCTGCTGCTGCTGCTAAGTCACTTCAGTCGTGTCCGACTCTGTGCGACCCCATAGACGGCAGCCCACCAGGCTCCCCCGTCCCTGGGATTCTTCAGGCAAGAACACTGGAGTGGGTTGCCATTTCCTTCTCCGATGCATGAAAGTGAAAAGTGAAAGTGAAGTCACTCAGTCGTGTCCAACTCTTAGCAACCCCATGGACTGCAGCCTACCAGGCTCCTCCATCCATGGGAATTTCCAGGCAAGAGTACTGGAGTGGGGTGCCATTGCCTTCTCTGTAATCAAGCATACTCCCCACCAAAACCAGACAGCATTCCCAGGTCACATCCTCAAGTTCATTCCCATGCCCACTTCTCCCCGAGTAATAGTCTTTCCTCAGTCAGGACATCACACAGGCTTGTCCAGAGCTATCCTTTCTGTTTAGTGTTCATGGTTCCACTCTGAAGCTCCGGAAGTACCTCTTCCCTCCTCTCCCAAGTCCACTTCCTATCACAGAATATTTCAAAGTTAAATTCACACAGCCGATTCTAATTTACACAGATCTCCTGACTCTGCATCCAGGATTTTTTTCTATTATGTCAAGCTGCCTCTCAGACTCTTACTGATAAGTTTCATTTTATGCTACTCTATGTAGGTCTTTTGCATGAAATTCTTATCCTCCACCCACCACCCTCCCTTCCCCACCAAAATAACTGACCACCCATGCATGGCTCCGTAACACTCTTACGCATTGTGGCATAGAGTTTGTTTTTCTAAACAAGTAAAACAAAAAGCTTTGCTTAAAAATAATAAACATGTTATACTCATGCATATCAGCAATATTTTAAAACAAGATTTGTTTTCTCCTGTTTTCCTTCACAACAATCTATTACTATGTCAGATTTCAAAACAAAAGCTAGTTTCCACAGGAAGGGAAAACAGGTCAAGGGAAACAAGGAAGAAAGGAATACTGTTTGCAAGGTTTAGATTTGAAGTTTTACATAGCTTTCCCAGAAACAGTGACTGTTATTGGCACTTTACTACTTTTAATCCTGAGCATGAAATTCAAACTTCTATGGAAACAAAACTATGTAACTATGAACAAAACAAACAACACATTGGTCCCTTCCTGGTGTGAACTTTGGATACATTTGGCAGCTCTTTCAAATTGTGAGTAATGTATCTCTCCTTCTCTAGCCACTTTAAAAAGGTCAGATTCTAAACTGTCAGGAAGGATTCAAGTGACAACTAAACTAAAATAAGGTATAAAGAAAGGTCTCCTTTCATGTTTCTCAAAGCATGTTCTACTGACAATGCCTTGGGTAGTAATTATGTTTATGATGAAGTCTATACTTTTGTTTGGGTTATGAATCATTTATTTATGATTTTTAACAGGAACCAGACATTGCCTCATTACCGTCTTGTTGAAGAAATATGTCTTGCAATGAATTTTGGTAAGGTAAACTTTTTTCCCATTAGGCTAGGATGGGTGTTAAAAATTAAAAGTGAGATTATTTAGATGATCTGTTTAAGTCAGTGGTTCTAGGACTATAAATCTGTGTCCATATGTGTGTTCAGGCACTAAGTCGTGTCCAACTCTTTGCGACTCCACAGACTGTAGCACACCAGGCTTCCCTGTCTTCACTGTCTCCCAGAGTTTGCTCAAATTCATGTCCATCAGCTCTGTGGCTAGTAAGTATTAATTTCTTTTTTATCAGAAATTCTGAGACTACATAAGAAAGAAGTACTGGAGCAATCAGATTCCTGAGCCTAACTGACTATCACCAAACTAGGCACAGAGCAAGGTACCACAGAAACTATGTTCCCATTTTGGGTACCTCAGAGGATACAGATATAGATTACATAGGCTTGTCCAGAGTGCCACATCAATTTGTTACTTGATCTTGGCATTTAAGGTATATTCTTAAGCCATGAGTTCAGTTAATTAGTGGACTGTTAATATGATAAAGGCAGTCATGATCCTGAGTGGCCTAAATGTTTTAAGATGTCAGTTCCACCTTATACTAGCTATGTGACTTTAGACAAATTGATTAGCTTCAATTTCTTCTTCTGAAAATCAGAGTGCTGATAAGTAACCTCAGCAAAACTGTAGTCTAGACTTAATTAATAAGTCTAGACTTAAACATGTAAATACATGTTTGTATCTGGCTCCCAATAAATGTTAGTTCCTTTCCCTTATATGAATTTAAATCAGGAATCAGTGGCAGATTCTATCATATCACAACTGCTTACTGATTCACATGGTAATCACAAGAGATTCACTTATGTGCTGCCTCTTCAGAGACAAAAAGATTTCTAGGACTTTGGAGCTAATGATAAGAACCTCCGTCTTATATCCATTTCATGGATAGAATGCATAGCTTACAAATGCTGTTGAGGCAGTGGGGGCAGTGGGAATGGGCCAGGGCTGGGCGGAGGTCAGACAAGATGGCAGACATGGAGACCGAGCTGGTATCCCTGATCCCGGTATCGCTGCCCACCGATGATCCCCTGTTCTTCATTTTATCCTTCTTGGACTACAGGGACCTAATCAATTGTTCCAACGTCAGTCAAAGTCTTAGTTAGCTATCAAGTCATGATCTGCTGTGGAAAAGACACTGCAAAAAATAGTGGCCGATATCTGAGGAGGACAAAGCACAGAAGAGTCAGTATTGGCAATTCCTCTTCATTGATACTTGCTTTGATGTAGGAAGGTATAAGGACCATAATGATGCTATTAAAAAGGCCTGGGATGGTCTCAAGAAATATTTGAACCCAGATGTCCTCAGATGGTTATTCTCTAAAAGAGGGCGGGTAATCAAAAAGGAAGATATAGAAGCTCTGGTTCAATCCCTGGGTCGGGAAGATCCCCTGGAGGGCACAGCAACCCACTCCAGTATTCTTGCCTGGAGAATCTCGCCTGGCAGGCCAAAGTCCATGGGTCGCAAAGAGTCAAACACGACTGAGCAATTTAGCAAGCAAGCAATAGACGCTGTAGAAGCTCAGATGAGTTGCAAGCTTCCTGACTATCATCCACAATGGGCAGAAGTCAGTTGTTCCTGGTTTGTTGAGAAGCATGATGCTGTCTAATCACTATTATTCTGAGGATTTTTAGACTTTGATATAGCTTCTGGAGGCTTCTAGCAGAGATAGGGACTGAAATATTGTCTCCCTTTAACTTTTTGCATATATATTGGTTTCAGTCAATACATATAGCAATGGAAACTGCAGAGGGCCAAAACAAAAATGAAATCTGCTAATATCCAGACCAAATGGCTCAGAATCCAGCTGCTATTGACAGGTTTAAGTGTGACTTTTACTGACTGGTTTACTTCTTATGTCAACAATGTTGTATTGCGGGGAGGGCTTCCCTATCATCAGAGACCACATTTTCAGGTATGTTCATGACCCAGTGTGTGTAGCAATGACTGGCGATATTACAGTTCCAGTTTCCACATTGTCTCTGCCAGAATTTAGTTCTTTACATCCACCCCACTATTTCTTCACATACCAAATCAGGATTGAAACTTCAAAAGATGCACTTCCTGAGAAGCCTTGTCAGTTAGATCATTGCTACTGGAGAATAACAAATACTGAAGGTGATGTGGAAGAAGTTCAAGGATCTGGAGTAGTTGGTGAATTTCCAATCATCGGTCCAGGCCAGGTATATGAATACACAAGCTGTACCACATTCTCTACAACATCAAGCTATATGAAGGGATAGTATACCTTCCATTTTCTTTACCTGAAGAGCAAGATCTTTAATGTTGTTATTCCCCGATTACATATGGCATGTCTGACATTCAGGGTATGTATAGCTCAATTGGAAATGGGTTCTGATGAATATAAAGACATGGAAGAGGAAGAAGAGGGGGAAAAGGAAGATGATGATAAGAATCAGCAGATAAGGATGAATCTTATGAAGATGTCCAGGAGGAGAGACAGAGAAGTCTTTGATGCTATCATTTGAAGACATCAATGTTCTCACTTTTTTTTTTTTTAAGCAAATTGACTTCACTGGTGGCTCAGATGGTAAAAAATTTGCCTGCAATGCAGGTGACCTGGGTTCGATCCCTGGATTGGGAAGATCCTCTGGAGAAGGGAAGGGCTACCCACTTCAGTATTCTTGCCTGGAGAATTCCATGGACAGAGGAGTCTGGTGGGCTATAGTCCATGGGGTCACAAAGAGTCGGACATGACTGAGCAATTAACACTAACACTTCCACTGCTGATGAAGACCTGGGGTGAATTCTCAATAATGTAAATAAATTGTTCTCAGCTTATAACAATAAAACTAGCATGAAATATTGTGCCAGGCCCTGGGTTCTAAGCAACACTACTTTAGGAATTGGATTTGTGTTTTTGAGGTAGAGGAGGAAATGGGAATCTTTTTTTTTTTCTCTCTCTTCTTGAAGTCAATGGGAGAATAGTTCTCTACTAAGAAACAGACATTTCTTTGTTTAAAAATTTTATACTTATAAAAACATGTAAGTGGGAGGAAATTGTTTTGAATAAAGACTTAAAATGAAGCAGAAATACCTGGTTGTTTGTCCTTTCTTAGACAATCTGTCCTTGAATTTAGAGTTTTCATCACAACAACCTTGCTTTAAAGTCTATCAGTACTTGACCTTGAATTTGGTCTTCAACTCTACCAACCTTGAATTTAAGTCTTCATCATTATGACCTTTATCATATTGTTCACAGATGCATCATTTTTGAGGGGCAGTTTGTAAAAGTATCTATTGTGTTGTTTACTAACAAAAGATTCTTCTCAATGTCTCATGTAGTTTGAATTTGTAAATACTGCTACTGTTTTGTGTCCCCTTCAGTGATTCCTAGATATTTTATACTCACAGGGAACTAACTGACTAAATAGCTTGAACACTGGTAGTTTGTCCTTTCTTGACTATCTAACCCTGTGATAAGTGACATGAATTTTATGTTAAGATTCAGTATGTTTTCCTGAAACATGGATTTCTTTGTAATTATAAAATTGAGAGCTTGGAATGAAATCCTCCAAGTGTCAAAAGTTCACATTTTGAAAACAAATTTTAGTTCCTTCCAATCCTGTATTCTGGGTAGGCTATTTCCCACATAAACTAGTATTAACAAGAAAAAAAAAGTATTGTTGAGCTAAAATAATAAAAAAATATTAAGGCCATTGTAATAGGAAGGAATGCTTGTGGACTCAGCTAGATTTTTTTAAACTCGAATTAGTCAGTTTGTAGCAGCACTGAGCTTACTAAAGTGAACTTCAGAGAAAAGGGAAGGAAGTGGTTATTTCAGCTGCAAAAAACAATGATGATAATGATGATGAGAACGCAGAAGAAAAAAAGATGAGACCAGAGCAAACACGAAGTCTATCAGAATATTCCTCTGGCTTCACTGATACGTACGCTGTAGATGCTGCACTAGTTAGAACAATGCTATTTCCAGTTCAGGCTCCTACCCTGAGCATGACTGCTCTCACTGGAGTGAATGTGGAAGGATGGGAGTAGAAACCAATCCAGTGAGGTCCTGGATTCAATAATACACACAAAAATCAATTCTAGGAGGTTTAAATATTTAAGTATACAAAATTACCAGAAGACAATACCAAAGACAATTTTTCCAAGTGGTAGCTAGATTTGGCTATGTACAGTTTAAAATTTGGTAACATATATGACAGACAAGGAGTCACTGACACTAAAATATAAAGCATGTACAAATAAATAAGAAAAAAATGATTACAGTAATGGAAAAGCAGACAAGAGAAATAAGTAGAAAATTCCCAAAAGAGAAAGTTACAAGGGCCCAGATTTATTTTTTAAAAGTTAAACCACACTATTAGTCAAATAAAATGCAAATTATAGGAACTAGAAAACATTGTACCTACCAAAGTTGCTAAAAATTTTTAATATTAATGCCCAGAATAGATGACAGTAAGATATAAACAACAATAATATTGGGGGGGGGGGGAGTTTGACAGATTTATTAAGAAGCTACAAATGATTCATCTTTTGCCTCAACAAATCTACTTTTTGTAATCCATTCTAATAAAATAATCATGATTGTACACAAAATTTTATCCATAAAAATGTTCAAATGGCAATATTTATAATATCCAAAGGGGCTTCCCTATTGGCTCAGAAGGTAAAGAATCCTCCTGCAATGCAGGAGATCTGGGTTTGATCCCTGGGTTGGGAAGATTCCCTGGAGGAGGGCACAGCAACCCACTCCAGTATTCTTTCCTGGAGAATCCCCATGGACAGAGAAGCCTGGTGGGCTACAGTCCATGAGGTCACAAAAAGTCGGACACAACTGAGTGATTAAGCATAGCACAGTATATAATACTAAAAAACTAAAAACAAGTGTCCTAAAATAGAGATTGCTAATTACATTATGTTACATTTATACAACAAAGTTTGAGTAAACTCCGGGAGTTGGTAATGGACAGGGAGGCCTGGCGTGCTGCGATTCATGGGGTCGCAAAGAGTCGGACATGACTGAGCGACTGAACTGAACTGAACAGAACTGATACACCAAAAGTGTATGCAACCATCAAAAATGATGCTGTAGAATATTTAATAACATAGGAAGTTCATAATTGAATGCTAAGTAAAAAAAAATTTTTAAAGGCTATGAAACAGTATGGATAGCATTCCTCCATAAAAGAAAGAGCAACCCAGAAGACTAGGCAGGAAAAACAGTTTGCTTCTTGGGTATCTGCGTGGAGTCATTTGTAAAAGTTGTTGCAATACTGTGTTGAGAGGAATTCAAAAGGTACATAGGGCTCAGGGAGAAGAGCTTTGACTCAATCAACAATATCTGGTGGCTACATCCATTCAACACTGTACTGCTACGATATCTTGAAATTAAGGATTTTTATTCACTCATTCATTATTTAATAACTATTTATATTATAATTTTCCTATGTATTCAGGGTGGTGGTGGTAGTTTTGTCACTAAGTTGTGTCCGACTCTTGCGACCCCGTGGACTATAGCCTGCCGGGCTCCTCTGCCCATGGGATTCTCCAGGGAAGAATACTGGAGTGGCTTGCCATTTCCTTCTCCAGGGGACCTTCCCAACCCAGGAGTCAAACCCAGGTCTCCTGCACTGCAGGCAGATTCTTTACCAACTGAGCTATGAGGGAAGTCCTATGTATTCAGGGGGAAAGTGCTAAAATATTCAACAATGTTGGAACTGTACATTTGAGATCACATGGTAACTGTGAAAACCTGAAGGTGAAAGAATAGACCTCTTTATTCACTCATTTTTATTTAACAATTACTCATACAGAGTTTCCTATGTGCTGAGCACCATGCTAAAGGCTTCAGAAATATTTAATCATTTTTTCTTACAACAATCATATGATATAATATACTATTATTATTCCCACTTTACAAAGAATAGGTTAGGTGACTTGCCCAAGGTCAGAGAGCTACTGAGTGGCAAAACTGGGATTCAGGCCCAGGAAGTCTGTCTCCTGAGAAGGTCACCACACTATTATGCACAGCACCTTGCACAATACACGGACCATTGTTGCTGTCGCTGTTTAGTCACTCAGTCGTGTCCGACTCTTTGCAACCCCATGGACTGTAGCCCACCAGGCTCCTCTGCCCATGGAATTTTTCAGGCAAGAATACAGGATTGGGTTGCCATTTTCTTCTCCAAAATGATGCTGAAGAAGACTCCTGAGAGTCCCTTGGACAGCAAGGAGATCAAACCAGTCAATCCTAAAGGAAATCAACCCTGAATACACCTTGGAAGAACTGATGCTGAAGCTAAACTCCAATATTTTGGCCACCTGATGCAAAGAGTCAACTTACTGGAAAAGACCCTGATACTGGGAAAAACTGAGGACAAGAGGAGAAGGGGGTGACAGAGGATGAGATGGTTGGATGGCATCACTGACTCAATGGACATGAGTTTGAACAAACTCTGGGAGATAGTGAAGGACAGGGAAGCCTGGCGAGCTGCAGTTCATGGGGTCGCAAAGACTCAGACACGATTTAGCAACTGAACAACAGCAAGGATAAGTTTTAAACCTTAAATTGAGGACCAGAAAATATAAGATGTTAAATAAATATAGAAGGTGAGAGAGACAGATTCATGCCAAAAAAAAAAATTAGTTGAGGATTTATTTCAAGTCCAAGAATAAAAATGTAGCAGCTAAGAAAACTAATAATTTTTCAGACTTCATTAATAGAAAAGAAGTAAAGGAGAGGACTAAAAAGGAAAAAATCTAAAATTGATTGATTGTCTACTGGGTGCTAGGTAGTTTATATATGGAGAGAGTTTGTTGCTTAATCACTAAGTTGTATCCTACTTTTTTGCAACCCCATTAACTGTAGCCTGCCACACTTCTCTGTCAATGGGATTTCCCAAGCAAAAATACTGGAGTGGATTGCCATTTCCATGTAAATCTCAATTAAATCTCTTGGAGGAAGGGATCTGTGGGAGACTGGTTGCATACTGACTTCAGTGGCTCCCCTCCATCCACATGCATTGCTATGTGACTTTGTACCTCTCCCTTCCTTTCCCCTCCCCCTGCGTCCCATCAAGTGGTAGAATCTTCATTTTCTGAATTTCAGCTGAATTTTCTTTGGCCAAAGAATGCAACCAAAGCAACATCAGGCCAGTTCTGACTCCAGGTCTCACAAGGCCCTATGTGCTTCCATGCTGCCTGTTTTGGAACCCTGCTAGTCACCCTATGAGTAAGTGTGGACTCACTTGCTAGAAGATAAGAGACCATTTATGTCATCACAGCTGAAGTCATCCTAGATCAGTCAACCCATTGAGTTCAGATATATAAGGGAGTTCAGCCAAGTTCAGCCAACCCTACCATATAGTCTCTTGAGAAATAACATGTGGTTATTGCTTTAGTCATTAAGTTTTGAGCGGTTTGTTAACATGGCAATAGTCATATGACACAGCATCTTTTTGTTTGTTTTATAAAAGCAAAAACTGAGACTGAAAGAAGTATTTTACCCAAAAGCACCAAATTTTTAAGTCTAACTGGGAAGTCAAATCCAAACTATTTCATTTCAAAGCTCAGCCTCCTAACACTACCATCAAATGTATAACAGTCAGATATTAGAATAACCATCTCACTGACCTCTGCAATAAACTCGCTACACAAGAAGTACTGTATTTAATTCTAGACACTTAAAATGAATCCAGAAGAAACTAAAAATAATTTTATAAACTCTACAAGAAAAACAAGGGAAAGGAGGGTTTGCTTAGGTTGGAAAAGAAAAAACTGAAGAAGGACATAAAGAGAAGGGTAAATTATTTTCTGTTGCTCCTGTCTCACCTATTGTGATTCCTTCAGGAAACAAGCTCCCCATACATGGAAAGATACCTATAGTCCCTCGGACCTATCATTGAATTCAGGTGAACTCTCAGTCTTCTGGTGTTTATCACACAAGGGTCTTCTTGACCTTCACAGGCTCGCTTTGAGCTTCTAGATAGTCCTTCCCAAGACCATCTCTGTTTATGATCACACTGTCCTCAGCTTGATTGTTTTCTTAAATCCTTTTCCAAGTAACATGTCTACCAGCTTGACTTGGCCTCTGAAACTTGACTCTTCCATCTACAATGATGTAATAAGGAAGTTCCTCCATACCACAAACACATACACTTTTTCTTACCTGGCCTTGCTCCAGAGATAATGGCCAAAAATGACAGAATGTAATAAGATTTTATCATAATAAAAGAGAGTTATATCTAACAATTAGATTTGTCAAATAAAAGGATTGACCCTTCATGATCAAATGAAGACCCAATCATAGAAAGCATGGTATGTTGCATAAGGGAACACTCATTATGTGATAACTTGGGTAATACAAGCTGTTGAAACAAATACCAAATTTCTAGTAGCTTTAAAGAATATAATATTATGTCTCACTCTTGTATTAATCAATGAGAGTGTTTCTAATGGACTGGTAGCTTTCCTTGAAGTGGTGATTCAAGGACCAAGTCCTGTCTTGTGCCTCCACTATCACCATCCTCGGAAACACAGAGGGTTATTTTTGTTTTCTGTAATCCAGCCAGAGATGAGGGCGGAAACAGAAGATGGAAAAGGTACCTACTTCTTAACCACCTCAGCCAACAAGCTGTGTGTGCCAGATTCCATTAGTGAGAGATAGTCACATGTCCCCACTGAAGTGTAAGACGAATTGGGAAATGCAGCCCTTGGCCACTTCCAAGAAGCCACTGCCCAGTAATTACTCCTCACTCTGAAAAGGGAATGCAAATCTTTGGTGAAGAGTCAATCGCCACTACTGCCCCTGGATAATAAAACAAATGGACTTTAAGTTCTATTATAACTCCAGTTTTCATGACTCTCAACTTTCATAAAGGTTCAGCATAAGAAATATCCACTTGCATTTAACTGCAAATTCTTCAAATTTCTAGTCTGAACACATTGATCACAAGCTCTTTTATTAGACCTTCAGGACTTACTGACTAAATAGCAAGAAGAATGTACTCCTCTAAACTTTGCATGCCCAGAACATATAGTAACTGCCCAAGGAATATTTGTTGAATAAATGAATATATGTTATCCAGGGTTACCCACACAAAATGAAACTGAATTCTCCCTTGAATTCAACGTCAGAGATGTTTGTTTATTAAGATAAATTTCTATACCTGTCTGCTCCTACCACGTTAAGCTAGTGATGGTTCTGTGAGCATGTAATATTATGGTCCTTCATACATGTTCAGATACAGCTTCCTTTGCCTAGATTAATCTATCCCCATATTCACCTGGAAAACAGCCTTTCCCTTCCTCAAGAGTTGGTTCAAGCTTTTCTAGTAAGCAGCCTGAGGTGACCTCTAAAAAATGGTATGGTATTCACTTGACCCAGAAAATCCCACAAAATCATGCAAATCAAGAGGTTCAAATCTTCATGTTCACTTTAAGAATACTTGTGAAACTGCCCAGGCCATTAAGAATATGCAATCTGAAAAGCCACCAAATATCTGCAGGATGTCACCTTAAAGAAGCAACATGTGCCATTCCGTCGTTACAGTGGTGGAGTTGGTAGCCTTGCACAGGCCAAACAGTGGGGCTGGACACAGGGTCAGTGGCCCAACAAGAGAGCTGAATTTTTACTGCACATGCTCAAAAATGCAGAGTAATGATGAACTTAAGGGCTTAGGTGTAGATTCTCTAGTCACTGAGGTGACTAGATTCTCTAGTCATCCAGGTGAACAAAGCCGCTAGGATGCAGCGCAGGACTTAACGGAGCTCATAGTCGGATCAACCCGTGCATAAGCTCTCCCTGCCACATGGAGATGATCCTTCCTGAAAAAGGACAGATTGTTTCTAAGCCAGAAGAGGAGGCTTCACAGAAGGTATCTTCACAGAAGAAAAAGATATCGCAGAAGAAACTGAAGAATCAAAAACTTATGGCCCAGAAATAAATGCTGCAAAAAATAAATGCAAGTAAAAGTAAACAAACAAACAGTCAGCTCAAGAATATCTCTCCTCCATGTACTTCCTCCCCTGTGCTTCCACTGTACCCATTACAATTCTTATTCTAATCTATGGAAATTATTTATTTATTTCTGTCTCCCCATTAGATTATAAACCATTTAAAGGTAGAAATCATGGCTTTTCAGCTTTACATTATCAACATCTTGACCACTGTCTGACCTGATCAGAGATGCTCAATTAATACTCATTAAACAAATTATCATTGCTTTAATGTATCCCATACCTAAATAAAAACCATATTAGCATTTGAAGAATGAAACACTTCAATGATATATGTCTCACTCCTTGTCCCCTGAACACAAAGTAGGCTGATCTGTTGAGACAAATCAGAGTAGATATTAAAAGGGGAAAATCCTCAATGTGGTATTTAAGTTGGAGAGCTTCTAATTTCATTCATATTACAATACGTACATCTCTCAACATAATAATACATTCTCTCTTGGGTTCTATTACAGTTTCAAGCTGACTTGGACACCTAACTAGATATTAACCAGTATTTTGTCTGCATGATAATCACTTCAGCAGAATTAATTTTAGTACTTTGTATGGGTACTACAGTATTTATAAAGCTGAGTCACTTGCCTTCAACTGAAATCTTTAATTTTTCAGATACTATAAGAGGAGACAAGAAAAAAAAATTAGCTGGAAGCCCATGGCGTCCCTGATACCTGCCATACTTACTTTACTCATCAAAATCATAACATCAACCTAGTAAGAGATAAGCATTATTATCATCATTTAGACATGAGCAATCTAAGCTTTAGAAAGCTTAACATTGTTAGAGCCAAGATTCAAGTTCAGATCCATCAGGCTCTGTGGTAGGCTGAACAATGAGCCCCTCCCCCACTCCCACTTCTCCATCAAAATGTCCATGTCCAACCCCCCAGAGCCTTATATGGCAAAAATGATGTGACTAAGGATGTGAGATGTGGATGTTACTCTGGATTACTGGTGGGCCCTAAATGTAATCAGAGCCCTTGTAATTGAAAGAAAGAATTTGTCTACAGTAGAGGAAAAGGCTTCCCTGGTGACTCAGACAGGAAAGAATCCACCTGCAATGCAGGAGACCTGGGTTCAATCCCTTGGTCAGGAAGATCCCCTGGAGAAGGGAATGTCAACCCACTCCAGTATTCTTGCCTGGAGAATCCCATGGACAGAGGAGCTTGCTGGGCTACAGTCCATGGGGTTGTGAAGAGCACACCCCACAGAGGAAAAGGCATGGCAACCTTGAAGGCAGAGTTTAAAGTGATACACCCAGGGAATGCTGGGGTACTCGAGAAATGAAAGTGGTAAGGAACAGATTCTCCCCTGAAGCCTCCAGGAAAAAACAGGACTGCTGACATCTAGCTTTTGGCCTCTTAGATGTCTTTTGATCTTCTGAACACTAGCACACCAGAAAACAAATTTGCACTGTTTACATTTGTGTAATTTGTTGCTGTAGCAACAGGGACCAAATACAGGCTCCAAACTTTGAGAAAGCCTACATAAATTAATTCAGCGCAACAGACACTACATAAGACAGAGTACTTAAACACCTCCCCATCAGGAAAAGCCAACCACTGGAGGAGTGTTAGATCAGATAGGGGAATTCCAAATACGAACACCCTCCAAGAACACTTGAGCCATCCTTATGACTATTCCACAGGAAAATGTGTTACTCTTTAGCCAAGTACTCCAACACATCTTCCCAGTTTGGAGGAAGGAATAGTGTGAGAGCCAGTCACTCAGGTAGCCAAGCCATAAAACCCTGTAGAGCTAAATCAAAACTCTGAACTGAATCCACAAACCTGAGGTGGCCAACACAAACCTCAGTAGAACTAGTTGTACTTCCAGTAGCAAAGCATTTTTAAACCAGGGCCATAGTACATTTCCAGTGCTTGGGGCAAAGCCTTGCATATATCCCACAGTAGCCCAGGACTGGAATTTACCAGAGAATAGGTAACTCAGGGGGGAAAAAAAGCTTGCAAAATCTATGCCTAGCCCAGATGGAAAAACCAAGCTACTGGCTTTGAGGCAGTAAAACCTCATGCCAGCAATAGTCTCCTCCAGGATTACATTTGGCATAAGAATGAGAATTATAGTTTGAATTACATGTACTTTTCCAATGCAAAATAAGTACTACCATGGAATGAAAGAAAGTTTGCTTATTGTTCATTGAGACAATTCTCACTGACACTCAAGGCTGCTGCCTAGTGTCTCCCTCTCAAGGGAAGTGTCCCAAGGAGGCAACAATGGCCAAAGCCAAGAGAGAACAGAAACTTCTGAATAAAATTAGCTTTTGTTTTCCTGCCCTCCTTTGATCTTGATAGATATTTCAGCATGAAAAATTTTCAGCACTAGTTTTCTGAAATATTCAAAAAATTAAAGTTCAGAGGTAAAATTAATAGTAATAGGGACTTCCCTGGTAGTCCAGTAGTTAAGATTTCACCTTCTAACGCAGGGGTTGCAGGTTTAACCTGCAGTGCAGGTCTAACGCACTGGTTCGGGAGCTGAGACTCCCACCTGCCACATGGCCAAAAATCCAAAACATAAAACAGAAACAATATTGTAACAAATTCCGTAAAGATTTTTCAAATGGTCCACACCAAAAAAAAAAAAAAAAAAAAAATCTCAAAAAAAAACCCAAAAAACCCAAAAATAATAATGTTGTCTGTTTGGTAAGGGAAGTTTCCCTGATGAGGTGGAAACTCATGATGAGTATAATCTGACTGACAAAAATATGAATATAATGAGAATGTGACTGAAATCTAAAGCAATTTTAACAGCAAATATGGAAAGCAATAATAATATTTTCTAGAATCCCTTAATGAAAAAGCCGTCCTCAAGTTTTAAAATTTCATTTATTCACTCATCAATCTCCCTGAATCTTCTGAATTGTGGGTATAAGAATTGTCAGAAATCCCATGAACCATATCTTAATGGCTTAAATGATCTTTACAGTGACTTTTATTTCAGATCAACTATGTCAGAAAATGTCTCCCTAACATTCATTAAAATCAAGTCAATAGGTAGTAATTGAGCATCAGTGATTCACAAAATGCTATGAGAGATACAACAGTCAAAGTCAGTGTCCTCTCAGGGTTTATAAACTATGGAAAAGAAATGACAAAAATATATAAAATAGTCAATAACAGAGATTAAAATGTGGGTCAAAAAATAGAAACACATCACAAAGTAGTATCTGATTAGTCAACAAATGATTCTATAGGAACGGCCACCAGAGTGTTTAAAGCAGAGATCATATTAAGACAGCAAGCCTAAAAGGAAACCAGGGAATTCAGTTGTTTCTATCATGTTACAGAATGGCTAGAGTCCAGGAGTTAAATGGTGCAGGCACTAGAGTCATTCAGACCAAATGTCAAACCCCAGTTCCACCACTTGCCAGGCATCAGATCTTGGAAATTACTGAAACACTCTGAGCCTGTTTATCTTCTTCTGTAAAACATGGATCAAACCTGCCTACCAAGATTGCATTGAAGGTAAAGTGAGAAATGTATGTAAATAAAGTAGCTGTTCAGTAAGTATGAAAACTTTTCCTGTGGTAGTGGTTATTTAGTCTTCAATAAAAACTTTTTCTGTGATTGTCTTAACAGACTGTTATTCTCCACAAACCTAAACATCCCTTTTATTTCAGAGGTGTCATGGTGCACCTGTCACTCCCTAGTAAGCTATGGGTTTCCAGCTTGATTGTCACAGATGCCATACAGAAAGTGTCCTTCCTCACTGAAACATTTTTTAAAACTGCTGTCATTGCCACAGGACACAGAGAAGCTATATATATATATTCAATCCTGTCATTTGCATTTTCTACATATTAACTCTTCTGAAATAGGAATGTGGCTTGTAAGTGATATTCACAGAAACTTGCCAGGAATACCGTTTTTTAAATAAATGTTTCTCTTAAGATGGTAGTTTATTTTTCAGTTGATGGCACCTTGGCATGAAGGACACACGGTCATGGCACTGGAGAGAATGAAGCTTCCAAACACAAAGGAAGTCAGTTAGTCAGTTCAGTCGCTCAGTCGTGTCCGACTCTTTGTGACCCCATGAACTGAAGCATGCCAGGCTTCCCTGTCCATCACCAACTCCCGGAGCTTGCTCAAACTCATGTCTATCGAGCCAGTAATGCCATCCAACCACCTTATCCTCTGTCGTCCCCTTCTCCTCCTGCCTTCAATCTTTCCCAGCATGAGGGTCTTTTCCAATGAGTCAGTTCTTCGCATCAGGTGGCCAAAGTATTGGAGCTTCAGCTTCAACATCAGTCCTTCCAATGAATATTCAGGACTGATTTCCTTAAGGATTGACTGGTTGGATCTCCTTGTAGTCCAAGGGACAGAAAGGAAAGGTGGGCTCAAGTTTAGAAGCAAAAATTCATGGACTTAATGTCACAGAATTACAAACTTAGAAATTGTTAAAATTGTAAATTTTATGGCACATGTATTTTATTACAATAAAAAGAAAGTCAAAGAATATGTAACCATTTCCTGGATTAACAAGTCAATATTGTGCAAGGGAACTAGCACTGTGTGGGGTGCATTAGAAAAAATCAAAGCCTTCTATAGAGATAAACTGATCCTCTGCCCTCCAAGACTGTTCTTTGAGGA
This sequence comes from Cervus canadensis, assembly GCF_019320065.1. Lineage (NCBI taxonomy): Eukaryota > Metazoa > Chordata > Mammalia > Artiodactyla > Cervidae > Cervus > Cervus canadensis. The sequence continues at coordinate 13,918,606 of NC_057398.1, forward strand.
AGAACATATGCATAGCCTAAGACATCACTACAGTTATTCATCCATGCTCTAGAGAAAGACACGATCATTCCCACAAGGGTGAACCTGGATAAGAGTAAATAGAAACCCAAAGGAGATGATGGTCAAAACTCATCTCTTAGCCCTATTAGTCAAAGGTCATCACCAGTTCACTTAGTGCAGAAGACCTACAGAACGGTACTGGAATCCACTACAGATACTTCAGAGTGTTCTATTGCTCTGGGAATGGCTCTTGAGAGCAGAATCAATCAGGACAACACATAAATCCTTCTAGAAAACCAAGCCACCCCATTCAGTGAGCCCTGCCACTATTTACAAATAGTGAAACAGGTCCTGGTAGTTCAGTATTCTACAACTGGAGCTGGTGCTGCTGGGTCAGAAAGGATTCACACTGTGGTTGACCCCTCCATGCCTCACTTAGTATATGCTACAATATGAAATGCTCAGGACTGGACATTGCTTAGAAAACTTGGCACTCGTGCTTGCTTCGGCAGCACATATACTAAAATTGGAACGATACAGAGAAGATTAGCATGGCCCCTGCGCAAGGATGACACGCAAATTCGTGAAGCGTTCCATATTTAAAAAAAAAAAAAAGAAAACTTGGCACTCAAAGCGGCCAATGACCAAGTCAGTCTCTATAAGGGGAAATTTTGTTGTTGCAGTTATTCGTAGTCTTCAGCCCTCATTCCTACCTTCCTTACAACACACTGGTATAGCTGGAGACGAGGCTGAGAGACATCCATACTGCAGCTCACCACGTGCACCCTTTTATAGAGAGTCTCCTTCGAAGTAGACGCTCTTTGGACAGCACACATGTGGGTCTCACCTTGGAGCCCAATCCAAGGGTATCATTCACCTGCCTCTTCCAACCTCCAGCTGCCTCCAGGCACCTCAGCAGTCCATGTCAGCCAGTATCAGGAGAACCATCTGCAAACCAGACTCAAGCTTTCCCCTTTACCTGAATGCAGCCAACACCCCCATGAAGTCACAGTTGTGGGTGCTAAAGGCACAATGGCAAAAACAACGACAGCAACTGAAATGTCAAGAAATGGACATAAACGGTTAAATAAAGTATAGTATACGAAATGAAATAAAATTCATTTACAATAATGTAACAAATAATGAGATAATTTTTATAACAGGTATAGGGCTGGTTTTTTGTCTTTTGTCCTTGCTATAAGGTTAAGTGTGAACATACACGTTAGGAAACAGCGATTATTTATGGTATGTACACACGTGCATGCCAAGTCACTTCAGTTGTGTCCAGCATTTGTGACCACATGGGCTGTAGCCCACCAGGCTTCTCTGTCCATGGGTTCTCCAGGCAAGAATACTAGAGTGGGTTGCCATGCCTTTCTCCATGGGTGGGATCTGGGTGGGATCTTCCCCACCTAGGGACTGAGTCCTGGTCTCTTGCATTAGGCAGGTGGGTTCTTTACCCCTAGCTTCACCTGGGAAGCTCTATTTATAGTATACAATTTAAAATATGCAAATAAGCAGAAAAAAAGAAAGGTAACATCTCCTAATTTCCCATCTCACACACAAAACTCTCAATGTGTGCAGAGACTAACCTATCAGAAACTTTGGAACAGCTCCTGCCTCACAAAATCTGCCCTACTGATCATTAACTATATCCTTAGAAATTCATCATGCAGTCTTAAAGGCTTTTTTCAGTCTTGGCAGTCATAAAAAGGTACATTCTGTTCCTTTAAACCTGCTAACATCCTGTGGGTGTGGAGATGAGCTGCAGTGTTGGAGGGGAAATTTCGGGAAAGTAAAGAGAGAGAGAGTGGGCATGAGCAGAAATCTTATTGAAGGACAAATTTAATCAGAATTCAAACACAAAAACATTTCCACAAGCTACTGTTTACTGCTGTTGAAGTCTTCTTTGTGCCCATGTTTAAGGCAAAATGATGACAAAAATACCAAGCTTATAAATGATACTACACTAGAGTCAGAAGTATGAACAAAAAGGGAAAATTGTCAAACACTTTAGAGGCGGGCAGGAGGCAGGAATGCATTCTGCTTTATTGAACTGGGGCCAGAAAGTTTTGTTTTGATTGCTCTCCTACTTCCTTCCTCATTTGTAACACATCCCTTATACTTAAAGCAGAAATTTCTGATCAAAATGTTGCAGCACCTACAAGGTCAAAAGAAGGTTCTCAAAGGATGGTCGTCTCAACCACCAACCATGAAGCAATCACCACAGCCCTGTGCCCCCAGTCAAGAGAGCATCACTTTCTGGAAATGAGGTACCAAGGAAGGAACAAAACTCCCCCGTTCTTCCTGTAAACCCAGTCAGAGGGGTTGGCCCTGGGCAGAGCTGGGAGGGAAAGCACTTGATGATCTGTGCCTTTCCATCTTTTCCTTCACTGCTCCTTTCCTGGAACCTTTCTCCAAAATCCACATCCCACATCCGTAGTCTACCAACAGCATCCCCAGTGATCCCATTCTTATTTTTTCATGAGATAATTGAACTAAAAAAAAAATTTCAAAACTTCCACATAAATTGTTAATGATATAATTCCAGACCTGTGGAGGAAGATATTTAAGATGGAAGACCCTCTCAAGAGAGTAACTTCAAAGTTCCCAGCATCTTGTCCCTCCACTGCCCCTCACAAACAGAGACCCTCAGTGACCTGGCAGTGAGCGCTCCTCCTCGGACTCAGACTTCACCAGAGAGCACTTGAGGTAGGATCTCCTGCTTTAAGACCACCTAAGGACCATTCACTTTCACTTTTCACTTTCATGCATTGGAGAAGGAAATGGCAACGCACTCCAGTGTTCTTGCCTGGAGAATCCCAGGGATGGGGGAGCCTGGTGTGCTGCCGTCTATGGGGTTGCACAGAGTCGGACATGACTGAAGTGACTTAGCAGCAGCAGCAGCAAGGACCTTTCTACCTGTATTCATCCATCAGGGCTGTATTGCAGAACACCACAGCCTGGGTGACTTAAACAGAAACTAATTTTCTCACAATTCTGGGGGCTGGAAGTCTAACATTGAGGTGTTGACAGGTCTGTTTTCTCGAGATCTTGGCTTATAGATGGTCACCTTCTTGCTGTGTCCTCACATGGTCATCTCCCTGTCCTAACTTCCTCTTCTTATAAAAACACAAGTCATACTGCATTAGGACTCACTCAAATGATTTCATTTTGCCTTAATTACCTCTTTAAAGACTCTATCTCCAAATACAGTTACACTCTGATGTCCTGGGAGCTAGGGCTTCACCATATGAGTTTTGAAAGAACACAGTTCGTGTATGTATAGTTATGGCTGATTTGTGTTGTATGGCAGAAACCAACACAACATTGTAAGGCAATTTTCCTCCAATTGAAAAATAAATTTAAAAAAAGAAATAGGAATTCAACCCATCTCACTCTTCCATATTCAGAAAAGAATTTCAAAAAGCCACAGAAGGATAAAGCTGTTGTTCTTCAATATAGCTAGGAATGTTAAATCAGGCTTCCTTTACAGGGAAAAGCCCTAGCAGCTAAGGGATGGAAGAGATATTTTAAAAAAAAGAAACCTGTTGGAAAGTTCCCAGCTGACTCAGCTCCAGGAGGAGAACATGAGAAGAAAACAAGAAACCACCCTGACCATGAACTTGCCATGACACTACCCAAAGGGAGCTGAGGGGTCTCCTTCATTGTCACCAGATAGTGCAGGATGTGAGCACCATCTAGTCAGATGCATCAGGGACTTTGGACCTAAACCATGAGTGAGACAGGCTGTGATCACCCAGGCTTGATGACTCAACAGAGTGAGCAGTCTGCTGTTTTCCCACACCAAGAAAGAACATATGGCACTACTTTGGGGCTGTTTGTCATCTAAGGCAGCCACACCATTCTTTTTCCTTTTGTTTACTTTCCGTAACAATAACTATAACCCATATTGAACTCTCACTGCATAGCAGGCATGGGATTGATTGCTTTGTATGCATTTTCTCACTTAACTGAGAAATGGAATATTTCCTGCCAAATCAGTAAACAAAGGACATCACAGTCATCAGCAATTGCAGTCACAGCAGAAGGTGAGCTAGTGAGCCCTGAGGGAACTCAGGAAGGAAAGAATACCTGCCATCTAGCAGCCATCAGAACTGTGAACATTTGAATTGTGGTGTGGGAGGAGATTCTTGAGAGTCCCTTGGACTGCAAGGAGATCAAACCAGTCAATCCTAAAGGAAATCAGTCCTGAGTATTCATCGGAAGGACTGATGCTGAAGCTGAAACTCCAATACTTTGGCCACCTGATGTGAAGAACTGACTCGTTGGAAAAGACCCTCATGCTGGGAAAGATTGAAGGCAGGAGGAGAAGGGGACGACAGAGGGTGAGATAGTTGGATGGCATCACTGACTCAATGGACATGAGTTTGAGCAAGCTCTGGGAGATGGTGATGGACAGGGAGGCCTGGTGTGCTGCAGTCCACGGGGTTGCAAAGAGTCTGACACGACTGAGCTGAACTGAACTGAGCAGCCATCAGACTGCAGCCACTCCCTCTGGTGAGCCCCAAGGAAACTCTGGATGTGAAAACACAGGATACTGGCCCCAAATCACTGAGGTGCATATCAAAGGAATGATTTCAGTGAACCCTGACTCTTGCAGCTTCCTATACATAGAAAAGCGCTAAATTCTTTAACTTGGGATATCTGGTTGTCATTACTTAATAATAATATTTTGATGATCAGACTACCTGCCCTTCGTTACAAAACCTCTATAAAACCTGGCTTCTCTCCTTGCCTTCTCAGAGTAGCTCTCTCAGGGTTACTTGAAATACTATCTCCCAGGTTTAAAGTTCTAAAAATTCCCACTGAATAAAACATAACTCTCAACTTTTAGGTTGTTAATATTTTTTAAGTCCACATAACCCTTACATTATTACCTTTATTTTAAATAGGAAGAAACTATCCAAGACCACACAGCTAGCAAGAAAGAGTAAGAGATGGTATTAGAACTAAGAATTCTGATAGCAGTGCCCTTAGTTACTTCTCTTGATCAGTCCACCTTCAAGAGGCAATAGGATTTGGCTAGAATAGCGTAGCTGGAAGGAACCACAAGGAACATTTACAGAAGCCAGTGTTCAGATCCTAGCTCAATGACCATCTGCAAGCTATTTAATCTCTCTATACTCAGTTGTCTCCTATACAATCTGGGGATAATTTACAAAAAGTCCTATCAAATAACTCATAAATACTATTATTATTATTGTTTTCTTTCTTAAAATTGTTTACATGATTAAACATGTAACAGTACAAACCAATGAAACTACACTAATACATAAAATAAAGTAATTCCTTGCATTGCACACTTACATTAATTAGTACTACTAGTTTGAAGTTATCCTTTTAGTTCATTTTTCAGCAAAGGTGAAATTTAGATGGGCCCTTCTTTTTCAGTCCCTTTTTAAAATCACTACTGATTGCTTATTAACATTGCATTTTCATTATCCCTACAGCCTCTCAATCCCTTAGGAAGACTCAGTGGATAATTTAAAATTCATGTTTAATTTATTATACATGCCTATAGCAATTTTTTTCATAGAGTGATCCTTGTTAAAGTTCCCAAGGCCTGAAGGCACAAGTGGCTCCATTAAAAATTTATTTCTCGGTTTTCTTGTGGGACTCATTTAAAAAGTGCTGGAGTGGGCACATTCATAGCTAATTGACAGTAGATTATATGCTATTCTATTCACCACATTTGAAGAAACATTCCTCTTTTGTCTGATAAGTAGTTGTATGCCAAAACTTTCCATTTCCCGATTTTGGGATTATAATTAAAACATATGACATAAGATAATGTAACTGATTCAACTATTTTCCTGGGTAGTGGTTCAAAGGAGAATTATAGGGGTAAATCAGGAGTAGGGAAAAGAGTGGAAGAATGGTTGGTATATGCTTCCAAATAGAGGCTTGGAAGGGCTTCCCTGGTGTCTCAGACAGTAAAGAATCCACCTGCAATGTGGGAGACCTGGGTTTGATCCCTGAGTTGGGAAGATCCCCTAGAGGAGGGCGTGGCAACCCACTCCAGTATTCTTACCTGGAGAATCCCATGGACAGAAGAGCCTGGTGCACGACAGTTCATGGGGTCACAAAGAGTTTGACACCACTGAGCAACTAAGCACCCACACAGATGCTTGGAAAGTTAAGTGACAGTGAGACAGAGTGGAGAGGCTAGGTATTTCTCATGCCTTCTCCAGATGCTCCCAATGAAGTAATCAGGAAGATGTGGGGTGCTTTTCTCTGGCTGTGACCTCCAGTTTGGGACCAAGATCCACCCACAATTAGGTACCATGTACTTTCCTAGAACAGAAATGAAGCCAGAACATGGCATATTTTTCTGCTGGAGCTAGTTCCACAATCAATCAAATAGTTTATGTTTCATTGACATTGAGCTTGACTTCGAAGTCTTCTAAAACCTAAATTGGGCCTCTTACATGTGACTAAGATTCTATTTATTGAGTCAATAAGGTTATTCATGTTTGTAGATATGTGAAAAACATGAATACAACCAAGCATAAATTCCAAATCACATGGTCTGGGAGGCATTGATTTGACTTGGATGAGTATGGATTATTTTTCTTAATGTACCTGTAGTTAATGATCTTTCTTACTATATGTTGTGCCACCAAAACGATAAGGGGTCCAACCAGCCATGGGAAAACTCTTTCCCTGGTTAATGGACTCAGGGAAGCCATACACTATTAGTCAATAGAGCTTTCACTCTACTTGCCAAACAGATGGACTGTCTGACTAGGGGATGGCTCTAGAATTTTCTATCAAAATAACTGTGGTTTTTTCAAAATAGGTTAACTTACTTCTAGTAAATATGAATAATGGCCCAGGACTGAGGTAAAAAAAAATTAAGGGATCTATTCGTAAATATTCCCTGGGGGGAAAAAATTATATATATTTTTACTTAGGCTTTATTTAATGCAGCACTGCTGAGAACAATCATTTTTATTTCTCTCACCATTTTATCTCCAAAACCCAGAATAGTACCTGTAACATAGTAGGAGATTTTAAATATTTGTTAAATAGGGGAAACCTATTTGGTTAAAAGCAAGCAGGCTCCAGCATCCTGATCATCTTATGTAATACATTCAAATAGAGAATAAATGCATTTATTCATCAAAGCATCAACTCTGTGTAAAACACATTTGCCATAAAGTCCGTTTTCTTTCAGGGAGAAGAAGCAATTAGTTTGAAACTGACCTTCTTCAAATGCAGATCACAATAAAGAGCACTCTCCTCGGGAATGGGCATAGCCCTTTATATTTGCAAATCTCTTCATGCTCAATTTCATTAGCTATGTTAAGAATAAGACTCTAGAATTCCAGAGGTAGTATCTCATTTTACAGATGAAGAACAAAAATCCAAAGGCAGTAATTACAGCTGATAGTAATTGAGAACTTACATATTTAATACTTAAATCCCTAAGGAAAATCTGCAAGACTATTATCTAATTATCACAGCCATCCTGTGAGGTAGGTACTATTTTATTTGATATTGGAGGAAACTCAGATGGTTAAATGACAAATCAAATGTCATATGGTTTCCAAGTGGTAAAGACAGGATTTGAACCAAGGTCTGTTTTGCTCCAGAGCTCAGGTTTTTCTCCACTGTCCTTTACTGGTTCTGTGCTCTCCTATCTTCTGAAAGTTCATAAAGGCTTTGGTCAAGTCCATTCCTGGGGCTTCCATGGTGGTCCAGCAGTTCAGAATCTGACTCTCCATGCAGGGGACATCGGATAGACCCCTGGTCTGGGAAGATTCCACATGCCATGAGACAACTAAGCCCATGAGCCACAACTGCAGAGCAACTACTGAAGCCAGTGAGCTCCAGAGCCCATTCTCCTCTGGAGCTCTTCTCTGCAACGAGAGAAGCCACCGCAATGAGGAGCCCCTGCACTGCAACTAGAGAGTAGCCCCCACTTGCTGCAATTAGGGAGACCCCTTGCCTAGCAGCGAAGACCCAGCGCAGCCAAAAATAAACAAATTAACTTTAAAAAACAAAAAGCCCATTCCTGGACACGGCACTTTAAGGACATAGGGTCTTTTAAGATCTCAAAGCAAGAGTATTTCTCAAGCGAAAACAATACTGAAGACAAATTATAAAAGGGATCATTTGAAGCAGTGGACAGGGCACATGCACTGAGGTTTGCTAACCTTCACACCAAAGTCTTGGTTCTGAGTTTACAGCCCTTGGGCCCTTCAGGATGCCTACTTGGTATCACTATGAGCTATTCACCAAAAAGCTTCCTCTATTTCAATCAGGCTGAACTCCTTAAAATTCCTACTACACAGTTGACATTTTCTTGTCTCTATTCCCTTCTAGAAGCTTCCCTTGCCCATATAATGCCCTCTAATAAGTTAAATATGGCCACGAAGTCTTTATAGCAACGCCCATCAGAAGGTGGAAACTATTTCCCCAGTGCCTTGAATCTGAACTGACTTTTGTGACTTGCTTTGCCCGATAGTTTGTGGCACAAGTGACGTCCTATGAATTCCAAGCCTTGGCTTCTAGAAGCCCTGAACCTTCTGCTTTCATGCTCTTAGAACACTGCTGCCATATGAACAAGCCCATCTGTGAGGTGGAAAGAGACCCCATGGGGAAAGAAGCCAGTGCCCAAGCCATCACAGGATCCTTTACCAAGGCCCCAGACTGTGAGTGGTGAAAGAGGCTGTCCATGACCAGCTGACTACCGGAGGCTGCAAACAGAGTTGAGACACGTGGTCCCAGCTGAGCTCTGCCAAAATTGCCAAGCCAAAGAACAGTGATAAATAAATAGGTGTTGTTTTAGGTGGTTTGTAATGCAGCAGTAGATCATTAACACATACCTTTTTATTCCTTTCTTCCTAAGAAGTCCCCCATCCACTTATAGAGTGAGCTCCAAAGCCACTCCGCCAACAAGTTTCCCCTGGTGGAAACTTTCTCTGCAAAGCCAGCCTCCCTCAGGTTTAAGTCAATGCCCCGCCTTGTGTTATTCTGCAGTCACTGAGACCCAGCTGCATCCCTAAATCCCTTCCCCATCCACCACCTGATGACTGAGCTCTCACCATTAAAGTTTAACTACTCACATAAAAGTGTAAATGCCTATTAAATTTTAAGAGTCCCTGGAAGGGATAACAAGTTTGTGCTTTTGATTTTCCTCTTATTATAAAAGTGTACAGGAATAGAAAGTGACCTTAACATAAGGTCATTTTCCCAAAGAGTGAAAAAAAAAATTAATGGTTTTGACTAACTTAAATATAAACATTTAGGGATATAGATGAAATAGTTATGTATATAATTTCAATGGTTAAATTATTTAATTAAGCATACATATTTAAAATCATATAAATAACAGTCAATTTAGAAATACTATTTCTCCTACTCTTCCATTCATTAAGGCATGGATTCAAAGTTGCTGTATGTGTCTTTAGCAGCAAGTCTCCTTCATATTATGAGAGACACTTCTGAGCCATCTGACAGCCTTCCAGACATAATCTTCTGTTTCATCTAGTGTGTTTTAACTATGATGCTGCCACTGGAATTTTTATCTCAAGCCACAAGTACTTATTCACAAAACCCTATGACAATTGTTTTTCCATTTATTGTACAAGTGTATATTCATAATCTTAATAATTTAACCACTTACAGTATCGCTTTGTAAAGGGAATTCTAGAAAACTGACTTACAATGACATCTAAAGCTTGCAATTTGATCTTATCCCAAAGGAAGAATTCATTAAATTGATGTTAAATGTATTTGCTCTTTTTTTAAATTTAGAATATCACCACAATCATCTAAAATTTTATTATTTCTTGAGGTCATTTAAAGCTAATGTGTCTTTCCTAGATAGTATTTTGTGGATCAAAAAATGTCAGAGAGAGCATTTCACAATGCAAAGGATTCTGGAAGGACTAGAATGTAAAGAGACTCCTGCTTTCCTGAGAGATATTTGGGAGGGGGCATCAAATTCCCTTATCTCACATACATTAATACATACTTGTTCTAGAACTTCAGATAATACATAAAATTAAAGAGGTGAAAATAAAATTATAAATAATGCTGCTAATTAGAGATTATGATTTCAATCTTTTGGTTCATTTCCTCCCAGATCTTCCTCTTAAGCCTTATTATATATTACATTCAATTCAATTGGCTCTATTATCATTTAATATGATAAGCATTTCCCTTATTAGGGATATTTTGTAAGAAAGATAAGCCATCATTCAGCCAACCAGCCCCCGTTGCAGTACACTGATACTGTCTGGGGGAAGGGACAATATAACAAGAAGTCACCAGCCCCTTGCACCTTCATGTTCATGGCTTTAGATTCCCTTTTCCTTTATTGAACTTGGGAAGATTCCCTGGAGGAGGGCATGGCAACCCACTCCGGTATTCTTGCCTGGAGAAACCCCGTGGACAGAGGAGCCTGGCGGACTACAGTCCATGGGGTCACCAAGAGTCAGACACGACTGAGTGACTAAGCACACACACAAGCACACACAGCAGTGATAAAATGAGTGCAGGAAGAAAAGAAAAACAAGAATATGACCCAAGTGAAATATACCAGAAGTGAGTAAAGGGCAGTCCCTGCCCTCAAAAGAGAGACCTGTAAACAATTAACTGCATAAAATATGATAAGGACTTAAAAAGAGGCATTTACAAAATGCTATGACCATAAAAAGTAGACTGTGTTGACCACTCAGGGGAAGTTTCACGGAGGAGTCAACATCTGAGAATTTGGAGCGTTTTTTGTTAGTTACGTTGTTAATTGCTGGGTTTTTGGATATTAAGACTAAATTTTGAAAATATTTGCAAATTCATGAGAAATCTTCAGAATCTTTCCCCCAGTAGATTCCAAGAACTGAGCAAGTCTGATGTGTAGAAACCTGCTGAACCACACCTGAATTACGCACCAACTAAGTATTTCCTGGTCTGGGAATTTTTTCCCAAGAGCAACTTTGGATAGGGGAGGAAAAGAACATGAGGGTACCTGGCCTGAAAGGATGGGACAAGTGTGAGCACGAAAGGCCAGAACCACCTCTGCCACTCCCACACTCATCTCCTTGCCTTGCATTTCTGTGTCCCACATGCAGTGCAATGACATCTCCACCTGTGCTCTCTGGTCCTCTGAAATAGGCAAGTCTCCTCTCCCTCCAGTACGTTTCCAGAATTTGTGGGAACTGGGAAGAATTTATTTCTTCCCAGCAAGAATGTAATTGTGTTGAGTCCACTGCTGGACCTGGGTTGGAGGCTCAAGTTCACTGCGTATACTGTGGACTCTGAGTGGCCCTGGGTGACTGGCAACCTCCTCTGTTCTCACATTTCTGCCCAAGGAAACTTGCTAACTCCATGGCTGAAGAAACAGCCACAGGTGAGTAACAGATGTGTCCCTTCTGGCCACACTGACCCTACAGAGTCTTCACCTCAGATCTGTTTCTTGCTTTTATATGGCAGCTTGGATTTGACGTTTTCTGAATGTCCTAAGGCCACTACACCCAGAACTCTGAGGTCTGTCTCACGTTGGGGGAACTGGGCTGGGACAGTGAGGACCAGACATGTAGAATTTAGAGTGCTCCCAAACCACCCTACCTAAAGTAACCCCCACTCCACGCAACCCACATAGTTAAGTCTGCATTTATTTTCTTCATAGCATGGGTCACTCTGAAACTATCTTTTGGTTTGGTTTGTTTACTTATTTATTGTCTGTCTTCCTAGTAAAATATACCATAAGAGCAGGAATCTTGTCCCAATACCTAACACAGTATAAGACACTAAAGATGGAACAGTATTAAAGAATAAATGAACAAACACAAGTAAATGTGACTTCAGAAGATGATAAGGATGACACGGTGCTAGATACCAGAGAAAGAACGACATAGGATAACATCTCTGACCTCCAAATCCCACCATCTGATAAGAAGAGAGAATAAGAAACAAAATAATTGTAATATGGTGTGAAAAAGCATAATATCAGACATAATACATAAGTGCAGAGATAGTACAGAGGAAGAGACCTAGATATTTTCGGAAGGAAGTAATTTCCCAATTTAGTTTTAAAGAATTAATGGAAATTTGCCAGGTGGCTAATAAGGGAAATCCTTTCAAGAAGGCCTCTTGGATCATTATTCTGACCTAAACATTTACCTCATTTCCCTTCCCCAAGGAAACTTGGGGTTAAAAATACCCTTTAGGATCATCCAGTCCAGCAGTTCTTAAAGAGGACTGCCACGGTTCTAAAATACGTCCACAAACTCTCTGACGCTCATCCCTTCTGTGGAGCCTAATGCATTTCCCTTTGGGTGTGGGTTTAACTTAGTCATTTCTAATGAAGACAATGTGGGAAAATGATAAAGCCTGACTTCTGAGGCCGGGTCACAAAATACACCATGTTTTCATTTTATTCTATCTTGGATCACCCATTCTGGAGGAAATCAGCTGCCATATTGTGAGGACACATAAGACAAGGCTTCCCAGGTGGCGCCAGTGGTAAAGAACCTGCCTGCCAATGCAGGAGACACAGGTTCAATCTCTGGGTCAGGAAGATACCCTGGAGTAGGAATTGGCAACCCATTCCAGTATTCTTGCCCGGAGAATCCCATGGTCAGAGAATCCTGGGAGGCTACAGTCCATAGGGTCACAAAGAGTCGGACATGACTGAAGCTACTTAGCATGCACGTAAGACAACGCAGGGAGGCCTCTTGCCCACAACCAGTGAGGGGACCTTCCTGGAAACAGACCCTCCAGCCCCAGTTAAGCCTTCAGATGATGGCAACTATGGTCAAGATCTTGCCTGCAAGCTCGTGAGACCCTGAATTCCCCAGCTGAGCTGCTCCTGAATCCCAGACCAACAGAAACTGCGAAATAATAAATATCTGTTGTTTTTCAGCCACTAAGTTTGGAATGATTTGTTACATAGCAACAGATAACAAGTATGAGGATCTCAGATAGTTTGTATTTATATGAGTTATAACTCTTTATATTTACTGTGTTAGAAATAAAAAGTGAGTTCAAAATACTTGTGTATTAATTCATTTAAAATAATCTTAATAATAAAAAATAAATAAATAAAAAATAAAATAATCTTAATAAATATAGTATGTTAGAATAAATAATATTTTATGAAAAATATTTTTCCAAAAATTGTTTAGAAGAATGGCATCACTTTACATCTTTACAAATCTTTTTTATATCTGCTTTAATGGAAGATAGCTCTATTCTTACATCTACTTTTGTATTTAAACACTTGTGAAACCACCGATGTTATAGCTTCTGTAAACTCCACTATACCCTTGTAAGAGAGTAAGAATGAAAGTCGCTGATCTTGTCAACATTCTCTGTAACACCATGACAAGTAGACGCACAATCATGCTTAAACATGCTCAGTGACTGGAAACTCACTAGTTCCCAAGAAAGTGAGAAAAAACTCACCACTCCCCCCAAAACCTTTCTATAGAGTTCCTATCTCGGCCATGCTAGTTTTCTCTCTCATTAGTCTTATGTGTTCTCCCTAAGATTATTCAGAATAAGTTTAATCATTTATCTAAGGCTAAGGCCATCTTACAGCATATCTTAAGAGTTATTCATAACTTTATAGAGTACATAAGTTTACAGAGTACCGTTGCCCATGTTTCCTCAAAAAACAACTTTAAGATAATCAATTCAATTCTGAACAAACACCTCAAAAGAATTTATCGAGTTATGCCCTCCTGCCAGCTCATCTCTAGATCTACCTGCGATCTTTACCAGACACAAATATCCTTAAAACAACAGTTTTCAGGTATTAGATTAGCAGGATTTACAGATTTCAAGTGTCTGGGATGGTAAAATTAAAAGAACACTGAGGGCCTACCCTGGTGGTACGGTGGATGAGAATCTGTCTGCCAACAGAGGGGCCACAGGTTTGACCCCTGGTCCAGGAAGACTTCACATGCCGCTGAGCACTAACTAAGCCAATGCACTACAGCTTCTGAGCCTGTGCTCTAAAGCCTTCAAGCAGCAACTACGGAAGCCCCTGCACCTACAGCCTGTGCTTCGCAATAAGAAAAGCTACTGAAATGAGAAGGCCAGGTACGATAAGGAAGAGTAACCCCTGCTCACAACTAGAGAAAGTCTTGAGCACCACAATGAAGACCAAGTGCAACCAAAAATAAAACAAATAAATAAAATTATTTTTTTAAAAAAGAACACTGAGAACAATCAGTGCAATTTAGAAGAGAGATTTCCCTTTTCTGCTTATGGGCCAGACTTCTCATTGCATTAGTCATCCAAGTTTTGTGTTTTAAATGCCTCCTACAGCATCCTGAAAGCTTCAGGCATATTTCCACATAAATAAGTTGAGCTTAGCTATTCATCAAAATTGTCCACTAAGTCCCTATTTAGAGGTGGCCTGGGAAATGACGTTTGCTGGTTTGTGAGGGTAGAAAGACAACATTTGTGGCTGGTTCTGAAACACAGAAACAAATCCTGGAAACATCTCCAAAAAAAAAAAACTATCCAGAATAGAAAATACAGTTTCTTCTCATGTTAATCCTGAACTCTGGGAAGAAGAGCAGTGCTCAATCAGAATTAAAAACTGAGTTTAAATCCTCTTACATTCACATGAAAATATTTGACACACACCAGAAAGATGGTACTCTGCTTATGAGAAAGTAAATTGGTCATTATGGAAAACAGTATGAAGGTTCCTCAACAAATTAAAAATATAAAAACTATTATATGATCCAGAAATTCCACTACTGGGTCTACATCCAAAGGAAATAAAATCCGTATTTCAAGGAGACATCTGCACTGCCATAGTCATTGCAGCATTATTCACAATAGCCAACATATGGAAACAACCTGTGTCCGTCAACAGGTAAAAGGCTAAGGAAAATGTGATATAGATGCGACAAAGATATATATATATACATGTGTAAAATGTGATACTACTCAGCCATACAAAAGTAAGAAATCTCGTCATTTCCAACAGCATGAATATACCTAGGGGACATTACGCTAAGTGAAATAAGACATAACAGAGAAAGACAAATAATGCATGATTCTACTTATATGTGGAATTTAAAAAATGTTGAACTCATAGAAACAGAGAGTAGAACATTAGTTACTAGAGGGTGGGGAAAACAGAGAGATGCCGTCAAACAGTACCAGCCTTCAGCGATAAGATGAATAAATTCTGGGGATGTAATATACAGCATGGTGACTAAAGTTATTATTACTGTACTGTGTACTTGAAATTTGCTAAGAGAATAAATCTTAAAATGTTCTCATCACACACACACAAAAATGGTAATTAGGTGAGCGGACAAGGTGTTAATAAACCTAATTATGGTTATTATTTTACAATGTATATCAAATCATCACGATGTACACTGTAAATATCTTACTATTTTGTTAACTAAACCTTAATAAATGTGAACAAAAAACAACATGAATTTATGGCTGTAAAAAATCACACTGTATATGTAGTATATAGTAAACAGTATATACTATTTTATTTGTCAACTATGCATATTAAAACTGGAGGAAAATGAATAGAAATAAAATTTAAAACAAATACAAAAAAATAAACAAACTGAATGCATCTAAATGCCATTTCTAATATATTCAGTTTCCTAAGTTAGAAAGATTATAAGATTTATGAAACACTGTATTGCCCCTGAAAGCAATCTAAACTAATATCACACAGTACAGAGGATCCCGTCAGCCATCTCTTGTTTTCTCTCACTGCATAATAAGGAAAAGCATGAAATTAGTATTTTACTCTTCATAGTACCAGCTAACGTTTACTGTTTATTACATCAAGGACTGTACTATGTGCTTTTCAGCTTTCGTGCATTTAATCCTAAAGTAAACACACCAAGTACTCTTGCTATATCCCTTTTATAGAGAGGAAAACTGAAATTTAGAAAGCATATAGCCAAGGTCACAAAACTAGAAAATGACAGAGAACAAATTTAAAACAATGACCTATGAAATGTCAAAGCTCAGCCTCTAAATCACTGCACTATAAAATTCTGGTAACATGAAGAACCTAATACATTTGGATAGGGATGATAATTATTTACAGTTCAATCTTAAAAAGGATGAACTAGAAACTGCTGGCAATACCCAGGACCTCCCAAACATAGGGACACTTTGATTTCATCATTACACATACATCATTGAAAGACAGGAAATGACCTTCTAGGCATGTGGGAAAAGTGGTTGAAGATATGTGAAAACTAGCAAGATAAGGAAATAAGCAGCAAAAAACTGGTTCAACTGCATAAGAGTGATACTGATTAGAATCATTTGTGTGTGCTCTATTTCCATTTGTACTGCAACATAGCAGGCTGCACAGACTTTGTGTTTTTATTATATATGTTTTATTTTGTAGTAACAAATTCTTCCCATTGGACCTCTCACATTTGAATGCAGGGAAGCAGCACATGTGGGCTTGGGTGTCATCCTGACCGAGGTTTGAAGCTTGCTGCATTATTTATTGCCAGTGTAGCCTTGGGCAACCTGTACACTCTAACCTCAGTTTTTTCACCTGTAAAGTGAAGGTTAAAAAAAAAAAAAAAGGAAGAACATGTTTTAAATATCATATAGTATTTAATACATGTAAAAACCACATGGCACTTTGTTAACTATTATTTGCATTGTGATGGTGATTAATAAGCAAGGCCATTTGAGCATCGAAAACTTGAAATGGTTTTGTTTTTCTAATTAGACAAAAGCATTGTCCTCACCTCCCTCCATTTTGCAGCTGTTTCCAATTTATAGTCCCATCTCCTTGCCCCCTACTCCCATGGTGGGACTTCTGTGTCCTTCAGTAAATACAACAACTTGCTAAGAGAAGAAACAAGGATAAAACGAACAGCAGGGTGGAGTAACAGAAGAATGAGGATAAAAGAGGCTATTTTTAAGTTTATAAAACAACTTCATGCCATGCAGCAGAAATAGATCCAGAATTGTGAACAGAGAAGGGAAATTTCTTTGTGAGCTTCCTGGGAAGAAAGGAAGATAATTTATTGCAGTGAACCATCCAGAGATGTTTGGAGAGAAGGCTTCATCCAGCCCTTAGACAACATTCCCATCATGCCACACATAAATATCCAGGGTCCAGATATAACCGAACTGACTTCACCAAGAGTCAAGAATCTAAACCAGAAACACGTTAACTGAAGGCACATTCTATGGGATTTTATACATTTGAACAAGAAGACCAAGAGATACAGTTCCAGGGATTGAATCAGGCCTTAAATATATGGTATTAAATATGAGTAAACTGGAGATAATAGCAAAGCATGGACCTTAAGCAAAGCATGTAGGAACAAGTTAAGTGCTCAGTAACCTTTGGGAAACTCTAATCTCTGATATTTCGTTTGTTAAAGGGGAGGAGAAATAGTTCACAGGATCTCAGCTTAGAGGGGAGACTTGGCTGGAGAGCAGTCAGGTTGAACATCTGAGCCTGTTGAGAAAAAGAGGGTGCTTCAGGGGGACAGAACACAGAGCAACAGGGACCCCTTCCAAGAGCCTGCAACTGAGATCTTCACAAAGCTGTTATTTGTGTTTACAAGAGTATTTATTATGTTAATTTGAGATTTATTATAGAAGAAGAATATTGGCAATGGACCAACTTCTAATGGACAAATAATTGGCAAAACACTTATCATTGACTCATTGTTCCTGAGGAAACTATTTCATCTTTATCACTTCAAATCTGTCAGTAAACATGAGAAAGACTATGCCCTCGCTCTACATCTGAGTAATATGAGAAGTGCGCAATTGACCACTGCCCTTCAGGAGAGCTGCCACTCAAGCACCAGTGAATTCTTCGAAATCCAACTCCACTCTGGTACCACAACCACTGTGGAGGAAGAAGGAGTGACTGGTGAAACCTCATTCAGGAATTCAAAAAGTAAAAAGGGAGAGGGTGTGGGTGAGAGTCCTGAATGGCCTGAGGTATCAAAGGGATTTGGACAGATTATGAAAAATAAGAGAGAAAATACAAGCCAAAGATGGAAGCACAGTACAATATTTAAATAATAAAGAGGAAAACATCCCAACTGAGTTTTGCAGTCCAGTTCAGTTTAGTCACTCAGTCGTGTCCGACTCTTTGCAACCTCATGGACTGCGGCACGCCAGTCCTCCCTATCCACCGCCAACCAAACGCCTACATAAAAATAGCAGTCAGTCAAAACTGGGAAGGAAGTGAAGAAAGAAAGGGGGGTGAAGAGTTAAAATTAAAAAGACAATGATGTTTTTGAACTGTGGTGCTGGAGAAGATTCTTGAGAGTCCCTTGGACTACAAGAAGATCAAATGAGTCAATCCTAAAGGAAATCAACCCTGAATATTCATTGGAAGAGGCAGAGAATATGATGGTTAGATAGCATCACTGACTCAGTGGACATGAATTTGCACAAACTCCAAGAGTTAGTAAAGGACAGAGGAGTCTAGCTTGCTGTAGTCCACGGGGTCCCAAAGAGTCAGACACGACTGAGGGACTCAACAACTACAACAACAACTTTTTATTCCTTTTCTTTAAAGAAATGATTTCAAGTCATTGCTCACTTTTGACTTTTTAAAACTGCCTTACAGAGCCACAAAGCAAAGTATTTGGTTGTTTTAATGGGAAATGTATTATAAATGTGCTAATTGAAGGATGGTGATTCGCGATGAGTTAAAGAAAATGATAACCCAAGAGTAAGGGTGTATCTGTTTTGATCCAGCCCTGTCTAGGGAGAGAGACACTGGGACTCATTTCTATCTGGACGTTCACTTTTTTACTTGAAGAATGAACTCTCTGGCATATCTGAACCGCCGGCATCACTCCTGCTGTGCTTCAGGGCCGGTATTAAGCAAAAGGAAGGTTACTTGAACACAAGCCCTGCTATATCGAGACACGAGCTGAAACCGAGATGGCCAAGTGACGAAAGGACTGGATATGCTGGACAAAGGGACAGTTCACACTCTGGGCAGGATGAAGTGGACAGCGAGAGATTTCATCATGCTACTCGTAACAGTGCACAATTTAGAACTTATGAATTGTTTACTTCTGGAATTTCTCCACATAATATTTTCAGGCTGAAATTGATGATGGGTAACTGAACACATAGAAAGAGAAATCGTGGACAAGGGGGGCCTGCTGATTTTGTTAAGGGTTGTTTTTGTTTTTAAATAAGCATATAATTGCTTTTTTCATTTTATAATATCCCCTAGGCTGCATGGATAACAACACTCCTCCTCCCCCATGCATTTGAGCCTTAGCTTTGTTCTGAGGACCAGGTTTCACCTCCATCCCCACTCCCCAACCCCTCGCCAGCACCACCCCACTCCCAGCCCCATGCTCCTTCTGCCACTGACCCAGGTGAGCGTCCACTCTCAAAGTGGCCCTGCCTCTTGGCCTTCTGCTCCTTCAGGGCAGGCCTCCGGCTCCTGGAAAATTGAGCAATGCCACCACAACTGCTGACCAGCAGGCCATTTCACTGCTCCCTTTCTCTTTCCTTTTAAACCCCGACCACCCGACTCCCTCAGCTCCTGTCCGTTCCACTCCACCCCATCACACTCTATCACAGACACCTGTGCCTTTCCTTTCTACTGAGCACAGGTTCTAATTCTGTATCAGTTTACTAAACTAATGGACGCAGGACCCATGTCTACTTAGCTCACGGTTACATTTCAGCATCTACTACCAGACTACCATTCTTGGCATCTAGATGACACTCAGTAAAACGTGTTAAATGGATGGGTGAGCAAATGGCTACTATCCCCATCCATCCGGCTGCTCAAGCTGCCTGATCTCACTGACTGCCTCAGGCGACTCACTGGTGGTCAGCGGCAGCCTGCACAACAGGACAGTTTATTCATTGTTCCTACGGCTTGGCACAGAGGAGACATTCTACTTATGAGTCAAGTGCCACTAGAAGGACTGTTGCCTCAGGAAACCAAGCGGCCACATCTCTGGACAGCCTCTCTGTGACTGTCCCTCTCTCGGCTACAGAAACAGGAGTGAACTCACCACTCGCCAGAGGGAACCCACTCTCTGCAACTCCCACCATTCTATCAGAAACACTGTTGAGCATTTTAATCCCTCCAACTCCTTCCCGAGAGGCCAGTGGACCACCTCCCCTGCTCCTTCCTGATAGTAGGTCCTCTTCACCTGAAAAAAATGAAATGGCAATGTGTTCAGAGTAATTTTAAAAGGTTTCTGTGATTTGTGGATTAGCCATGTCTAATAAACTGTACCAGAGTGGGTCGCCATTTCCTTCTCCAGAGGATCTTCCTGACCCAGGGATCGAACCCAGATCTCCTGCATTGCAGGCAGACGCTCTACCCTCTGAGCCACCAGGGAAGCCTAATAAATTGTTGTTTATTAGGAAAAAATAATGTGTTTTTTTCTAACCAAAATAATCCACATATATTAGTTATGAGCTTTTTGGATGAGACGTGCTAAAACAAATAATTATCTTTCATGCTAATGCAGCAGTGAAAGCAAAATGCCCCAAACTTCAATCCATCATAGGTATTTTATCCAACTCCTACTTGAGTTCTTTAGCTAATTTATTTTCATCCTCAAGAAACATATTGATTCACATTATCTAGTAGAAGATATAAAAGGCTGGCATGAATTTGTTCTGATTTCATTTGCTACCTATGTTATGTTACTCCCTCACCTACTACATTTTATGTTTCAGTATATTGAGTTAATTTTTCAGTTTCCTTATTTGGGCCTCAGATTTTTACATAATTTCTCATCATGAAGAAAAAAACAATTGAAATATGCTTTAATTGCTCACAAGCTTTTCTTCTGATCCTGAGAACTGTATTTGCTTCTCTTTAATCCTCCCTTATTAAGTACACCTCTAAGAAGTGACTTCATGCATCTTGCAACACACCACACCCTTTAAATAAAGGGGAGGCTTCCACGGGATGATGACTAAACCCTACATTGCTCTGCATAATGCGACCAGAGCCCTTATATTAGAAGATAGCCATCTGCCATTGCCTCTTACACCATCAGTTCCTAAAGCCACAAAGTATGACCCACATGTCTTAGGCTCCATATCACAGCATGAAAAGCCACAGGATTTTCACATTTGTTTAATGTCATTTTAAACTGTTATGAACTTTGCTTCTCACCTTACCAAGAAGCCCACCACCAACCCCTGTGGAGAATGCCCAGGGCCTGGGACTCAGGACCAGATGACTTCATTCTATATTGTTGTTTCTACACCTGCAGAGCTCATCTTAGCAAAGAATCTTCTGTGTGAAGTCATCTTTTCCCCTTGTCTTTACCTCTATTCTCCAATATCCATCAATTCTTTTAGCTGAGAAAATCCTGTCTAGCAAAGCTTTAAAGTTTGTTACTCAATCCAAAAAAAAATCTGGCAGAACAGGGGTGTGAACCTGGATTAAGAATGTAGTCAAACAAATGACTTTTGATTTCTTTTATCCAGTTTTAGCTGTGAAAAAAATACAGTAGAGAAATAATACAGGGAAGAACAAACAAATATAATTGAAGTTACAGTGAGTTGGTTTGCCCACAATTTCTTGGCTTTTTTCCCCTAACACTGGCCACTCCTCAAATAGCCTTTACTAGTTCCTTCTCATCTCTTTTACTTCTTTTTTAAAAAACATATTAATAAGGCTGTTAAAGTGAGATATAATATACATACCATAAACTTCACTGGGCTTTCCTGATGGCTTAATTGGTAAAGAATCCGCCTGCAATGCAGAAGACCTGGATTAGATCCCTGGGTTGGGAAGATCCCCTGGAGAAGGGCATGACAACCCACTCCAGTAATCTTGCCTGGAGAATCCCCATGGACCAAGGAGCCTGGTGGGCTACAGTCCATAGGGTGGCAAAATGTCAGACATGACTGAGCGACTAAGCACAAACTTCACATGTTTTAAGTGCACAGCTCAAAGATTTTCAGTAAATTTACCAAGCCACACAACCACACCACTGCCATACAGTTTTAGAACATTTCCATTTCCTCAAAAAGGTCCCTTGTATGTATTTCTTTGACTTGGCAAGGAGCTTAGTCTTTGAACCAGTTGTCTTTATACTCACTTTCTAGATGATCTCATCTGGTCTCTACATTTTAAGTACCAGATATATATATATTAATGAGTCCCAAATCTACATCCCCACTCTGACCCTCTCTCCTGAACTCCAGACTCATCTCCTAAACATCTAATAGGCATCTCAAACTCAGCATGCTCCAAACTGAGTTTTGATCTTTCCCTAAAACTGCTCCTCCCAGTCTTCCCTAACCAGGTAATAGCAATTTTTTATTCCAGTTGCTCAAGCCAAAACCCCTGGAGTCATCTTTGACTCCTGTCTGTCTTTACACCCCAACACCAAATCCATCAAGAAATCCTGTTGACTCTACCTGTAAAACAGAGGCAGAATCCAGCTACTTTCCATACCCAGCCAGCTACTACCTGGGTCCAAGCCACCACACCTCTCACCTGGGTTATTGCCAGTAATTCCCTTACTGGTCTCCTACTCTTGTGCTTACTCCCTGCCTTCTATTCTCCACACAGAAGCCAGAGAAATTCTTTAAAAATTTAAGTTAAAAAAAAAAAATTTAAGTCAGATCGTGTCATGACTCTACTCAAAACTCTACAGTGCAGTTATTTTCAGTCCCATCTAGTTTCTTTGTATTTTGTTGCTTGAGGAGAAATGTTGGGGCAAATTATGGACAAAAGATACCAAAAGACAAAAAAAAAAAAAAAAAATTTGCTGCCGCTTCTGAAGAGCCAGGAGCAAAAACTGAAAGTTGGGAGCAAAAGCAGGGTATGGTGCATGCCCTCTGCACTGAACACCGCAAGAGGGATGGGCAAAACACCTAAGCTACTCCTCTGCCTGAAACCTGGACACACTCCTACCCCCACCCCGTGTAAGGAACTAGCTCGCCCTCCCTCCGGGAGTGAGCAAGCAAGGGAACTTCTTGTTTGTTCTCCCTACTCCTGCTGTAGCAGGGGCCCCAATAAAGCCTTGTCTGGGGGGAGAAAAACTGTAAGGACTTCCTACCACATACAAAACAAAAGCCAATATCCTTACAATGGCTTCAGTTCAGTTCAGTTGCTCAGTTGTGTCCAACTCTTTGTGAACCCATGGACTGCAGCAGGCCAGGCTTCCCTGTCCATCGCTAACTCCCGGAGCTTACTCAAACTCATGTCCATCGAGTCGGTGATGCCCTCCAACCATCTCATCCTCCGTCATCCCCTTCTCCTTCTGCCTTCAGACTTTCCCAGCATCAGGGTCTTTTCTAGTGAGTCACTTCTTTGCATCAGGTGGCCAAAATATTGGAGTTTCAGCTTCAGTATCAGTCCTTCCAATGAATATTCAGGACTGATTTCCTTTAGGATGGACTGGTTGGATCTCCTTGTAGTCCAAGGGTCTCTCAAGAGTCTTCTCCAACACCACAGTTCAAAAGCATCAATTCTTCGGCACTCAGCTTTCTTAGTTGACCCCATAAGTGCTTTGACCTTGACTCCTACTAGTTTCTCCCTTGTTCACTCTGCTTCAGTCTCACTGGCCTCCTTGTTCTTTCTGACACATTTGGTTCAGAATCTTAGCAATGACTGTTCCTTCTGCCTACAAGACTCTTTCCCAGAAAACTGGTGAAATTCTTTATCTCCTATATGCCTTCCCCCAAATCCTACTTCTCAATGAATCCTATCTTCATCACCCTATTTAATGCTATAAATTCCCTGCCTGCACTCTTAATCCCTCTTACCTTATTCTACTTTTTCTTGTTATATGGAACTTTCCACCCTTTAACTGACAAGCTGCTTCTAAATTTAATATGAAATAGCAAAGGGCCATGAAGAGCCAAATAATGTTGTTAGAGAATGAGAAAGGATATTACACCCACTGAACAGGAAACTTATTATAAAGTTGCAGCCTTTAAAAGGGCCAATCAAAGCAAAAGGATGCAGAGATGGAAAAATGAGACCAAGCAAAAAGAATAAAGGGCCCAGAAATAAGTCGACATAGGAACTTGGGATATGACATACTACCATCACAAATCATTGAGAAAGAAAAGGTTATATATTTAATAATTTGTACCAGGACAACTGGCTTTCTAGTTGGAAAAAGATAAAATTAGACCCCTATTTTACATCACACACAAAAGAGATCCCAGACAGATTAAGAAACTAAACAGAAACTCTTAAACCTTAAAAGAAAATACAGGAAAATATGCTTATGACTTCCTGGTAGGAAAAGTTTTTATAAACAAGACAAAAAAACATACAAACCATGAAAATATAGAATTATTTGACTATACTACTATTTAAAAGCATCTGTATAATAGAAGACACAATAAACCATGTTAAAATGAATGCCAACATCTAAAAGATGATACATATAATTGGGAAAGGACTGGTTTCCACTATTTATATGTATTCTAACTGCAAGTAATAATTAAAAAACAATTTTATGGAAACACTTTTAAGGTTTAAAATAAAATTTAAATGTTGGAATATATAAATGGACAATTAATTCACAGAAAAGGAAATTTATCTGGCCAGTGTACATATGAAAAGTATTCAACCTTGCTAAATGAATGTGTAATTAAAATGATGATACTCTCCTAGTGGCCCCACAAAATATAAAGTCTGATAACACAAACTGTAATTCATAAGAATGTAGGAGAAGTGAAGCTGTTGTACTCCCTGACAGTGTGTGACGATTTGGACAATTTGACAACATCCAATAAAGTTGAAAACGCATGGATCGTACTGCACAATCCATCCATTTTTAGAAACTAAGCCAGAGAAACCCACATACGTACACACAATACTGTGTACAGCGTGTTCATCGCGGCTTTGCCTGTGACTGCAAAAAACAGTGGAAAATAATTTAAATGTCCAGCAGCAAGAGAAGGTATAGATAAGTAGTGATGTAATAAATTTATCAAAACAGTAAATTTCAAAAACATAATGACAATTTTTTAAAAAACTATCTATAAAGCCATATATTTAATGAGTTTTTAACTATGCTAATATTTATAAAAGTAGGAAATACTATTTCTAATATAAATACATCTACATAAAGAGAAAAACTACATATGATTTGCAGTGAATCACAAAAATAGCCATGACTTCCCACCCCTCCTAGAAATCCACTTTTACAGTGTGACTTGACCGCTCCTTCCACCAAGAAGTGAACTCTGTTTTCCTACCCCTTGAATCTCACGTCATCGTGACTCTCATTTTCACCCACAGAATGCAGTAGAAGCGATAGTTTGCCAGTGGCTAAACACACTTCCATTCTACTCTTCCTCTCAGAACCTCCTAGCATCTAGAGAATAAACTTGGTCTAGTCTGCTGAGTGATGAGCTCTCCATGGTGCAGTCAGCCCTGTCACCCTCGGCTACAATCAGCTAACCACTAGACACATGAGTAGAACTGTAATAAGACAAACAAGAACCCATCTGTGTCGGGAGCCGTTATGGGAGGTCCCGCCCGTGAAGAAGTCATGAAGAAAATACCGGGCAGGCAAGGCCGTCTAGGATAAGGGACCCTCCAGGTTGGCCTTGGCCTCTACCCTACCCTATATCCTCCCCTCTTTTCTGCTGTTGTTCTTGTTTGCCCTGCTGTGGATTCTTGTGTTGCCTGCCGAGAGCTCTCCTGCTCCTCTTTCACTGGATGAGAACTAACTTAAAAGCCTAATTAATAAATCTCCTGGACGCTGGTACCCTATGAAGGAGCCAGGGATGAAGGAAATGCTTCAGTTCAAACCCTTTAGCTGGCATTCTGGCTTGTTTGATAAATGTGTGCTCTCATTGCACAAAATGCTCATGATTGTTCTAAACATCCTAAACACAGTACACTAACAAAAGAAACTATTAAGCATAGGCCCCTTCGCGGGGTGAAAAAAGCTCCACAAATATTATAACCACAAATGTGCCTAATAGAAAATAGTTTAGATAGAGATTAGCTGGCAACTTCTTGCAGGTAATTAACTTTTAGACTGAGAGCCTGTTTTGTGCCATATCTGCTGTTTTTGCAATCCTTTGCATTTCTGTTCTGTAAAAAATGTAATCCTCTCTAGTTCCCTTGGAAATGACACCTAATAGAAAGAAAATAGATTAACCACAAAAAAGACAGGGTCGGCTACTGAAGTTGCTTAAAGTTGCACCAGGTGCAAACCATAAATTGTCAACAGGCCTGAAAGCCAAAAGATATTATACATAGAGATTAACCATTAAAAAGGCCCTAATAGGCACAGAGCCCTTTGGGGGGTGAGGAAGCCCTATTAGAAAATACAAAAAATATTGTTTTAAAAGTGGTTATTAGATCAACGTTTGATTGATGTTAATGTGCTGAGGTTGTGCAGTGGACACTATTGTTAATATGGTTAAAGATATAGTAAAATAAGAGTTTAGCCCTAGTGTAAAAACAATAAGATAATTGTTAATTTTAACCAAGAGCGCTAATCAGGGGCTGCCTCACCAGAGCCACAGAGTCTTTGTGTGTTAAACTTTTTAGATAAATTTAGCTGAGAATTTCTGCAAAAAGACTGACTTTTATGTTAACAGGATTGTATGTCTATTATGTTACAACCTGCTGTACCATGAGACTGCCAACCTTCTGTTTTCTGCTAACCTCAAGGCCAGAAGATAATGTACAAAAAATCTATGGGAAAAGACTCTCATAAACAAAAATATACAGAGCACACCTGGTTTCGTGAAGGACAAGCTGATGTAATGTTAACCTAAGTCTGTATGCTTATCTGCCCCTTAGAAATGTACCAACTTAGGGTATAAAGGCGATGGTGAAAAATAAAGCAACTGCCAGACTCTGCTGCATATTCCTGATCTGGTCTCTTTCTTTCTCTCTCTCTCTCTCTCCCTAGCAGACTTGGCCCTATCAAGGCCAGTCCTACGTGTCTCTCTCTCGCTGACGTCGTTCATCCTGAGGGTTCCCCTGGATCCTGCCCGGGCTGGACCCCGGCACATCTGAGCTGCCAAATGACCATAGACACATGAGCAAGCCTAGGTCAGATCAGTCCAGCCCATCTCAGGTCATAGCATCATCCAGCTGACCTATAGACTCATAAGCAATAACAAGGGGTTTTTGTTTTGCATCACTAAGAATTAGGGGTAATTTTTCTGTACAGCAGTAAATATGGGATGCATATGTTATTTTCAGTATAATGACCTCAAAGGAGAGAGGGAAAAGGAGACTATGAAGGGGAGGGAGACATCTTCACCTTTTACACTTACTTTTTTCAGGATTTAGAAGTCCTCAAATCCTGTGATAAATCTGGACAGTGGTAACACAGGGGTCTGTTATATTATTTTTAGAATTAATCTGAAATATTGCCCAACTGGTTTAAAGAGGCATGCTACCATTCTTTACTTTTTTGTCATATGAATATGATAGAACTAGACATGACTAAAAGATCTGGTTCATCATGTGGTTCTCATGTAGACTGGCTACACAGAAATTTGGAAATATTAGATCTAGACTTTTGTAATTGACGTCATGAGCCATTTAACTCAGACTGACCAAATATTATGGTTACACCTCATTCTGTGGTAGCATATAAACAAGAATTAAGAAAAATATCAAACCCTCAATTAATCAGAACTCAGGAAACAAATTTTCTTTCATGGAAAAAGTCTATTTTTAAGAGAAATCAAAAACAAGCTATTATCAAAGATATTCTTTAATTTTTAGACTAAGTCCTGGGGTCGGCGCCAAGTCAAAATAATCTTCACAACTTCAATATTAAGGTAGGAGAACAGCTGTACACTTTTGAGAAATATTTTCATCAAAGACTGAGATAAAATGTGTTTCTAGCTGATCTTCACTGTATCAAAAAATTACTTTAATTGTGCATCCCATCCAGTGATGCTGCTTTTATTGAACAGAATTATTTTCAGTTTGCTGCAATATAATCCCAAAATTAAAAAAAAAAAACTCATACTGTATGTATGACCTAGTCCCTTCACTGTTCACCTGAAACTATCACGACATTATTAATTGGCTATACACCAATACAAGAAAAGGGAACGGAAACCCACTCCAGCATTCTCGCCTAGAGAATCCTGTGGACAGAGGAGCCTAGTGGGCTGCTGACTATGGGGTCGCACAGAGTCAGACACAACCGAAGCGACTTAGCAGCAGCAGCAGCAGCATACACAAATACAAAATTAAAAGTTAAAGAGAAAAACTTTAACTTAAATTAGAAGGAAGACCTTTCATGATTTAACTTTGAAATATGAAGTTGAGGCCAAACTTCTGACTTATCACTCTTCCTAATTTGTATACAGCTAGTTGGAATGAAAAAAAATCTCATCCTGTGCCATATGAGTGAAGCCAAAAGTATCCAAAATTGCAAGGACTCCTCTCCTTTGGAGACAATGAAAGTCTCAGGAGAAGTGAAACTACCATCTTTAAAAAGAACCAGGAGTAATCAAATATTGTGCGGTTTTTGGCCTGTTTTTTTTTTTTAATTTTTTTTTTTTTTTTATTATTAGGGCCTGTTTTTAAATATGTTGAATTTGGATGTTAAGTGAATATTTTGTGATTCATGAGTTGATATTAAATAAATGATACTTTCACTATTAAAAATAATAAATAAATAACTCTTACTGCAAGAGGACAAGGGTGTAGGAATTGTTAAAAAAAAAAAAAATCTGCACAAAACTAGGCCTATCCATAAATACCTAGCCCCAGGGCAACCAGTTGAAAAAGTTTCATTAATCTTTACAAGTTAAAGGATTTCTAAGGAGCCAGTGCCCCTGATTTGGATAGAATCCATTCATCACATTCAAGTTTAATGAAGGACAGAAAGTGAAAGTGAAAGTCACTCAGTCGTATCTGACTCTTGGCGACCCCATGGACTATACTGTCCATGGAATTCTCCAGGCCAGAATACTGGAGTGGGTAGCCTTTCCCTTCTCCAGGGGATCTTCCCAACCCAGGGATGGAACCCAGGTCTCCCACATTGCAGGTGGATTCTTTACCAGCTGAACCACCAGGGAAGCCCAAGGAAGGACAGAGTTTGTACCTAAAACTCTAGGTGAAAACATAAGCAAGCAATGACCAACCTCTCTGCCATTTAGAGCCAGGAGCACAAAGGCTTCCTTTACAGGGGAAATAATGGGAAAAGTGGAACCAACAACATTCTAAGTGGCAAGAGATAAGGAAAGGAAATTTGTGGCCAAAAGACAAGGTCAGAAAAGAGGATTTGGAAGAGTGTTGATCTGAGACAAACAGACAAAGTAGAAAGTGTATGGTCTGAAGTGAGTCAAGTCATATATGAGTCAGGCTGGCAGAATAAGTCAAGTCTACATGGAGTTGAAAATGAATCAATTTCATTTGCAAACAGAGATTACCTGCAAGGCTACCTCATTCATATTTACTTATTTATTACGTATATTAAATGCCCCTTTTTCTTTCTGGTTCTACTGCTGTCCATAAGTGATTATAAATAGTTTGTTGTAAGCTTTTTATGTTTAATTTCTAATAAAGAATGACTGCTGCTGCTGCTAAGTCACTTCAGTCATGTCCGACCCTGTGCAACCCCATAGATGGCAGCCCACCAGGCTCCCCCGTCCCTGGGATTCTCAAGGCAAGAACACTGGAGTGGGTCGCCATTTCCTTCTCCAATGTGTGAAAGTGAAAAGTAAAAGTGAAGTCACTCAGTCATGTCCGACTCGTAGCGACCCGATGGACTGCAGCCTACCAGGCTCCTCCGTCCATGGGATTTTCCAGGCAAGAGTACTGGAGTGGGGTGCCATTGCCTTCTCCAATGACTATAGAGCTGCAAAAATTGTATAGCTGAAGGTCAATATGGTAAAATAAAGCAAATAGCAAAATCACCTATCTCAATATTTGAGTAAACAAAAATCAAAAACATTTATCAATAATATTTAAAATTTAAAAAGTGCTTAGTATGTACCAGGAATTATTCTTAGAACTTTATACATATTATCTTATTTAATAACATAATACATTTATGAAAAAATACTATTATTATCCCATTTTATAGATGTAGAAACTGAAGTACAGATTGTAACTAGTAATTGGTAGGCCTCAGATATGATCACAAGCAGTCTAAATCCAGAGCTTGTGTCTTTAACCACCATAATATTTTCTCATAAACAGACCAAACAGGCGAACAAGCAATGTGAAGAGCAAGAAGAAAAGAAGTCCTCAGTTGCCACTCAAGGAAAGAATCTAAGCTTATGCCATAAACTTTGAAAAGAGGCATCTAAAAAAAATAAGAAAGAAATAAAAAGGATTGAGAATATGTACTAATCCTATTCCCACTTACCAGAAACAACACTGAATTAACATTTTGAATCAAACAAATCCAGAAAATTATTGCTCACACCCCCACAAAGAAAGTTGGTGATTAGTGAAACAAAGGAGTGCACAGGCAATGTCAGGAGGAGGTAACATTCCTGACTTTAGCATTTTCCAGGGCTCTGTGGAAAAGGGGAAATTGAATTAAAGCCTGAGACAATATGTTCAAAAATAAAATACATTCCTAATGAGTCTGCTCTTTATTATAGAATATTTAACACAATCTTATATTAGAGCACAGAGCTCAGGTCTTCCAATAAAGACTGCATGTAGCTCCCATCTCAATATGCAGCTTATAAACCATATTCGATGGAAGCAAAACAAATCTCAGATAAGATGGCAAGTGTCCAGAAGAACTTACTTACATCAGAGCAAATTGAAGTTCAGTTCACATTAAAAATGAATGAGATAAAAATGAATCACATTGCAATGGCCAATACACTGACACATAGAGGATGAAACAATAAAATAAGATGAAAGAAGATCTTGCAGGGTTAAGAAAACTAATTGAGCATCAAAACTACAACCATAGTGTATAGGGGCTCTATAAACTATGATCCCTGGAACAAATCCAGGACACCACTTAGTTTTATAAAATGTTACTGGCACACAGTTACATCCATTCATTTATGTATTATCTGTAGTTGCTTTTGCACGGTAACAGCAAAGCTGAGTAGTCACAACAAATCCATGTGGCCCAAAAGCCCCAAATATTTACCAAGGGGGGCCAATACCTGCTCGAGAAAATTGATCCGTTACAAACAAGCTGGCCCTCCTGTCCTGGGCTCTCCTACACCCCCCTCTGTGCTGCTGTTTCCTGTTTCACCTTGAAATTGAATGTGTACTGCTGTAAATGCTGTGTGAGCTGATGGATCACACTTTCAACCACATTATTACATGCCTTGAAAAATGTACACTTCTTACCCTCAGTTTAAGCCACGCATCTTTGATAATATACAATCATATAACTGCTAACATTTATTTAGCACTTTATGCTAGGTACTATTGCGTTTTTATAAGAATACAGAAAAATTGGTAAAGGTGATATATAAATAAATAACTTTTAGGCAGTATTACATTAGTGGAAAATACTTCCCTGTTGCTTAACAATTCTTCATAGATCAATATAAAAATTAAAAAATGAGGAAGGAGAAAAATCAAGCTCAAAGTTTACAACAGTTTATTCTACTTTCATAAACAATTTTTACTGAAAGCATCTTTGTAGTAAATAGTTGAGATTTGTTTACTTTATTAATTTTCAGAAAACATATCAGTCTGCAACCTTGATTATTGAGGATTTATAATTATTTCAAACAGTTACAAAGTACAGTACAAAATTACGTGCTACAATTTTAACCTTGGAGCTTTCCAGGTGGCTCACTGGTAAAGAATCCACTTGCCACTGGAGGAGACGCAGGTTTGATCCCTGGGTCAGGAAGAGACCCTGGAGAGGGAAATGGCAACCCACTCCAGTATTCTTCCCTGAAAAATCTCATGAACAGTGAAACCTGGCTCCACTACAGTCCATGGGGTTGCGAAGAGTCGGACATGACTTGGTGACTAAGCACAGCACGGCAGCACTTCACCCTTGGCTAGGAATAAAGAGAAAGCACATTTTATCCTCACTAGCCATTGAACTGAAATTTATAACGTTGAGGAAAATACCCTAACTTGCTACCAACTCCTCAACTCCCAAATGAAAGCTTCCACAGTTCCTGTGGGTGTTTCTTATTATTGAGCAGATGTTAAGTTTACTTATTAGAAAATAATTATAAAGTCTTGTATAAAAAGATTCTTCTCATCTGCAAACTCTGATCATGTGATTGTTGCCCGAAGTATTTTTGAGAATCCTAGGATAGCATCCAGGATCACAGAAAATTGCCAAAATCAATTAGCAATGTCTGTTATGGGCATGCATGATTTGGTCCATACTGTATGTTCATCATTTCTGACAGTATGAAAAGGAAAAGGACTGATTTTGGAATATTGGGTATTGATATTCAAGGAACAGGGGAAAGAAGAGGAGCAGCAGAAAACTTTCAATGGCATCATCATGGATGCTAAAAAGAAAAATAGGTCTAGGAAGATAGACAATAGACATATTCCTTGAGATAGGTACATTCCTTGAGAAAGGAAATTTGACAAATTGTAATTCACTGGAGACTTTGCTTCAAGTGATTTCAGCAGAATGATGGAGAAACTTAAGCACAGAGACTAAGGAAATAAGGAAATGGATGCAATCTACATGTTTCTAAAAATCTAAGATTCCTCACACTTCACTCCTCTCCCTAATATATAATAATGCATGTTTGGTTCTGGGATTATTTCTTTGTTCACAATTATGCATCCTGAAATCACTTCTGGTTATGTCCTTCTAGTATATCCAAATTGCCATTATACTGTTTTTCTCTGTAAACACAGCTAATTCTGGGAGCCTGTCTTGCATTATTCTGAAGACATCTCTTACAACTACATTTCCTTTTCAGCTAAATTAATTACTTTTACTAGTGTTAAAAAGATTTCCTGTTTCAATAATGTGAAACATGCTATTATTAAACAATATTTACAACTCCAAGGGTATCAGATTAACATTCATAATGGTTCTCTTCAATTAAAGCTCAATAATGAGTTTTGGTTCTTCAATATCTAATGTATTAATCAATACTTTGGGTTTTCAAAAATCTATTTAGAATATGTAAAATCCTGAAGTACTTCACCTAAGTCATACTGCAGTGGAAAAGGGGAAAAAAATCAAGGGTATCAGATTAACATTCATAATGGTTCTCTTCAATTAAAGGTCAATAATGAGTTTGGGTTCTTCAATATCTAATGTATTAATCAATACTTTGGGTTTTCAAAAATCTATTTAGAATATGTAAAATCCTGAAGTACTTCACCTAAGTCATACTGCAGTGGAAAAGGGGGAAAAAAATGTGATTTCTCCATGTGAATGTTCACTAAAAATGTAGATAATCTTATACTCAATTTATGAGTCACATAAAGACATAATGGAATGAATACAACCAGATCCAGGGGCACATCCATGCTCCAGTGTGCCACACCTCACTGGTTAAAACCTGGAAATACCAGTGTTTCCACTCACACATCAAGGCTTGTTCTAGGGAAATAAATGAACACAGTGTTTCAGACAAATACGATTTTACCACACACTTATATATTTGAAAGAAACAATCATATCAGGAGTCAGAGAAATGGAAAGAAGCCGAGTTGAGGAGAAATAAACCAGGAACAGAGCTGAGAGTCCTGACCCAGAATCAGTTCTCTACTCTGAAATTGATGAAAACAACTGACCTGCCAGGGTCATAGTTTTCACATCTAAAAAATGAGAAAATAGAGGTTGAAAATCTTCAAGGTTCTCTCCTGTCCAAACACCTGATGGTCTTGTGAGTCTACAATGATTAGGGAAGCACACTAAGCTATGAAGAGAAAACAGAACACAGAAGATCAGCTTCAAACTCAGGAAAAAGAAGAACCCCCATTTTAAAGATTAGGTTTATAGTTAGGCCATTTAAGGGAAACTGGCATATAAATTCACATAGGAACAAATACTGATCTGTCCTCTGTACATTTTTTAAACTGCAGGTGTATTATGAAGGTAAGTTAAAATGTTCCTGTATAATCAAATCATCTGTGTATAAGTAAGGATGAAGGAAATGCCAATCTGTTACATCATGAGTCATTAAGTGATTTAAGCTATGTCAATAGCTTGTGTAACAAGAAAAAAAAATCCACTGTTATTAAACAACAGGGAAAGATTTGTATCACATAATTTAAAAGTCAGAATGAAAGCCTTGTTGTGGCCCATATTATAGACTACCAGTTCATTATTCCCTGAGCACATCTCTCTGAAATAAGATTACTAGCAATATTTTTTCCTTTTATTTTTATGTCTAGTAAATATTAAGTCTTCATGTTTAGGGCAGTTCTTAAATCCAGGCCAGTCTAAAACATAGCAAAAATTTCCATTCTGTCAAGCTAGTCATTATTCATTGTCCAACTGAATCTTAAAAGAAATTTATCTTTTAGCTTCATCCTCAATAACCAGTTAAGAAGGTTAATCATATACAAGATGTAAGGTCAAATTACTTTTTTTCTTTTAGAATCACCATGTGAAATCCATTTCTGAACACGTCTCAGGTTGTAGTCTGCACTTACCAAAATGTTAAAAGAGTACCTCATCATATTTGCCATTTAAGTAACAATCATTCATTCAATTTTTACTATGTTCCAATTGTACCAAACATTTTATGTAAATTATCTCATTTAACCCTCACAATAATTTAGGGGGTAACTATCATTATCCTCATTTTACAGTTGTGTCTGACTCTTTGTGACCCCATGGATTGTAACCCACCAGGCTCTTCCATCCATGGGATTTCCCAAGCAAGAATACTGGAGTGGGTTGCCGTTTCCTTCTCCAGGAAGGAATTCAAACCAGGGATTGAACCCAGGTCTTCCACATTGCAAGCAGACTCTTTACTATCTGAGCCACTAGGGAAGCCCAAGAGAACTATATTGAAGGAAATGAGATGTTAAAGTGTCAAAGCCAAGCTTTGAAGTCACTTCTCTTAACTTGTGTGGGAGCAGAAGGGTGACAGATGGAAGGTGATGGAAGGTAGTTATTAAATTCAGGAGAATAAGAACTTGCTTGTTCTAGTAAAATCAGGAAAATGAAATTCTACTTACTTGGTGGTGCTTTGGAATATCCATCAGGCACTCAATAAAACAGTGACTGATAGCTGATTGACCAAACCTGGCATTCAATAGGATTATTATCAAAGATGAGGTGAGTTTGGTTGTGATAGCAATTGTGTTAAGTAAGCACAAAAGATGTTATTATCCTCATTTTACAAAAGACCAAACAGACGGCTCAATTGGTAAGTAATTTACAGAAGGCCATGCAGCCTGTAAGGAAT
The DNA here is from genome assembly GCF_019320065.1 of Cervus canadensis. Taxonomy (NCBI): domain Eukaryota; kingdom Metazoa; phylum Chordata; class Mammalia; order Artiodactyla; family Cervidae; genus Cervus; species Cervus canadensis. The sequence continues at coordinate 13,953,874 of NC_057398.1, forward strand.
GAAGGGCGGACATACAGGACTTCCAGAACCAAATGCAGTGTTGTTTCCACAGTGTCACACAACATCTCCAAAGATGAGGCTTTGTTTAATTCAGGGAGGGCTCTACCCACTTCTCTTGTGGCTCACCTTGACTGTCCTGGGCTTTCCCCTATTTCCAAATAGTCTGTTAAATTATATATTTGTGACTAGATGCAGCACCACTCTACTGTCTGGAGGAGATGAACTGAACGCTCCCACCCACAGACCTTGGAAATAACAAAGTGTTTATACACGATGAGGTAGTCATGTTATTAGAGCTTCAATAAGACAGAAAGAGCCAATCACTCACCGTGAGCCCTTGGAGCTTACAGCAGGCTTCACATTTGTAAAGAACATTGTAAATGTTTGCTTAATTAAGTGATTGAATAAACACAAGCATAGGGACCACTCTCGTCTAACCAGTGGTCTCCAGATTAGGCAGTATGAATCCCAAGGATTATACCATATGATCCACTAGGATATGAAAAGAAATAATAAAATTTATACAGAAAGTTTTTATATCATCTTTTTTTAAATGTCTATGTTGCCTTATAATGTATAGGCTATTTACAATAGTGGTATATGTAAAAATTTACAAATTAAGGTGCAAGTATGAGCATACAAACATTAGGATTACATTATACAAAAGATTTTATTGATGGGGATACATAATTTTGTAAAAGTTGGAAACTTCTGGTCGAGATCAATTCAGTTGTTTTGCCTTCTGTGAGCCCCACAAGAGTTTCAAAACATGTTTTCCTGTGGTTCTCAAATCTGAGTGGGCACAGGAATCACTTGGGTGGCTTGGTTAAAAAAAAAAAAAGCCACATTACATGGTTCCAACCCCAGATATACTGACGTAGTAGACCTGTGGCAGGATCCAAGAATCTGTATTTTTAACAAACAACTAGGTAATTCTACAACAAGAGGCCTCAGGGGAAGCACTATGCCACACGGCTGCGGTGAACTGAGGCATTCTCCCCTTCTCCCCCCATCACTTATCAGATACCCTGATATAGTTTTGAGAACCAAAGGAATAAAGGTTCTCCTAGGTTCTCCAAGCCTATTGGTTATGAGCTTAATGCCTTGAATAAAAAAATATGATGGTAATAATTATAAAATCAGCTACCATTTACTGAGCATTCACTCAGTTTAGATATTTCTAATCACCATAATCCTACAAGGTTGCTATCATCAGCCTCATTTGGCAAAAGAGGAAATAGGCCTTGCTAACAACATTAAGCCAGTTACCCAAGATGTTCCATTACTTTTTCAAAAACCTTTAAGGCTCAGAAGAAGCTTTACAATTTTCCAACAACCCATTGTCCAACAACTCATGCGTGGGAGAAATGGGTTTAAAATCTTGATCTCTGTTTACATTCAGATTCACATGAATCAAGGTTGCTAAGAATGGTAGTTCTGGTTTCCTCATTGCCAGCCACTACGTTGTTCACAATGAACTCAGGAAGTCCAGAGATGGCTTTTTTATACTCTACAAAATATTCTACCCACGTGTGTGCGTGCTAAGTTGCTTCAGTCATATCCGACTCTGTGCAACCCTATGGATAGTAGCCCACCAGACTCTTCTGTCCATGGGATTCTCCAGGCAAGAATACTAGAGTGGACTGCCATGCCGTCCTCCAGAGAGGATCTTCCCGACCCAGGGATCGAACCCACATTTCCTGTGGCTCCTGCATTGCAAGGAGATTCTTCACTGCTGAGTCACTAGGAAGTTCTATTCTAGCACAAAGGTTAATTAAAGAAAATGACTCAAATACAAATGCTCTGAAATATTTATGTAAAATTACCCGTCTCATGCCCTCAACTACCATCTTTGAAATGGAAGGTTTGGGCTAACCATGTACTCAAATCCGTCTATTCCAAATATTAGAAAAGGATAATTTACCACTGCTTTCAGCAATATAGGAGTCATTTATTTAAAAGACTTCTTGGGGGACTTCCCTGGTGATCCAGTGGTTAAGAATCCTTCTGTCAGTGCAGGGGACACCACAGGTTCCATCCCTGATCAGGGAACTAAGATCCCATGTGCTGCAGGGCAACTAGAGAGCCTGGGCCGCAACTACTGAGTCCTCATCCTCTAGAGCCCATGCTGCATAGCAAGAGAAAGCCCACAAGATGCAACAAAGACCCAACGCAGCCAAAATATAAATAAATATATAAATAAATAAAAGACTCCTCTGGGTCTCAGTGCCAGACCTTCCACATCTTCTGACGTGGACTCATCTGCTTCCCATGTTAAAGCAACTTAGTCACTCTTGTGAAATCCACACTACCCTCAACTATTGTGGCTTTAAGGCATGAAGAAATGAAGTAAATTAGTACTACCAAGATCATGTGAACTCAAAAATCCATTTCCAAAAGCAATGTTAATTACAGTCCTATGATCACTTACTTTGAAGGAAGCTGTCTTGTTATGTCACTCAAGAAGGCCCACTGACAGGTTGAAGGCAAAAGGTAAGGAACTGAGGCCTCCAGCCAACTGCCATGTGAATGAGCTACCTTGAGCCAGTGATGCACCATCCTGGAGGTAAACCCTTAAGCCCCAGTCAAGCCTTCAGATGACTGCTGCCCTTGAAGACACTGCAACTGCAACCACATGAGAGAACCTAAGTCAAAACCATCCAGCTAAGCCACTCCCAGATTTCTGACCCTCAGAAATTATGTATGATATTTGTGCTTTTAAGCTTAACACCACACACACACACACACACACACCAGCAGTAACACTCTTAGGACTTGCCTCTGAAAGAGAATGCCCAAATCACTCTCTTAGAGATTTGTCCTGGAAGGGAATCTGGCCTGAACACCAAAACAATGTTTTATAATTCTGTTTTGTTGCTTCCTGTTCCTATATAATCAACCCCCAAATAGTTATCAAGAATTAACATACCCCAGGACTTCCCTTGGACTGCAAGGAGATCCAATCAGTCCATCCTAAAGGAAATCAGTCCTGAATATTCATTGGAAGGACTGATGCTGAAGCTGAAACTCCAATACTTTGGTCACCTGATGCGAAGAACTGACTCATTGAAAAAGACCCTGATGCTGGGAAAGATTGAAGGCAGGAGGAAAAGTGGATGACAGAAGATGAGATAGTTGGATGGCATCACCTACTGGATGGACATGAGTTTGAGTAAACTCTGGGAATTGGTGATGGACAGGGAGGCCTGGCATACCTCCCCATGTCAGTCCATGGAGTTGCAAAGAGTTTGACATGACCAAGCAACTGAACTGACTGACTGACTGAGGACTTCCCTGGTGATCCACTGGTTAAGAATCTGCCTGCCAATGCAGGGGAACTCAGGTTCGATTTCTGGTCCAGGAAGATACCACATGCCAAGGGGCAAATAAGCCTAAGAGCCACAACTACTGAAGCCCGCATACCATAGAGCCCATGCTCTGGAACAGAAGCCCGCGTACAGCTAGAGAGGAGCCTCCACTCACTGAAACTAGAGAAAGCCCATGCATAGCAATGAAGACCCAGTGCAGCCAAAAATAAATAAATAGATAAATTTTTAAATGTTGTAATAATAAAAAAAAAAGAATTAAAATACTTCTCCCTTCTTACGGCATTCCTGGATCTAATCAGGAGGGGTATGGCCAGTGCTGGGGCAGCTGTGGGTCTGGTCTGTAGCCATAAACTCATGCAGTGTTGGCCTCTCACACTGACCAGGGTCATTCTCACTCTGAACTATTCACCAAGCTTGTGTTTAAGTGGTCTATAGCTATATGCAACCTACCCACAATAAAGACAGTGTGAGCACCAACCAACCTCCAAGCTCGAGGAGCTTCTTAGAGTCTGCAAGAAACACAGGTTGGCCTTTGTGGTCTTTTGGTGTGACATTCAAGCTACTGGGCCATTGTCTCTATTTTAATCTACTGAGATTCCCAGGAATTAGCAGAAACAGGTGTCAAAGATATACTATGTATTTTGTATTGTCCCAGATGGTAGCAAGGATAATTCTAATTATTCAAACAAGGAATCTGTGGTTCTTTGGACCCTAATGACATCTTTTTGTGACCGTAAATATGACCAGTAAGTTCTTTGGCTGGGGCATCATGCCACTGTAGTAAGATAAAGATCAGCCTTGTTTTTTACTTGCTCGTGTGGGCCTGGGGGGCATATTCTCACCCGCAGAGTTCATTCTCTGACTTCAAAGAGAATTCTGTTCTGAAGAAGTGATGTATTTAGAACTGAATGAAACTGAACAATGCCAGTAGATTAACGATGGTTAGAAAGACTTCTTTTAAACTTCCTTGTCTATGTTTTGCAAATCATAGGTTTTTAGTTTGAAATGTGTACCTTGCACATGAAATGGCCCAGATACAATACAGTAATCTTCTTGATAGTGGATTTGCCTTTTTCCATTTCACTGTCCTTCACTGAATGCAATTTGCATTGAGTTTCAACAATATGAGCATTTAGGGATTCATTGTTTTTTTAATTTCATAAACAAAATGCAGAGTTTGAAATAACTTCTGTTGTTTTAGATTTTAATGGGGTTTTTTTGTGCCATGAAACTTCCTTAATTGCTAGAACTGGATCTTACAGGAGCCATGTTGCCCTCCCTTATCATGTCACTGACACCCATCTACACCATTCCAAGAGCTTCCTAGGTGGCTCAGTGGTAGAGAATTTGCCTGCCAATGCAGGAGACTTGGGTTTGATCCCTTGGTCAGGAAGACCCTCCGGAGAAGGAAATAGCAACCCACTTCAGTATTCTTGCCTGGGAAATCCCATGAACAGAGGAGCTTGATGGGTTGCAGCCCATGGAGTTGCAAAGAATCAGACAAGACTTAGCAACTAAATAGCAACAGCACCATTTCGAACAGATGCAGGTTGAACCATTCTACCACTAGCTTAGCTATGGGATGCTGGGCCTCAATTTCCCCAACTTTGTATTGGAAGTTCTGGACTACATGGTGTTAAAGCTGCTTTCCTATGATAATACATTTTTTTTTTAATTTAAGAAAAACTTGTGAAAATTAACCTTTATATTTAGTTATAAAACTTAGGTAGAATAAAAATAGTCTGGCCCAAGATACTTGCCAATAACCTTTCAACATTTCCTTTAGTTAGTTGTGGCCTTTCAGAGAAGTCAACCTCTTCCTTCACCCTCTGGATCGCCCACTTTCTAAATGTCTTCCTTGGTTGAACAAATTTTAGATAGGCAGTTGAAAAAAAGAACACTACAGTACTGTAATCAGTATACTATGCTAGTTTCTAATCTGGCTGAGGTCATCAGATGTGGACTGTGGGGAGAGCAAACGTGATAACTGGATGTACATAGCCATTTGCTGTTCATCAAATATCTTCTCCCTCCTTTGAAAATGTGACACTGTGAATCCTATTCCAGTCCATTGTCCTGATCATCAGAGGCCACAAACTGACCATCTACAGTCTTTCTGTGGCTTACAGAGATATCTTCTTTATCCTCCACATTCTGGAATGGCCAACCATCCCAGTTTGCCCGGGGCTCTCTGTTTTAGCAGTGAAAGAACACCTTGGTCCTGGACCAACCAAGATGACTGATCACTCTATTAAAAATATTGGTGCAAGAGTTTTTTGTTCTTTTTTTTCCTTAATTTTGAATTAGTTGCCAAGATTTAAATGTCAGGTGATTTCACAGAAAAATCCATATATCTGGCTTCTCTTTAAAAAATGAAATATCTGGCACCACCAGGTCCTCTTTCACGGCAACCATCAGTAGAAGCTGAATAACTACTGCCGCAATACACAAGATGTGTTACTTCCAGGGTCCCACTGCCCGGCCACTCCAAACTATTCCCCCAGAGTGAGGTGAACACCAGACCTTCATCAAAACCCTCAGGCTGTTGTTTTTCTTATGGTAAAGTGGAAAATGAAATACTTCCTATATCTATATCTCAATCAGAAGGAACAAAAAATGAAAGATCTACCAATAGGAGAAAACATATTTTTGTGTGTGGAAGTGAAAAATATTCCTACCTGTTAATAGATCTGGCCTTCCACATGTGGTACACAACCTACTGGCCCCTCCAGGCACTGAAGTCCTGACACACACAATGGATTCTGTCATTTATATTATAGCTGATGGCTGGTGATGTAGCAGTATTTTCACTTAAGAACTTGGCAGTGCTGGCCAAGGTGCTCAAACTACTAGGAAACATTATTAAACTGTGTCTTAAATGCTTGATCCTTCCTGACAGGAACTCAATTTCTGTCATTGCTTCTGCCTCATGTAAAAATCAGATAACCCTTATTTTCCTCACCAGGGATTTCTTGAGTTTCAGCTTCTCTAATTAATTTTTGTGCTTCATTAATCTTGAAGTCATCAAGGCTCTAAGCAAACACATATAACCTAGGGCTGGTAATTCATTTTAATATTGTTTCACAAGGGAATATTTATAAAATGCCATCTCTTACATTTAAAAAAAAAATTGGCAAACTTTACATTCTTGTCTGTGTTTCAGGAAGTTAATTCTCATCTATAAATCACAAATAAGCAACCAACCGGAGGGAGCAGAAATTCTCAGCTCCATACAGGCAGGGATGATGCCCTTTTTTGAACTCATTATTTTAATTTCAGAAACCAGTACATGCCTAGTCCATAGTGAGCCCTTGAGTAGCATTAACTGAATACATGAGTGACTGAATAAATTAATGTTGCTGGAGAAAGAGTAAGTTTTGAAGTGAAGAGGATATGAGGTCAAATCTCAATTTCCAATCCCAGCTTTGCCTCTCCCAGGCAATTTCTCTGAGCCTCAGTGCCCACATCGGTGCAGCAGAAATTTCTATGCCCTGTAGGGAAGCTATGAGGATTAAAAGAGAGAGTGTTCCAGGCCTAGCACACAGAAAGTTTGCAATAAAGAGCAGCTATTTAAAAAGTCCTTTGCAAGAGATATTGGAGAGAAAGAATGGAAGAAATCCTTAAGCTATTTTAAGCATGAAGCACTTCAAAGGGAGAATTTAAAAGTTGCAGACAGTTTCATGTTTCCTAAATTTGATAAAATACTATTCTTACAATTACATTTTTAAATTGTGTTTAGGTTTGTCTATATCTCAATATTTTTAGTTGAGCAGAGGCTCCCCAATTATCATTTCATCCAGATTCTATAGTTTGATTTTTATTGTGTAAAACAGATAAACCAACAGCATGTGTAATTGCAACAATTAAATATTTAAAAGCATGCAAATGTAAGGTTAAGAATAGAAAGACTGGATTTTATCTTTACAAAAAAACTGAATTAAGTTATATATATACTGCGCTATGTGATCTGATGTAAATGTTGACAGTATATTTTATAAAAATAGATTCATTCAAATAAATGACCTTTGATAGATTTCAAACAATAAAAATGAAATCTAGTAATGAATTTCTTTCTTAGCCAGCACAAATCTGAGATTCTATCCTTTTAATGAGTCTTTCCAAAGATTTGAGTTTGACCACCATCCTAAGTTGAAAATAAAATGTCCATGACCAGTTGTGAAAAACAGTGCTCACCGGATGGATCTCCCACTTTTCTTGTAGAGCTAGAAGGTACAAACAGTTCCACTCTGCAGGGGAGCTCAGATCATGGCTTTATTGAGCTTGGTTTGTCTGAAATGCTCTTCATCACATGTTGCTGCATCTTTGAGAAAACGTAATCATTTCCTGAAATTGTATGAACACTACTCATTGGTACTCTGTATAAGAGACTCTTGACTATTTCACTTGTATTTAGGATGACCAGTTTGCCTTTCAGATATGAAGTTGAAGACTCTTTTTTTTTTTTTCACCTATTTCCCCATCCTTATTCCCACACCTGCATATGGTAAACTGGCCTTCCACATTCATTCTAATCTCCTTGCAATGGGCCTTCCTGAGCTGCAGACACTGGAACACTAAGAGCCACAGCTCCCAGACCTCCTAGAAACCAGGATTTTATTTAAATTAGTTGCATTAATCAGAAGTACAGCCATGAGAACTGGAAGTTCAAGTTTGCTGGTGGGCAAGCTTCGACGTTTTGCTCTTTCTGCTGGAAACACTGGAGGGGTGGTACCTGGTTTTTCTGGGGCAGTGCTAGCTCTCTGATACTGACAGAGCTGGTCTCAGTCTCAGAGCCAGTGGTTGGCACCTCGGCTTCCGTTCAGCTAGAGATTTCCCGATTGAAGAGCAGTCCCTCCTTCAGTAAGGACAGTCATTGTGTGGCTTTCATGGTTGTCCGTGAAAGCTCAACATGGAGGCTATTTCTTCAGCCTTCTCAGTGATTCTGTGAGCCACAGAATTAAAGCTGTAATTAACCCCTTTCAGCGTAAGCTAGCTAAAGTGGATCCTCTTCTTTGCAACCGAACCCTGACAGATATAACCTTTCATTCCTAGCCATTGAAATCTCTTCCACTCTGAAATCGACTACTAGGAGGTAGGCTTATTTGTTCAATCAGTACATAGATGATGTGTCTGGAACTGTTCTAGACTGTGGAGATACCATGATAAATAAACATATTAAATATAAGGTCGAATGCTCAAACAGTCATTTAAGGAAGAAAGACAGATATTCACCATGTGAAAAATAAGCTTATGTCAGAGATACATGTAATGAAGAAACGAAAGCAGAGTAAATGATAGTAACTCTGGCAAGCGGTGGAGGTGGGAGGAGGGTGGTGGAGGGGGTCTCATACTGGATAGTGTGATCAGGAAGGAAGACCTCTTTGACATTTAAGTAGAGACCTAAGTAACAAGCAGGGATCCACCATGCAATGACCTGTGAATAGAGCCTTCCAGAACAGGCGCTAAAAGAAAAAGGCAGAAAGGTGAGAATGAGCTCAGGACGTACAAGAGAAAGATAAAAGGCCTGTGTGACTGGAGCTTAATGAGCTCAGAGGCAAAAGGGAGGAGTCCATTTCATCTATTCACTCGCTCATTAAATATTTGTTGAGCATCTACTATGCACTAGGCTCAGTTCTGGGTGGTTGCATTATAGTAGTGAACAATAAGAGACAAAACTTCCAAAAAAAAAAAGAGAGAGAGAGACAAAACTTCCTGTTCTCAGGGAGTTTTTATTCTAGTAGTAGGGAGGAGAGGAACACTAAACAAATAACTAGGTAAAACACATATTATATTAGATCGTGGCTCTCCATCAGGAATTATTTTGCCCCTTGGGAGATGTTTGGTAACACCTGGAGTTACTTCTGGTTGTCACCGCTGGGGAGGAGGAAGTAGGTTGCTAGTATTTGGTGGGTAGAAGGTAGCACCATCCCTATGTTGCTAAACATCCTGCACGGCACAGGGCAATCCCCTAAAGAAAGAGTTAATCCAAAATGTCAGCAATGCCGAAGTTGAGAAACCTTGTATTAGATGATGAGAGTTACAGAGGAAAAACAAAGAAAGATGAAAGGGAATCCCAGGTGCGGGGCATCAGAGGGTGAGGAGTGGTTCAGGCAAGGATGCAGTAGGAATATGAACATTTGAACAAAAACCTGAAAGAGGCAAGGCAATCAGCAGCCATGTGGTATTTACAGGAAGAACATAGAAAGACAGGGAATACCAAGTACAAAGGCCTTAGTAATGAACATGTTTGCAAGACCCAGGAGAGCAAGGAGAACCAAGTGGCAAGGGCAGAGTGAGCAAAAAGGAGACAAGCAGAGATGAAAATAAAAAGGTCACAGGGGCTGTGAGTTTTGGCTTGTGCTCTGAGTGATTAGGAATCAATTACTAATTCAGATTAATTAAAAAAGTTTGGTCAGACATGATTTCTGACTTCACTTTTAAAGGGGTCACTCTGGCTGCTGTTTGGGAAATGATCCATATGAGGATGAGGACAGAAAGCAGGGAGACCAATTAAGCGGCATTTAAGTGGATGGTGAGAGGAAGTGAGGTGGTGAGGATGATAATCGAGTTTTTGGAAGAAGTGAAAAGTGTGAGTTGCTGTGCATGGAGATGGGGAGAGTGATGGGAGAAGCAGATTGGAAGGCAGCAGAGATCAGGCATTCCATGTGGGACATGCTGAGTTTGAGATACCTACTAGAAATCCAAATGGAGATATCACAGACTGCAGAATGTGAGTTTGGAGGTTTAGGAGAAAAGTCTGAGCTGAATGTGTAAATCTATGAGTCAATAGTAGATGATATCTAAAGCCATAGGTGTAAAACTCACTAAGGAACTCTATCTAAGGACTGGAAAGCTAAGTAGGGTGGGTCCAGAGGTGTGCAGAATGTTTATCAAAATGCTTAAATTATATGGTCAAATATTTTGCTAGAAAAGATCAGCTATAACTATAAACTGGAAACCTGCTCCTAAAATGCTGTTTACCCTTCATATATACATCTTTCACATTAATTCTCGAGAGTGGATAATTATTACTACAAAGTCCTTAAGGAAAGGTAAAAAAATAAAATATTTAAAGCAACAGTATCATGGATTACTGAGATTGCCTAAAGAATTCCAAAATTGGATCATAAAAATCATCTAACCTGACTTCAAAACAGTAGAGATGACAAAATCGAAGCCCCCACATGGCCAAGTCACAGACTAGTGGGACTTTAGAGTGTAATTTGCCCAAAGTCACATGACTAATCAGGAGCAAAGCCAGAATAGGAAGCTTAATCTCCTATTTCTTATTCCGATGCTCTTTTCACTGTATCACGTTGAGAAGTCAACTCAAAACAAACAAACAAAAAAACCCTTATGAGATAATGATTTCAGCTGGGGGAGAAATCTGATCTGTGTACAAATATTTGATATCCACAAAGCTCACCCAATAGACAGCTTGTAGCATAAAGCAATGCACCTCTGTGTCTGGAGAAGAATAAGAATCCATCCTATGTACTAAATACAAGGATGAAACATCAAGGGAAGGTAAAATAAGCCCTCTGGCAACAGACCCTGTTACTCCAGCAGCTGGAGGAAGGTAAGGATGTGAGTCAACACAGGGGTGTAGCTTGGTTAGCCCAAGATTTTTGTCCTTACCCTGTAATAAACAAGCAACACTGAGAAAGCCACTATGTATCCCTGGTGGAATATCCCATGGGTGGTGGTGGTGCAACAGTAAGAGGGAAAGTGATTCTGTGCTTGGCCTGGAGAGAACAAGAAAGAATCTTCTTTCGATCCTTGTCCCAAAGCACACTCACAAATATACGCATTTATTTCTGTGGAATGAAGAATTGCTAGGGCTCCAGTAAACAAAGGAACAGAAACATCAGAAGGGGAAGTGATCTGGCCCTGTCATCCTGTGAGTCAGTGGTGGGAAGAGGCTGCATTCTAGTCTGTGGTTTAGCCTCTGCCCATATCCCTCCTCCGTGTCTGGTAAGCAAACCCAGAGCGACAGAGCAGATCTGGGTGACAGAGAAGATCTGGGTCCGGACTAGCCCACGGTAGGGGGAGATGAACAAGGGAACTTACATTCAGTCTGTAGTAACCTAAACAGTGCATCCAGGAATTGCAAATCAAAGCACCTCAGCCTTCAAACCTCTGCTGTTCAGGTTTGCCAAGGTTTTTGAAAACTCTTAGCATTTGTATTCTACAGGACAAAATCTGGGTTGCTTACCTTTTTGTTCTTTTTAAAATTTCTAAATAAAAATACCTTTAAAATTTTCTCCTTTGGTATTTTTTTTCAAAGTGGGTATGGTTTAAGATTGCTTTCTGGAACTCCATTTACTTCCTTTATTCTATTTAGTATAAGATTATTCTGGGGACAGGAAATATGGTTTAGTAGGAACATTCTGTGAAAAAGGAGAACTACTAATCTCATCTTTGAAAAATCATAGAGTACAATAATCTAAATTCTCACAGCAAGTCCCTTAATGGAAAGTTCCCTACTAGTGCCTTCTGGACAGGAGGGGCTTTAAGCAAGTGACCTGAATCCTACTGAATTATTTTCCCACATGATAGAACTTTGCTTATTTTTTAGGCCATTCTTGGAAAAGTCTTTCCAAATTCTACTCACAATATATGGTCAAGCTCACAACCTATTTCTTTCCTGAAATTTCTCTGATTGTTCCTCCCAGGCAGTGTGTGTGTGTGTGTGTGTGGTATTTACATTCCTCCATTAGACTGAAATGTCATTAAAAGACAACCCAGGATTCTACTCTGTATCACTCAATCCTATGTTCTCTCTATGGCACCCAACATGGTACTTTTGTATAAAAATAGAGAAATCTCAAATAATTACCACTAGAAATAAAAGGTGACTTGGCAAACATGCCAAAGGGGCTCTTCCTAGAAGATTATAAACAAGAGTGTGTGTGTTAGTTGCTCAGTCAAGTCTGACTCTTTGCGACTCCATGGACTGTAGCCCACCAGGCTCCTTTGTCCATGGGTTTCTCCAGGCAAGAGTGCTGGAGTGGGTTGCCAGTTCCTTCTCCAGGGGATCTTCCCAACCCAGGGACTGAATCCAGGTCTCCCAAATTGCAGGCAGATTCTTTACCATCTGAGCCACCAGGGAAGCCCCCCAACAGACAACAGTGGGGCTATGTAAAAAGGCCTAGAAAGGTTACTACCCAAATGGATATTTAAATGCATTCCATGTCACTGTGGGTGTTTAAGCAGAAAGTGGGTAATAAAACTTAGAGAAGATGTAGAGGAATTTATATAGCAGGTAAGGAGATAGATCAGATGCCCCCTAAAGCTTTTTCCAACAGTAAATTTTGAAATGAGTTTTAGATTGTTTTACCTTAGGTGAATAATCTTGTTGTACTACTGTCTCCAAAGACTCTGCCCCTATAGCTAGCAACTCTAGAAGCTTTTTTCCCAAACCACTTGACTAAAACCGCCTCAGTTTATAGCTTCTAAGGAACGCACCACAGAAGCCATCTAACTTTGATGTAATCCCACCTTCACTTTACTTAGTCATCACGGAGGCCCACGGCTCAGGCCAGGTCCACAGAACAGTTAGCACCTGGACTCTCAACTCCCGACCCCAGATTCAGAAGTTCATGTGCCAGGTTTGTACTTTCCTGCTCTGTGGGCTTGATCCCTACAAGCATAAACCAGATCCAGAAGAGAGTCTGAGGATGACTGTTGTGATGGTCTCACTGTTGCTCTGCTTCTCTGTGTAGTCTATTGGGAATATGCTGAAGGGACTTTGAGGCCCTGCCATTCTCTCCCAACAATTTTAAGTGCCAGATCAATGGCACAGAGAAGAAAACTGTGTCATAAAAGCTGAAAACATGCTCCTTGAATATGTCACACTTCCTGATTATTGATGTTCCTTAAGGCAGTGTCATAATTCTCTGAGGCACAGGAACAAAACACTGTTGAAGCTGATGATGCCTAATACTATACAGGTAAAGAACCTGCCCGCAGTGCAGGAGACCTGGGTTCAATTCCTAGGGCAGGAAGATCCCCTGGAGAAGGAAATGACAACCCACTCCAGTATTTTTGCCTGGAGAATCCCATGGACAGAGGAGCCTGACAGGCTACAGTCCATTGGGTAGCAAGAGTAGGACACAATCGAGCGACTAAACCACTATACAGAGTAAGTGGGATTTCAGGCATCAGTGGGTTTGGAGACTAAGTTAGGGAGAGTGTTTCATTGTTGTCTGTTTGTCCATCTTCTAATCATATCATATATCATAAGACTACATTAGGGAGAGTGTTTCATTGTTGCCTATCTTCTAATCATATCATAAGACTAAATTAGGAAGAGTGTTTCATTGTTGTCTTCTAATCATATCATATATCATAATAATGCTAGTTCCTATATGCTGCAAATGCAAATTTATGTAGAGCAAACAACTGAAGTGATGGAAATTAATCAGTACCTAAAGACCACTATGTTACAATATGGCAAGCTGTTTCTATTCTAATTATTTTATGACTCTAAAAGAAAGACTGATAAAGGAAAACAAATACCATAACAGACCTGTCACTTTTTTTTTTAACCAATCTGCTTCACAAAATAAATCTTTTTTTGTGAGATTAATACAATTTTCCCCAACTGAAAACTATGCTTATTAATATAAGGATATAAGCACCCATAAATTAAACTCTAAAGTATCACAAATTTCCTAAAGTAATTTCAGCTAACTGAAAAACAAGTTCTCCATTCTAAAATGATCTGTGATGTTTTCAAGAGCTTCTTTTCCCTCACTGGGAAAATATGATTTGTCTGGGTATTTGTAGAAATAGTTATAATTCAAAACATCAAACCACCTTCTATGGTAAACAACCCAATGAATGACAACAAAACCATGGCTGCTTCAGCTTCTAAAAAGACTTTTCTATGATACCACTGTCAAGTTCAAAAAGATATTGTGCTGATTCATTGCTTGTATATGATTATATTGGATGATGTATATCCTAACAGGGCTGTAATGAATCCAGCAAAAAAGCTCAAACCTCTATTTTGAGGACTAAAAAACATATTTATTTACTTATTTATCTTCTACCTATTTCCAAGTCCTCCCTGACCTTCTTGTAAATACCAAATTTAGGTTTCTGTACCTTAGCACATGCTGGTTATACATTAAATAGTTGTTGCATCCAATTAAATCAAATACCCACCACACCTGGCTAATCAAACACTGAATTCCCTCTTCTGCTGACCAAAAAAGAAAGAACAGAGGCATCTCACCTTAGCTGCTATAAATCTGTGTTTACACAGGGACAAGGATCAGAATCAGATGAGTTACAGAGCTCTTCATAATTTACTACAAGACTCTAAAGGAGGAATCACATCCCTTCCTCTTCTTGCTGAACATCACTGACCAGGGCATGGAAAAACCCCAAACCCAGCACCTCTGCCTTTTTTTTTCACCAGTCCCGCTGGCGTCCTGATGGACCAATTTGGAAACCATGATTAATCCCCTGGTAAACAGAAAATAGGCTCTGGAGCCAGGAGAAGCCAAACCTGAGTCACTCTCTGGAGACTCTACCCTCAGCCAATCTAACTCTACCTCCTCCTCCAGGAGCTGGCGATTTTCAGCAAACAGAAAGGCCTTTCTGTGGTGACAGAGGAGCCCAGTGAAGCAGAGACTGAAATGTCACTGTGAGTGACTGACCACAAGCTGGTGAAGCCCAGGTACATGCGGGGGTCACCATGTCCTAAATTATTCAAATGAAATTGGCTAGAACCCCAGGCTACATGAAATGGAAAACTCAATATCCTTCTCACTTTAATCAGGGATCGGAGGGGAGGAAGACAACGTACCTAGGTTTTTCCTTGTCACCTACGGCTCTAACCTAGTTTGGTCTATGATCCTTGCCAGTGCATGAGAATGACCACTGCTGTTGCCCCTTGTTGCACTGGGCCCTACTTCCTGCACATACACCTCACTTTATGTACTTCCCCAAATACCACTGACTTAAAGTTCTGGGTGTTAACTACTTTTATGGAAGAGTCAAGGCAATGGAGAAAATTTACATGGAAGCAACAAAAATAAGAAGACGTGGTACATATAGACAATGGAATATTACTGTTCTTGTAGTTTAGTCACTGAGTCGTGTCCAATTCTTTTACAACCCCATGGACTGTAGCCTGCCAGGCTGTTCTGTCCATAGGATTTTTCAGGCAAAAATACTGGAGTGGATTGCCATTTCCTTCTCCAGGGGATCTTCCCAACCCAGGGGTTGAACCTGGGTCTCCTGCATTGCAGGCAAATTCTTCTACCATTTGAGCCACCGGGTCGGGCGGGGAGCGGGGTGGGGGGGGGGGGGGCCTAAAGATAAAAATATTTACCAAAAAAGGGAAAATTAAAGATCCCTGTTCTTAAAAGCCTTTCAATCATCCCGGCCCCAGAAACTTCATTCTTACACATTGTCCTTTGCCTCAAGCTCTGGCCTGCTCTGGCCCCCTCTGGCCATAACCTCTCCTCTTTCTCTAGGTAAGCCCCCCTCCCAAATTCCTGCCACTCTATTATGTAAATACTGCTTTAATTTCCCTGTTTCCTTGCAAACACAGTCCTCACCTTGCACTCTCAAAACATTTTCCTAACAAACATACCTCTTTTCCTAAGAGGAGCTTTATGACAGGTGTTCAAACACTATATTTACACACTCCTACACACACAGATGAGCATGCACACACACACATGCACACACATACAACTGTGACTCTCAGAAAACACAGGCACAGACAGAGCTGTAAGTTTTCAGGAGCAGTGTCCATAGGTCTGGAATAGAAAAATTGGACAGAATAGGAGGATTTTCAAGTTGTGTGCTTCTCCCTTACTTTTCTAGGATACAGCGTTCACTGGGAATATTAGAGATTCTCACTGCTGTTTAATTGTCTGAGACCAGGGGCACCAAGAAGCCCAGCTCCTGTTCCTTAGGACATATCCATGTCACTTCTAGTAGTTCAGCTGATCCCTCTCTGTAGGCTGCAGCTGTTTCAGCCTCTACACTTTTGTTCATCCTCTCTGTCACACACAAACACACCCTTTGCCAGCTAGAATGCTCTGAATCAGATCTATTCTTCAAAGTTGTTTTTTTTTTTCTTTTGTATGGAGTCACCCAGATTGTGCCATTTGATTTTATTCTTTTCATTCTTAATTTCTTCTACTTTTTTCTCTTACAGTTCGTTTCTTCTACTTATTCATTTCATTTACGTAGACATTTCCTCCCTAATAGTGATGGAAATTCACTTGAGTGCAAGGACTGTGTCTGGCCCTTTCTTTGTGTTCCTCACAGTAACTAGCACAGTTTAAGACATGCAATAGATGCTCAGCAAATACCTACGGGGTTAAATTAAACAGATCACAGGACCTCTGAACCTCAGTGTAATTATCCATAGTATAATTAACCACAAACATTAATACACCTTCTAGAGGGCAGCTAAGGAAAGGTGGATCCCTGGAAATGGTGCGTTCAGCAAATTTGGGTAGGTTCTAATTTTCAAATCTAATATCTACTTTTTTTGTAACCTTGGGCCAGTTATTTAACTTTCCTAAGCATCATTTTTTAAATCTGTAAAATAAGAAAGATGAAAACACCTACCCTGCTCAACTCATGTAGTAGTTGTAAGGATTAAGTGGGAATATATTTGAAAGTGATCTGAGAAGCACTGTGTGCACAAGACAAATTATTTTAAGTATTAAGATGTTCCAAATCTTAAAAAGAACTTGAATATTTTATGAAGTAGCATAGATTATAGATTAAAAGTCTTCTCATATTTATTATGAAGCATTTTCCTACAAGTAAATGCCACTATTATTTTCCAAAAGCACTTTCTTATTCATAAAGGAAGATGTATGACAGCTCTCTAACCTATGCAAATCTTACCTATAAGCAAAATGTCTCTTGTTTTTTCTCTTCTAACCAACAATATTTGTTTCATTTCCTGCAGGATTAGCTATCATAGGAAAATCAAGGTATATAAAAGCCGTCTTTGATGCTAACATTATGAAAATTATTATACTCTAACACTCCCTACTAAACTATGTTAGGAAAATGCCTTTAGATGCAGCAAATTTATTTAATACAAAAGACTACTTTTAGAGTTGTTTAAATAATATTAAGTATATTTTTATCATAAGAATCTAATGAATTTTTTGCTTCTTTAGCCTATAAGTCTTCTTTCTTTATTTCAGTGTGTATTAGTTTCCTATGACTGCTATAACAAATTACCACAGACTTTATTAATTAAAACAACAGTCTTAGAGAACAGACATCTGAAATCAGTTTCATTGAACTGAACTCAAGGTATTGGCCAGGCCACTCTGTACTCCTTCCACAAGCTGTGGGGGAGAATCCATTCTTTGCTTCCTCCAGCTTCTGTGTAGTTGTCAGGATTCCCTGGCTCAAGGCTGCATCATTTGGATCTCTGCCTCCCTGGTCAGATTTCTTCTCCTCTTCTGGCTTCCAGGGATTATAGTATTGTGTGCTCAGTCGTGTCCGATTCTTTGTGACATCATGGACTGTAGCACACTAGGCTCCTCTGCTTATGGGATTTTACAGGCAAGAATACAGGAGTGGGTTGCCTTTTTCTTCTCCAGGGGATCTTCCTGACCCAGGGATCGAACTGGTATCTCTTGCATCTCCTGCATTGGCAGGTGGATTCTTTACCACTAGAGCCACCTGGGAAGCCGTTCCAGAGACAAGAACATGAATATCTTTGGGTGTCATTTTCAGCCTACCACAGAGTTGTTCTCAACCTTTACCAGTCATCAGAATCACCAGGGAAGTTTGTTAAAACAAAATACTGGGACCCACTCCCAGAGTTTCTGATTCAAGAGTGGGGTCCAGGTTTTTGAACTATTAACAGATGCCCAGGTGGTGATGATGGTACCAGTCTGAAGCTTACACTTTGAGAATCACTAACTTATGTTATCCAATGCTTTAAAAATTATATTCACATTTAATTTTCCCATTTTTGTTGCCAACTTTTTATATGTCTTTTGTGCACATTCTATAAAGAAAGCTGAGCACTGAAGAATTGGTATTTTTGAACTGCGGTGTTAGAGAAGACTCTTGCGAGTCCCTTGAACTACAAGGAGATCCAACCAGTCCATCCTAAAGGAAATCAGTCCTGAATATTCATTGGAAGGACTGATGCTAAATCTGAAACTCCAATACTTTGGCCACCTGATGCAAAGAACTGACTCACTAGAAAAGACCCTGATGTTGGGAAAGATTGAGGGCAGGAAGAGAAGGGAACGACAGAGGATGAGATGGTTGGATGGCATCACCAACTTGAAGGAATGAGTTTGATCAAGCTCCGGGAGTTGGTGATGGACAGGGAGGCCTGGCGTTTTGCAGTCCATGGCGTCACAAAGAGTTGGACACGACTGAGTGACTGAAGTAAACTAGGCACACTCTAACATTGGATACGTTGACAGAAACAGTGCAACTGACACCTCTTTCTCTTATAGAGTCTGTGTGCTTTCTTCTCTGTATTAGAGCTCTGTAGTTAGATATTTACAGAGAACAAAATTTTTCTTCCATGGACTCATTTGACATTCCCATTGGTTTCAGCAAGAGAAAGTATAGAATATATTAGTGCATATTCCTCAGCCTGGCACTCAAGGGCCTCCAACATATGATTTAAACTCATGCCTATAGCTCCCAGCTAGGTTCTTTGCAGCTCCCCAAACCGCTTTGAACATTTCTTCCAAGTAAGAGACTTCCGCTGTCTGTGGTTCCTGCCTTCCTGACAGTTACACTATATGAGTTAATATGGTTGCCATTTTTGCCAACTCTGCTTCAAGTTAGATTCTGTCTCTTGTAGTCAAGAGTCCTGACTAACAACCTATGTGAATGATAGGACACGTAATCCTTGAATAACTCTTGTAAGAAAAGTGGAACCTCCACTGTCCTGATGAGAATTTCTAACCCCCTGTGTATATTAGACCATGCACTGTCCTTGAAGATACCGGGTATAATGGAAAATTGTATATAACTCATTGTTATGAACCTAAAGTAGTAGAAAAATAAAAAGAGAAGAGTTCAACTCTTCAGGAGAAATTTTCACAGGAATCTTGATGAGGGAGGCCAATATTATTAGTTTCACTTTTCATAGTTTAAAAAGATAAAGCCCAGAAAAGGTCAAATAGCCCAGTTCTGTCATTTTAAAAGCTAATGGAAGGGGAAAGACATGTTACTGCATTAAAAATAAAATGTGGTACTGTGGTACACAGTACACATTAAAAATAAAATGTGGTACTGTGGTAGAAGTATATACACAATACACCAATGGGGACAAAGGAGGAGTGGGTATTTCTACCTAGAGCCATGAGAGAAAAGACTTGGAAACATTAGGGAGGTGGCAACTCTTGAACCGAGTTCCTCAGGACAAAGACTGCCTTAAAATATCAGCTCTTTCTAGTCTTCTACTCAGTCACAAGAGAAATCATAAATCATTCAGTCAGTAAGTATTTATAAGATACCTATATATATATGAAGTGCAAGTTAAATAAGGTAAGGATTCTTTCCTCAAGAGGTTCATACAGTGAGACCAAAAAATCTGAACTTTTAAAGTACAGCATGGTTAGAAGATAAAATTATATGCTGCCTAGGATTTTTTTTCCAAAAGAAAAAAAAAGATGCATAGGGGACAGGAAGTGGGTGGAGGAATAGATGGAACAAGACTTGCCATGGGATAAAAATGGTTGAAATTAGGTACAGTGGCTTTGCAGTGTGATAACTTGACCAGGCTGGCCTACATGTCCCAGAACTCCATTCCTCTATGTTTCTGGTTAGGGTGGGCCACAAGAGACATTCTTGTTTGGAATTTGGGGACTGAAGGTAAAGCTACAGCCACTTTTATAGCCAAGCATATTGTCTTTCTCTATCGCTGCAGCACCCTGGCATGGCCTAAAACTGTACCACCTACTCCTAGAACTTCCTTGAGCCTCTCCAACTCCACAGCAAGGTGTGTGTGCCTAGCTCTATGTTGAAGGGCCCTGACTTCTGTTGGACAAACCAAGGTCTGAGGCAAGATGAGTTTCAGCCTGTCCTCGAAGTTTCCAACTCCAACAGGTTCTTACTCTCTCCCACTTTGGACTCATCTTTCCGTTGCAATTGCCTGCTCTGTGCAGTTCAAATTCCAGCAATCAATTCAAGGGTAACAGTCTTACAGCCACCGATAAACCAGGTTCCACAAAGGCACAATTGCATATGCAAAAGCATACACACATATATGTATATTTAGACACACATACTCACGTTCACACATGTCCTAGTAGTTCTGCTTAACTTTTTGAGCACTGACTGATAAAGAGGGTGATCAGTACATCGCATTTTTTATATTATTTTCATTTGGGGGGATATGTTTGAAATTTTCCCCATTAGCACTTAATTTTAAGTTCACTATGGAGGAGTTTGACAATAGAGAGTGAATAAGATGTTGTGGAATCACCTGAGGGGAGCCAACTCCAGCATGTGAAGCTTGAGCAGAAGTTCCCTCCTCATAATCGGTCTCTGCTTGCTTTCCCAGCTCTCTTTTGTGCTCCTCCCTCCCAAAGGTATGTCAGTTTAATCCTCTTAATTCTTCTTCCTAAGCACATGCCCCCAAATTTCAACCATCCTATGCATAATTTTTAATTCTCTATAAATATCTCTGACCTCTTTCTGGATTTCCAAACTCTCATTTCCAACTTCATGTTAGATGTCTCATTATTCATGGACTACCAACATTTAGTCTCAATATTCATTTGCTTCCCTGGTGGCTCAGCTGGTAAAGAATCCACCTGCAGTGCAGGAGACCTAGGTTTGATCTTTGGGTTGGGAAGATCCTCTGGAGAAGATTATGGCTACGCACTCCAGTATTCTGGCCTGGAGAATTCCATGGACTGAATAGTCTGTGGGGTCACAAAAAGTCAGACATGATAGAGCGACTTTCACTTTCACTTTTAAAGGATAAA
This sequence comes from Cervus canadensis, assembly GCF_019320065.1. Lineage (NCBI taxonomy): Eukaryota > Metazoa > Chordata > Mammalia > Artiodactyla > Cervidae > Cervus > Cervus canadensis. Next base: position 13,975,169 of record NC_057398.1, read on the forward strand.
GATGTATTTCTTCCATCAATTCATCTCAAGACTTTCTATATTAATAGATGCTTGGAAAAGCACTGTGGAATGAATACAAGAATGACCAGGTGGATAAGATAATAAAGAAAAGGGAAATGTTTATGATGCCCTAGAGTGCACATCTGTGGAAGTAAATTGTCAGGATATGGCCAAAGATTGGATGGAAGGGGTGGTGTCAAAGATAACTCTGGATTTTGTGCTCAGGGACCAGGAATGAAAGACCAAGAGAAATTATCCTTATCACTCCTTAAAAACCTACAGGCTCTTTCATTACTTATAGAGCACAATCCATGCTCTTAGTATCAAAGATCATCTAAAATCTGACCCTGTCTGTGGTAAATGTGACTGCTGCCCAGGAGATGAAACTTTCATAGGGGCTTTAGGGAAGGACTGTCTCCAGAGTAAAAGTCTCCCTGGAGGTCAGGCTGGGAGAACCTGTCTTCCCGCACCATTCTCAATCTGGCTTGGAGTTAAGAGAACACAGCTTTTCATTTCTTCCCATGTTAAAAGCAAAAACAAAAATCCTGTGATTATACAAATGATAAGTGTTCTTCTCTTTCCTAATTTCAAAACTACAAAGAAGCAAAAAGAATAAAACAATAATGATCTCTAGTACCACCACCCAGAGACATGTGTAATCACTTTTCATATTTTGGCGTGACTTCTTAAAGAAGATTTATAGTTTTAATTTATAAACTTTGGATACCACTGTGTGTACTGTGTTCTAATCTGTATATTTCATATAACAATATGTGTGAGCAACTTTCCATGTCATTAAATACATTTATGCATCTATCATTTCCAAAGGCAGCCTGTTATTCTCTTGTATGGATGTGATATATGTCCCTTTCTGAGGACATTTAGGTTATTTCTAATTTCCTCTACAACAAAAAAATTTGCAATAAATATCCTTATAGATGAATCTTTTTCTGCACCCTCATTGTTCTCTTTGGGACGAACTCCCAAAAGTAAAATTTCTGAGTCAAAAGGAATGTATATTTTTAAGGCTTTCATTATAAGAAATGAAAGAACTCACATAGTTCTCTGAGAATCATTTGGAAAACTTGTATAGGATTTCAGCAACATGCCAATGATACAAAGAGTCTGAAAGTAGCAGAACTACACTTAAAGGTGTCCTTAATCACCTACCTTCTGAGGATATCAGAACTCTGGGGTGCAGTAGGTTAATTACTTCTGTAGTACAATATATATTAACCGATGATTTGAAAGACAACAATTTAATTTATATGTAGAGAATGTACACTATAGGAATTTTACTCATTACTTTACAGTATTACTTAATTTGCTCCAGGGTTTATTTCTTTGGATAGACATTTGGGTTGCTACTGTTATTTTTTAATATAGACGTTTTCTGTTTTAGCACAAGGCAGTAATGAGTTTGTCATGAGATGGTATGGCAGAAAGCTTCCACTTTACCCTTCCGTAACAATAGAACTTAGCCACCCAACTAAGAGCTATGCTGCCCACTTTTCTTGCAGCTAAGTGTAGTCATGTGACAAGGTTCTGGACAATACAAGTAAGCTGGAGGGATGAATGCCCTACCCTCTCCCCTTCTCCACTTTCCACTGGTTGGAAAGCAGACTTGTAGTAGCTGTGGGAGCAGTAATACTAGACCACCAGATGGAAACTTCATGTTGAGGTTGGAGGAGCAACTAGATAGAAAAAGTGTTAACCCTTGCACCATTTTAAACTACCTAATTAGCCGTGGTCTATTTAAATTTGACTCTTCTGTGAGAAAGAAACTTCTATCTTGTTTGTGACTGTTATTTTGACCTTTGTTTCAGGAGCTGACCTAGTAGCCTAACACAGAGTGAAGATTTGGGGAACTTGGTCATTTATTTTCACTGATCATTACCAAAATAGTCCAAGTGGTAACAGGAACTTTTTAGGTTAAAGGACAAACAATGTGTTGACAGTCAAATAAATGAGACCCAAAATATGCTACCACAGAAATATGTATGAACTCTCACTATCTAATGAACTTTTTCTTTAGGTCAAAAACCCAGTTTTGTAAAAAGAATGACTTGGCTTCTTGCCTTTTTGACTTGTTTCCACACTGTATAAAAAAGTTAGACTCAATGACCTTGGTTTAATTTTATATCTTTTTTAACCTTCGTGATTATGTAGACTTTATTATTATATAGATTTCTTTCTTGATGTTCAGAGATTTTATAAAGATGAAAAAAGGATGAATAAAGCACTTAAATTATAAAATTTAACTCAATATAAATTGCAGATAAATATATATAAACACTCAGTTTTTATAAATTATAACTGTACTTTTACATAGTACCTCTGAAAAATGATCTAGATACCGCCAGCTAAACAATAAATTTTATCTTACCTAGTAAATACATAAAGTATTATATTTCTATATCCACTTTAGAGGTAAGGAACATGAAAAGAAAGAAACAGTTTGTCACAGATGAGTTTAGTTAAGATTCAAGAGACTCACTGTAAGTCTTACACTAAATATACGTGTGTGTGCATGTGGGTGTGGGTGGGTAGGTGTGTATCCACCCACATATACATCTTTAGTGTCCATTTCTTTCTTCCCAACAGTACCCAGATTTCCTTTGGGGGAAAAACCCACTGAGCAGTGATCCATCGCATAAATCCAGATGTATACCTCCAAGGAAGTTGAGAAGACCAGACCCTTCCCTGTCCCCATCCCACCCAGTCCTCTTAGCCAAGGAGTAGGCGAGTGGAGTCAACCAGGCAGCTGCTCACCACCCCCCCCACCCCCCCCCGCAGCCCTACCCCCGGGCTTTTGAAACTTGAGAGACACAAGGAGACAGCAATGGCTCTGATCACAGGAAGTTTTCTGGAGTGACCAACCTGTTTTCAAGTCCTGCTCTCCAATACCACATCAGTTCTGAGCACAACCAGCACCACCACTTTGCTTTAATAAATACTCTTTAGTTTCACTTGGCCAGGGTCAGATTTTGTTAGCAGCAGCCAAGGTACTCTCCTTGCCACAAAACATCTTACCACCACATGACCTAACCTCTCTTTTCCTAGTGAATAATTTTTGTTTAAAACCTAAATGAATGAAGAAAATACAGGCGAAATCATGTTTCAAAGTTTCATGGGGTATTAACATAATTTTTGTTGGCTATAGCTTGAGAATTCAGTGTATGGGTTCTAGTTTTCTCCCATTTTGTTCTGATATAAATATTATCTTTCTGAAATTTTAACCATATACTTCAAAATGTAGGTAATTTTTAATAGTCTTCAAATATTCCTTTTTCATATATACTAATTTATATCTTATAAAATAATGTGCTCTCTAAAAATAATTAGTAAATACCAGGATATAGCTTCTATCTCATATTTCATCTTTTCCACACAAAGAAATATAAACTAAGTTGGGAGCCAACTTAGTTGCTAAAACCAGTAACTCTTCACTCCTAATAGACACAGTTATTTGCCTTCTGATTTGCACAGCTTTCCATTTTACACATCAGTCAAGCAGAAACAGCTGGTTGCTAAGCAACACCTTTCCTCTCAATGAGCAGAAACAGACATCACAGAAGACCAATTTTTAACATATTATATACATATATATGAAGTTAAAGAGAGACCCAGACCCACAGTTTGTCTGTTTGCCCAGAATGCTTGTCATGAATAATGAATTCATAATGACAGTGCGTGAATTCCAAATACATTTGATCCGTGAACTATATCACCTTGTATTACCTTCTAGCATCTGCCTCATTACTGAAAAATCAGCAAGTAATATAGAAAGAAACTAGGCTTCTGCAGCAAATTTCCTTAGAAAAACTCTCGGTGAAGTACATGCTGGGTTTTGCTGAACCGAGTCATTGCTAACACAGCACTCACACGCCTCGTGCAATACTATTTTCTTGGTTGTAACTACACATTTAATGCCCTGAGAGGACACACCCCAAGTGGTTAGCAGTGACCACCATAGGGAAATGACTGTTTGCTTTTTCCTCTGTATTCTTTATAACAAAAATAAAAATTACTAGTAGTTGCTGTGCATTTAAGAAGTGCTAGACTGTTTGAAGGTCATATGTGTTAACTCACATTAGCATTTTCCATTTGGCAGATAAGAGAAGACTCTCAGAGAAGTTGTGTAACTTGCTCAAAGTTATGCATACAGAAAGCAAGAGAGAGCCAGAGTTTGAACTCAGGCAGTAAAGCTCCAGGTCTTCACACTTCACTAGTCTTCCTTTTACAAGTTTTATTTTCACTGGTGTATGTTCATGTATTGCTTAAATAAATACCTTCCTCTAAAAAAAAAATCATATTGTTTCTGGACATACAGAATTATAAGTACATCTAGGTGCTCAATTCATTAGCATCTTTTCACCATTGGCTTTAATTGATTTTATGTCAGTAGGAGTTAAGAGCATAATAAAAATCTAACAAGTATATGAGAATCAGTGAGCTGATTCTAATCAACAGAGAACTAAAACTGTGCCAATTCAACTGAACCTGTGGCCACATGCTGTGTTTACTCAAAATAGATCATGCAGTTGTAGTAGTTTCTAAGGAATTGTTATTAATAAATAACACTTCTGTGAATTGATTCTCTTCTCACATGTATATTTAATGATTTTTTTCACTTGACTTAGTATTAATATAAGAAAAAAGTAAGAATGAAAGATAATTTTTATTTACAGCCCTTGATAACAAACACTCTTTCAAAGTAATATTACCCTCCCTTTGTCCTGTCATTCAAATGTCTAAAATGGTTTATGCTGATGAAAAGCCATGTTCTGGTGCGTGTTCCTCTTGTCCTTGCTCACTTTTGAACTCAGTGTAACCAAAGATCAGTATTTATCAGCAATACAGGCAGAAATTATTTTCTCCTTCAATTATTCCCACTCCAGGGAGGTAGATAAGATTTTCAAATAAGGAAAAATACAAACCAGGAAAGGACCACTTTGCTGAATAAAACTGATTTAGGAAAGCAGAAATATCCCAAATGTATTTGTTTTAGGGTTAAACCTTTTTCTTTTCTGTGTATTAATTCATTCTGTGTGAGAAAACCACCCTGGGTGCCAGAGACATAGAAATGGAATACACAAATCTAATGTTCATATTCAAGAAGAGAAAGCAGATGCATGAACCCCAAATCACAGATTAATATCAAAGTGCTGAAAAGGGGCTTGAAGAGAGCTATAGGGACCCATAGGATAGACCACTCCAGAAAGTGGGAAGCAGGAAGGTTTCTAAGAAAGGGTCCATGGGAGCTGGGTCTTGAAGCATGAGTAGAAATTTGTCAGAAAGAAAAGCAGTTGAAATTCCCAAGTTAGAGTCAATAACATGTGCAAAGTCCCAAAGATATAAAAAGCTATGGTGCCTTGAGGATGGTGAGAACTCTTGTACTCTGATGAGGAGATAGGATGGGCCAGGTGAGTAAAGATTTTATTTGAGAGAATTTGGACTTTATCCTGAGGGTAATCAGGAGGTGACAGACATGCTAGCAGACAATGAAATATTTTATTAATGTAAACCACAGCCATAAAAAAAATAAAAATGTAACTAAGGAAAATTGGGAGGGAAAAAGTAGAAAATGAATACCTGTGCTAATTTCCTCACCTTTCCTAGGAAAGCAGTCAATAGGTACATCTAAAAGCCAGTATGAAAACAGAAGTCAACTATATTGTCTAGTCAATAAAGGCAACCACTAAAACTGAATATAATACTAGAGGTTACAAATATCATGAGACAAAACACATTAATTTAGATAGAAGTTTCTATAAGAATTCTTCTCATCCTTTACAGCAAGAAGTCAGTACATATTACCCAGAACTGATAAATCAAGAAGTAGAAATCAGCAGCAAAACTTAAGCCATCTGTCTCTGCAAGAGGAGGTCTGGCTAGAGAATACCTTCTGCTGGGTTTGATACCTGGAATCCACTGTATTAGGCACAAAAGCAAAAGGAACAGAGCTGATCTTTCTTTCTCTTTCATCACTTTCTCCAACAGGGTATTTATTACTGTATTACCTTTATGATGTAGCCTCTTACCTACTCTCCCAGGGGAATGTCTCCACAGGGATGTTTACTACTTTTCTATTCTAGGGTCAGCCAGTCTTCAGTTCTAGAATGAGAAAAATAGGCTTTAGCCCATGCACTAATGATAAAATACAGACTCTCAAAAGATTTCAATGAGCTTAAAATAATTAGGACTAATGTCGCATCTCTACTTTAGATACGGAAAACCTAGAAAATAAGAAATGTAAAGCCTTTGCTAAGTCGCTTCAGTTATGGCTGACTCTTTGCTACTCCATGGACTATGGCCGCCCCCCCAAGCACCTCTGTCCAAGGGATTCTCCAGGCAAGAATACTGGAGTGTGCTGCCATGCCCTCCTCCAGGGGATCTTCCCAACCCAAAGATCAAACCTGGGTCTCTTACCTCTCTTACATTGGCAGGTGGGTTTTTTATCACTAGTGCCACCTGGGGCTGAGAAAGACTACTAGTCATACCATAGGTACTAAATTAACAATTGTTTTCTATTTCTTTACTGCTTTTCATGCACATTAGGGAAGCTTCAAACCTTCTTACAACTGTCTTAAAGGCTTAAGATGGGGAAAATGATCAGAAGGGTTTTAACTTTCTCTTAGAAATAACACCTTTGTGACAAAATTCAGGTTAATTTTTTAAAAACCACATGTGAGAAAAGTCAGCAACAATCTGCTAGAAGATTATGCTATAAAGAAAAGAGCCAGTGTCCCTCAAAAAAAGAAAAAGTCATGTCATCCATCATTCCTTAGACAAAAAGAATGTCATCAATTGCACTACATGCAAAACCAATTCTTAAATATTTCTCATAAAATGATCTACAAAAGACATCAAGGCTTTTGCTGTACAGTAGAAACTAACAAAACACTGTAAAGCAATTATACTCCAATTAAAATTAACATAAAAAGAAAAAAGACATCAATGCATAAGCAGCAGGCCTTTGCTCTTCTTTGAAAAAAATTTTATATATATTTCTGAGGCCATACCTCAAGAGTATAAGGCTGACTCTGTAGATCTGGGTTAGAAGCTCAGTTCTGACTCTGTCTAGGCAACCTTGGTCAAGTCATTTCCTCTAAGACTTAGTTTTCTAATACTGTGCGTTTTACAGGGTTGTGGTAAGGATTACCCCAAAGAACTGATGTAAAGTGCTTTAAAACAGCAGATGGTACAATGTTAGCTATTATTGCTGAGTAACATTTAATTTTTTTAACGGAAATATTTTTTACTTTTAAAATTGCCCTTTAACACAAATATCCCAGGCTAGCAATTAACTTTTAATCAGTGAAAAAAAAAAATCAGCATTTTGTTTGTTTAGTTAGATGCTATGGATCCAACAGAGGACACCTAAATAGTGTCCTAGAGAAGGTCATCTGGAACTCACGAGGCAGGCTTGACATCACCCAGCCCCTCGCTGCCCTCATGGTCTTCATGCAGGCCATCTCCTTCCGGAGATGAACCTCTTTCAAGGAGTGCCTTTACGTTGAGAAGCTATTTTCTCACCAGTAACAAATGATTTGGTTACCAGCCATGAGAGTGAGAAAAGTGGTTGTGTGATCAAGGGTAACTCCTACAAAACATTTTATAAATTCAAATGGCAACAGGATTTTTCTTTGACAGTTTTCTCCTAACATGTTGACAATTTCAGGGTCAGGCAGTTTTCTCTGGGTAGAAAATGGAGTTGGTGGGGCAGAGGAGGTGTGGAAAATAACACACTCACATACAGAGAAGATACGGAGCGCACAAAGTCGAAAGTATCTACTACTATCTGACCCTTTATGGAAAAAATTTGCCGACTTCTGCTATAGAGTCTAAACACTAAGCTTTGAGAATTTCTGCCTTAAGGATTTCAAATTAGAAGCAATTAAATGAAAACCCTGATTTCTGCACAACTGATGATGTAACCATGTTCTTTTAGCCATGTTTCTAGGATATTGAATATAAAAGGACATTTTCTTTATTGCATCTATTTGCTTGAATTATTTGTATTTAAAGATTAAATCGTCTTCCATGGTGGCTAATCTGCCCATGCAGAAGACACAGATTTGATCCCTGGATCAGGAAGATCCCCCAGAGGAGGAAATGGCAACCCACTCCAGTATTCTTGCCTGGAAAATTTCATGGACAGAGGAGCCCAGCAGACTACAGCCCACGGAGTTGCAAGAGAGTCAGACACAGCTTAGCGACTAAACAATAACAACAATATAGATTAAATCATTCAAAATTAAATGATTGGTTTATTGGGTAACACTGAATTACCATTCAATTAGAAGCATGTATCATTTGTTCTATCACTGGGGTTGGAACTCAGAACAGGAAGAGGAACTTTCCTGAAGCCAGCAGTCTTCGGGGTCATATAAGCATGAGGGTTACCACCCAGCAACAATAACACCTACAAGGCAGAAAAACAACTCAAAAGCTATGAACACCAACTTTTCCCATGCTTTTGGCATCAAAGTCATTTTTGTAGAGAAACCTGAACAGAACCTGTGGGCTGTTCATCGTCTGTATCCTACCCCGCGTGACTATCCAGACATCTCTCTGCAGAAGTATTGACATGGTTGGTCAAGTCTGCCTGAGTCTGCTGAATATCAATAAGGAAGCACATTCCACCTTTTATTAATAAAACCTGGGATGGAAAATCTGAATCTTGAATACAGCTGGTCCTAAAAGTTTTCAATAAGGAACTGTGGACCAACATTCTATCTGATTATGATGAAAGCAAAAAGGGGGACTGGGTGCAGCAAAGTCACTACCAACAAAATTCTTTTCCCACAATGCTCCCACATAACTGCTGCTGCTGCTGCTAAGTGGCATCAGTTGTGTCCAACTCTGTGTGAACCCACAGATGGCAGCCCACCAGGCTCCCCGATCCCTGGGATTCTCCAGGCAAGGACACTGGAGTGGGTTGCCATTTCCTTCTCCAATGCATGAAAGTGAAAAGTGAAAGTGAAGTCACTCAGTTGTGTCCGACTCTTCATGACCCCATGAACTGCAGCCCACCAGGCTCCTCCGTCCATAGAATTTTCCAGGCAAGAGTACTGGAGTGGGTTGCCATTGCCTTCTCTGACATAACAGGCCCCTCCAATTTTTTAGTGTTTGCAAACAATGTAAGCCTAACGTTTGTTCCAATAAACAAGTGAATACAAAGACCGGTCGTTTTTCTCGTGGAGTGGTAATGTCAGGGTTATAAACTTGATGAATACAAACAAAATCAACTTTAAAGCAACACACACTATTCCTTCTCCATTGCTATCACTCCCAACTTATACGAATTTAATCCAAAAAATCACTTTTTGAATCTCTACTATGCTCCAGGTAATAGGGTTGGTACACTAATGAACAGAACTTCTTCTCCTATAAGAAGACAATGGGGTCTGATTGTGGATATACAGGATGTATGGGATCTCCTGGTGGCTCAGTCAGTAAAGAATCTTCCTACAATGTAGGACACCTGGGGTTGGATCCCTGGGTTGGGAAACTCCCCTGGAGAAAGGAATGGAAATCCTTTCTAGTATTCTTGCCTGGAGAATCCCCATGGACAGAGGGGCCTGCTGGGCTACAGTTCATGGGGTCACAAAGAGCCAGACACAACTGAGTGACAAACACTTTAACTTTTTTCATACAAGATGTATGTATTGATATATTCATTTAGTCAGCAAATAAATTCATTGAGCACATACTACAAACCAAGCACTACTGTAGATGCTGGGAATTTAGCTGTGAAAAAATTCCCTATTACCAAAAGTCTTACCTCCTAGTGGGGAGACATAGATAATAAGGAAAGTAAATAAGCAAAATGAATTAATATAAAGCAGATAAGAGCACATGATGAGGCTGGGTGTTGAGATTTGAAGCAGTCAGCACCGACAGATGGAAAGAATTTTTAAAAGATTTCATTTAAAATCATTCCATCATATGCTACAGCCAGTACTAATAGAATTTTTAAAAGATTTCATGATGTCATTCTATCATATGTTACAGTCATCCCATGTAATATTTGGAGGCAAAATATACCAAATATTTGGGGATGAACCTAGACTAAAAATTCCTTCCATTTGTCTGGAATTCACTTTTAACTTGGCAGTCTGTGTTTTATCTGGCAATTCTAATTTGTATTCAAGCACCCTGAGAACAGAGGTCGAAACACCAGTTAGGATACAACGACGACAACCCAAGAGGCAAGAGGTGAGGTCACCCTAAAATCAGTGCTTCACAGGGATTCTTTGCTTGATCAGTGTGTGTGCTCAGTCACTAAGTTGTGTCCAGCTCTTTTTCGACCCCATGGACTGCCAGGTTCCTCTGTCTATGGGATTTCCCAGGCAGGAATACTGGAGTGGGTTGCCATTTCCTCCTCCAGGGGCTCTTCTGGATCCAGAAATCAAATCTGGGTCTCCTGCATTGGCAGGTGGATTATAGCTGCAATTTTTAAACTGTAAAATTAAATCAATTAATTTGAATTAATTAGAAGCTTTAATAATTTCCTATAGAGGTATTCCTCCCTCAGGGTCAGGATATGTACCTGTGTGCTCTGATTCATGAGGGCCCCACCCTCTGGGGTGACTCAGCTGGGGGCTGCAGTCTCTCATAGAACACTGACCCTGGAGAGGGAGCTAAGAGCTAACACCCAGCGCGCTGTGTATGCGCTCAGTTGCTCAGTGTCCAGCTCTTAGCAACCCCATGTCCTGTAGTCAGCCAGGCTCCTCAGTTCATGGGCTCTCCAGGCAGTAATACTGGAGTGGGTTGCCATTTCCTTCTCCAGGGGATCTTCCCAACCTAAGGATTGAACCCACATCTCCCAGGCAGATTCTTTACCACTGAGCCAGGCTGTCCTAAAGGGACTTACCTGTGGGAAGAAAGTTCTATGTGCATCTTCGCTTCAATAGAACATGTTTACTGTGTTGAACTTGACATGAAAATGAAAACTGAAAGTCCCTATTGCTGATATAACTTTCTTTCAGGAAGTGTTTTTTAAACCACACACATTTTCCATATAGACTCATGATTTGGCTTTTAAAAATAAACCAATGAAAACAAAATAAAAATAAATCCAACATATCGAAACTATTTCAAAATACAAAATATTTTCTTCTTTCAGGGCACCTGTCTGCCTCATCCATTATACACTATAAACTGAATTCCATGGCTTTGATCTCTCTTCAGCAAACACTGAAGACCCCATTGTCCACAGGCTCCAGAGGGCTCCCGGGAGAGGAAGGAGCAAGCAGTTGCATACACACATACACATTCTCAAAGTGGATTGGCAGGGACTTCCCCGCTGGTCCAGTGGCTAAGACTCCCTGCTCCTATTGCAGGGGGCCCAGGTTCAATCTCTGGTCAGGGAACTAGATCCCGCGTGCCACAACTAAGACACAGCACAGCCAAAAGAAAAAAAAAAAAAAAAGTGGGTTGGCAGACTCCACACTGAAAGCTGCTTGGTGTTTTTGCAGGCCCAAGTTCCATGATCAGATACATCTACAATGGCAAAGAAATTTTCTTAAACCTGTAAAGAGATGTGTAACAGAAATATGACTAAAGAAACATCAGTGACAGCCACCATTTTACCATGGACATTTTCAACACCCAGATTTCCATTAACTTTAGTGAGGGTAGTAACCTTTGTCTGTACTCTGTTTGCCAGTGGGGTTCACAAAAAGGAGTCAAGATGAAGAATCGATAGCAGCGAATCATTATGTTCAAGGGGATGTTGAAATCTTTCAATGCTTTTCATTTCTAAGCTTGCTCAAGAGTAGCTCAGTAACCAAAGGCAGACATTTCAGTTCTTTTATTCACTCAACAAATGTCTGTTGAGGCCCAGTAAATTACCCGGCACCATGCTGGGCTCTGTGCTTCAAGAACAGAAAAGCCATTCATATGTAAACTGGAAGAACCAGGGTAGAAGTCTGTGCTTTAAACAGGTGACCCTTGGACTTCCCTGGTGGTCCAGCAGTTAAGACTTCTGTGCTTCCAGCGCAGGGGATGTGGGTTTGATCCCTGATCCGGGAACAAAGATCCAATGTGCTGCTCAGTGTGGCCAAAAAAATTAAAAAGAAAAAAAGTGGTGACTCTCTTAAAAGAAAGTTAGTATGCTAAAAGCTACTGAATTGTACACTTTAAAATGGTTATGCCTATGTGAGTTATATCTCAATTTTTGGTTGGAAAAAAAATAAACAAGAATTTTAAAAGGGGGAAATTAGACTATAATTAGATACTGTTGCTTTTATATCCAACAGGATAGAGGCAGTGAAACTAACCATTTTTAATTAACAAAAAACTATAAATTGTCAAGTTAGCCTAAGACATCAAATATAAGCTATACTTCTACATAACCATATTGTTAAAAAATTCAAAGACAAAAATGAGTGTCTTTAATTTCAAAGTAAAAACTGATTTCTTACCGCCCAAGTTAAACAAATAAAATAATCGATTAAAGAGAAAAGAAAAGCAAAAGGTAGGGAGAGTCTAAAATGAAAGGTTTTTCTGAAACATGATCCAAAAGGATACATGCACCCCAACATTCACTGCAGCACTGTTTACAATAGCCGAGACACAGAAGCAATCTAAACGCCCATTGACAGGCAGATGGAAAAGAAGATGTGGTACATATATACAACAGACTATTACTCAGCCATTAAAAAGGATGAAATAACACCATTTGAAGCAATGTGGATGGACCTAGAGGGTGTGGTACTGAGTGAAGACGGCAGAGGAGGAATATCGTGTGACATCCCTTATATGTGGAATCTCAAAAGCAATGATACAAATGAACTTACAAAACAGAAAAGGCTCACAGACTTGGAAAACGAACTTATGGTTGCTGTGGGGTAGGGGAAGGGATAGTTAGGGAGTTTGGGATGGACATGTACACAGTGCTATATTTAAAATGGATAACCAACAAGGACCTACTGTATAGTACATGGAACTCTGCTCAATATTATGTGGCAGCCTGGATGGGAGGGAGGTTTAGTGGAGAATGAATACACATATATGTGTGGCTGAGTCCCTTCCCTGTTCACCTAAAACTACCACAACATTGTTAATTGACTATACCCCAATACAAAATAAAAATTTTAAAGTCTGGGGGGGGGGCAGATTTTTCTGGATTTTTAGCCAGTTATTTTTAAAGGGAAATGATTTTTATAATATTTAGGAGTAATTTGGAGATAGTTTATCTTTTTTTTCAATAAAAACTAAACTGTTGAATCTTTCACATTAATACTTGGTAAATTTCAAAAAGACATTAGAAACCTGTTCTATGAATTAACAAGTCATTTTTTTATGAATTATAATATCTAATTAATACATTTTCTTCTCCAGGAGATCTTCCTGACCCAGGGATCAAACTCATGTCTCTTGTGTCTTCTGCACTGGCGGGAGGGCTCTTTACCAGCTGAACCATCGGGGAAGCCCATATTATGTAGAATTCTCTAAGTAAATCAAACTGCTTCAAAAGGTTATCTAAAGCCCTACTGAAGTGTTAAAGAAAAAGATATTCTTGACCCTCTTTAAAGACTGTAAAGAAGACTTTATTCAAGGAGGGCTACTACTAAAAATATTAAGTTTAAAAATTTTTTTTTTTTTTAGTAGGGAAGAGAGATGGGCTCGAATCACAAGGAAAAGCCAAGGAGCAGAGTGGGCATGAGGGGGTGGGTGGCAGGGGAGGACTGGTGAATGGAAAAGGTACTAAGAGCAAATACAATGGGTTCTGGCTAAACAGGATTCTTGCTGAAGGCAAAACCAGGTGACCAGACATTACCTGGGGACTGGTGGAATATGAGGACTTTGATCAGAAATAGTCTACAGAGGTTTCCTTTTTAATCCTTCCCTTAATTGAAATACTCAGCTGACCAAGTCTTCTTTAATAAGAATGACTTCAGGGCAGTTGGGGGAGGAAGGAAGCACTAAGAGAACCTCAATCTGGTTCCTGAGTCTTTTGCTACATGACTTTGGATAGCACAATTAATTATCCCTGGCAAGGTTTTCAGGAAGATAAACTTTGGTAGCTAAGTTGACTGGTACATTGCAAACAGTCAACAAACTTGCAGTCCTAAGTTTAGAAGAGCAACCAGACTTTCCAGTTGGGGTGAATATGGGGGGTTAAGGCAGTGGTCTTCAACCAGGGTGCCCATAACTTAATTGTTGTGTGTGTATATGTATATGTACAAAGACTTTAGAGAGGTTCCTAGACAGGGATTGTTTGAACAGAATCAATGTTCAAATCCTGAACTCCCACGTGTCCTCTCATAACCCTGGTTTACTGAGGAGAACACGGCGGTGGCACGGCCCTTGGTTGTCGGTTGTTTTCCCACATTCTCTTTCCCAACCAGAGACCCTTCAGCCACTTTACAAAAGAAATTGAAAGCAAAGCCTCACTGGGCATATAACCTTTATGCGTCTGCTCCAAGGGTAAACACCTGTGGTCCACAGATTTCTGGAGAGACAGAACAAAGGGAAGAAAGACACCAGAAGGCTCCAAACCTTCTCTCTCAACTTAACCTCAACTTGAATTAAGGAGTCACATTGCATAGACATGCATTTAACCACACTTAATTACAATGTGCTAAGTTGCTTCAGTCATGTCCGACTCTTTGCAACCCCATGGGATTTTCCAGGCAAGCGTACTGGAGTGGCTTGCCATTTCCTCCTCCAGCGGATCTTCCTGACCCAGGGATCGAACCCACATCTCTTGCTTCCTGTATCAGCAAGCAGGTTCTTTACCATTAGTGCCCCTTTCATTGCAATAAAAAATAAAAATGAAGTCAACCTTCTCCTGACAAAAAAAGTCAGGCTACTTTGGTCAGATATTTTGTTGAACAGTATCTGACCAAAGTAGCCTGATTTTGAACAGTAGTTTGAACATTTTTGGCATTGCCTTTCTTTGGGATTGGAATGAAAATTGATCTTTTGCAGTCCTGTGGCTACTGCTGAGTTTTCCAGAGTCGGACATGACTTAGCGACTGAACAAGAACCACCACAAAAGAAGTGCTATGCCAATCTATGTGCATACGCATGCTCAATCACTCAGTTGTGTCCAACTCTTTGCGACCCCATGGACTGTAGCCCATCCAGCTCCTCTGTCCATGGAATCTTCCAGGCAATAATACTGGAGTGGGTTGCCATTCCTTTCTCCAGGGAATCTTCCCAACCCAGGGATCGAACACAAGTCATTGGCAGGAGGATTCTTTACCACTGAGCCACCTGGGAAGCCTATGCCAGTCTATACACAACCCTATACACAAGTCTTCTGAAGGAAAAGGTGATTTTGAATGCAGTTGGATTATTTCCAGCCTGATTCTCAGAAACTTCTGTCCATTCCTAGGGAAAGCTCACCTGCAGTAGCACCAGTAAACAGTCACCTGGGACCACATGATCCAGACCTCTTGTGGGCACTGCTGTAAAGTGGACTATGATACAGTGAGGAGTGAGGTAGCAACTCATGATGATGCCCATCTCAAGAGCCACAGGCACTGGCAATATCTGAAACCATAAGGTAGCCAGAAAGATCACAGAAATTTCAAATCACTTGTTTGACAAACCTTGGCGATTTCCTATAGCAGCTGGGAGGGGTAGAGTGGAGGGAGTTCCCTCTATTCCATCACTTTGTGGGATCATCTCACTGCTGATCTCATGATGGCATTGGCTGCTGTCTGGAGAAAGCAGGGAATTCTTTAGATAAGTTATCTAGAATTTATGAAATATGAAAATTCCTTTCTTCACTGTCTCCACCTCCAGTCTTCCTCTTATCCCAACTGAAAATATGAGGACACTGAGACCCAGGGAAGCTGAATTGTCAAAGTTCTGAAGCAGTGCCTGTTCAAGATGGGAAAGGCACAGAGAAGTTTCCATTTCTGACTTTGTCTAATCTGTACTCCGTTTTCCTAATTTCAAGTCCAGAATTTTAGCCACAGGCTAGACACTACTGGAAATAAACTGTCTCAAAAGGGCATAACTTTATAGTTTCCTCAAGTTGTTCTTGATGTCATTTGGCTAAGAAACAGAATTGGCAGGGATTTGGGCAGGAAGCCGGGTGTGAAGTTCCAGTTGGCCCTGACTCACCAGGTGCGTCACTCTACTTGGGCAGCAGCTTGTCCGCCAACAGGCCGAGGGCCCCCCACCATGGGAGACTGGGCCAGGATTTGTCGGGACTGCACAATCAACAAGGACGTACTACTGTTTTCCTTCTCTATTCCCAGGGAAGTATCCTTCCCTTTGACAGTGTTGTCCATTGCAGGGACTCTGGGATCCCTATGGGTAGCAGAGGCCTCATTTGCTAAAGGAAAGTTCTTTATATTGAGAATTTCGTGAAGGATTTACAGTTCTGCTTGGCAAAAGATAATAATGAATATGAACTCAACGTACTCACAGAAAAGACTAATCATGTAGGCTCCAACAGAAATTCTCATATTGAGGCTATACTAAATTTGAATCCTTACACTTTATGTGCTGAAATAGATTTGAACTTCCTTGTCAAGGACTCCTTTCTATGGCGGTCCATTGTTGTACTGCATTTCTGCAAAGTTCAGTTTTCTAAACTTAATCAACGTAATATGGTTCTCTTGGACACCAGCTTCTTTCAGACCTCTAGGGTCACGTACATTCTGAGTGACCTGACAATATCTTCTAAATCACTTTTAAATAACCTAAATATCTCAAATAGTTGTTTCTTACCCAATCCACCTTGCCAGAACCCTTAATGACTTAACATACCTCCAAGCATGACTTCAAAGGGGAATGGCAACTGCAAGGATGGGGAGCTTCACTCTCTCTTTCCCCACACAAGGCATATACTGCTCGTCAGTCACTATGTTTGCTCAACTACATGGAGACTCTCAACTCTTCAGAAACTAATACTTCAAACAACACTGCAACTAATTGGAATTGACATCTAAATTAAAGTCTATTTGCAATTCAAGGGTTAGGTTAAATCACTAGAATATCTATTTTTCAGAGGTATTTTTGAATATCCCTAATCTTACGCCTGCCTACCTAATGTCACAGTCCCAATGGAAATGTTCTGTTGTCGTTATTTAGTCACTAAGTCATGTCCAATTCCTTTGCAATTCCACGGACTACAGCCCACGAGGCTCCTCCCAGGCAAGAAAACTGGAGTGGGTTGCCATTTCCTTCTCCAGAGAATCTTCTCGACTCAGGGAGCGAACTTGTGTCTCCTGCATTGCAGGTGGATTTTTCTACCACTGAGCCACTAGGGAAGACCATCATTCTGTAGATGACTCCAAAATTCCATCTCTCTTTGTTTAAACTGCACATTAGAATTGTAACTCCCTTTCTGAGTTTTAAATTGTCAGAGAATATATATCTTCATATAGAGGGGTAAGGGACAACTTATCCCCTATTTTCCTTTAATTATTTGAAATGAGTATATTTTTGGTTTCCTGAAATGTCTAAGTTGGCCCTTAGGATTCTAGTTATGTTCCTATTTTATCCAATTATATCATAAAAATAAGGAATCTAAAAAGTAGTCATTGACTAATTATTATTCAATTTTGACAGACTTGCTTGACAATGTAAGATCACTCATTTGTAATGGATAAACACTCTGGAAAAGTAATGCCAGGTCTTAAATACTTTTTAGGATTTCAGAACCTAAGGGGAAAATCTTAGTAACAGAATCAAATATATCTGGTTCAGTATTTTACCAAGTGTGCTCTTTGGAACAGAAGATCATAGGGGTCCTGTGATCAATAAAGTTTGGAAACCCTGAATGCATGGTAGCATGTTAAAGGCTGTGAAAGTCCCACAGTAAATAGATAGGCCTCTCCGGTGTGCCCAAGCCAAACTTTCGGAAAGCACTAAAATTTTGTTTTCTCTTCATGAAACATCTATCAACAACTCTTCTAAAGAACATACTTTAGGAAATCTCAGCATATCTAACCTCTTGATTCAACCAGACACATTTTAAAATGTAGAGAATTCCCTGGCGGTCCAGTGGTTAAGACTCTATGCTTCCACTGCCAGGGACATGGATTCCCACCCTGGTTAGGGAACTAAGATCCCACATGCTGCACAGTGTGGCCAAATATAAATAAATAAAAAAATTTAAAACTAAAAAATAAAATGTGAAAGATGACCATGCTTTACAAAACATCTTCAGGTCTTCTCAACCTCTGTCTAATCATTTACAGGGTCAAGTTCTCTGATCAAACTCTTTCTTGTGAGGATTCAATCCTTTCATCTCAGCTTTTCCCCTCTTATTCTCTCTCTCATAGGTATGGGGAACTCATTAGCTTTCTCCTTAGGAAAACCCTCCACAAAGCCTTTTTAAATGCAAACATGGTAATGTTCCTCCCTAGATTAACATCCTTTGGCCACTCCCCAGCACCTTTAAGAAGATTCCAAACCCTAAAGAATAACAAGGAAGACACCTGCTTCTCTGCCCACCTTTGTTTCATTGTTCAGGCCTCTAGCATCTTACTCCCTTCCCCATCATAACCTACCTGGGAATCCTCAGACACACTTTTTAGTTTGCTTGTGTTTTCTAAAACACCCTTCCCTATTCACCAGGAAAACTCATACTTATGCTTCAAGTCTCAGGTCAAACTACACCTCATGAGGTTTCTCTGATCACTGCCTTCACAGCCTCACCTGCTCTTATTCCAGAGGCCCACAGCACTGTGAACCTCCCTCACTCCCTCACCATCATCACAGTGACTATCGTCATCTATTTCATTATCTGTCTCCTAACTTGCAGGATGAAAACTCACCATAGCACCTGGTATATAGTAAACTTGTAATAAACATTTGTTTAATGAATTAACTTATAAACAAGCAGACATAAGAATTTGAGACCAGCTTTTCTTTTACAGTAAAAAGGTACTGGGTCTTATTTTACCAATCCTACGCCCTAGTCTTTTCCTTTTTTTTTTTTTTTTCAGGAATCTCTCTATTGTCTCCACATCCCTATCAGAAGGAAGCATAACCAAACCCTGTATAGTAGTTTATGTTATCTGGAGCTCAAAGTCTTTCTTTTGGGTGAATCTATGATGAATTTGATTTCAAATCCCCTCTCAATTTTTGGTATTTCTTCTCATAAACATTCTATTTTCATACCAAGAACAGGAAATTAAAGTTAGAACTTTGGTGAGTGTATAAAATCACACCCTGATTTTATCACACTCTGAATTATGGCTAAAATCTGAAATTATTTATAATTTCAGATTTCTTTCAGAAAATTAATTCTCCCAACAGTAACACCGCTAAAACTTCTCAAATATATAAACCACATTGACTGTGTTATATATTACTTTATAAGTCTCTTTATTAGAGGAATATGTCTCTGGCACTAGGGAGAATGAATGAATGCTAAAGCACTTTAGGTTCCTTAATGGATTTTAGTACCTTTGGAGTTAGGTATAACTCGTCGTTGTTTAGATACTAAGTTGTGTCCAACTTTTTTGTGACTCCATGGACTGTAGCTTCTCTTCCCATGGTATTTCGCAGGCAAGAATACTGGAGTGGGTTGCCATTTCCCTCTCTAGGGGATCTTCCTGACCCAGGGATAGAACCTACATCTCCTGCATTACAGGTGGATTCTTTACCATTGAGCCACCAGGGAAGCCCTCATATAACACTTGAATACAAAAGATTAATAACTTAAAGGTGTTTGGATACTTCACCTAAAGACTAACTAATGCAAATGATAATTACAAAGAATATGAGCCTATATGTTGGATTATCATGGAAAATCAATAAGAAAATATTTTCTTCAGCCATATGTAGAGCAATAGCATTCAGAATCGCAAACACAACTATGCATCCAAACATTACTACTGGATTTGTCAAAATAGTTATTAACAATATTTCTTCTATTGTGCTCAGTGGCCAGAAGAATCCCAGAGTGGGACCTTAATAAATCCTTTCAATTATCAGTAGTCCCTGGGAAAAGGAAAAGTGCAACTTGAGAAAATATGCCAGGAGTGTAGCAACTCTGATGACAACACACAGGCAGCAGTTTATGTCAAGAAATGGCATGGTGACAACCAGGACTGCTGGGTAGCAGGTGATGAAAAGCCAAGTCACCTGGCTTAAGAGGAAAAAAAGGAAAATAACTGACTCATAAAAAAAGTCCAGGCAGGGCTGGATCCAGGGGCAATCTCACTGTATAACCAGTTTTAATTGCTTTGGAAATGTGCAAACACCTAGGTTCCTATTTCCAAAAAATCAGACATCCTGAATCCATGGAGCCATCTACTCATATCACAATGGTTACCTCAAATTCAAATGTTCTCTTCGTGACAATCACTACACACCAGATTGTGAGAAGGTTCTTAGTTAATAGCACATTGAATGAAGTTTTACTTTTCATCTCTGTACTTGAGCTGAAGCCCCAAAGCTGAGAATAACGAAACAACTGCCCCTGCCTTCTAAAGAGAGTACCTGCCACATCCATGCAGACTTAGTAAAAAAAGACAGATCAATCCAGTATCTAGGGAACTCTCACTTCCAGCTTCTAAACAACAAGACCAAATTGTGAAAGTTGGTTGAAGAAAGTCAAGGAGAACAGAAATCCAAAGGAGGAGAGAGTGTTCTGGCTTTTCTCCCTCCTCTTCTCATACTCAGAGACAGGTACTCCACCTCCTGCCCTGCCTCATAAAGACGGGAGGTGTCTTCGGGAGAGGACACAGGCACTTCACTTCCCAGTGGAAGTGGGATTTATCAGATGGTGAGATGAGAATGCAAAGCAGAGTAGGGAAGTGACGGGTGTGGGTGAGTGTCACTTGAGATAGAGAAGTCTCACCTCACTGATAAGCAGACAATTGAGCAAAGGCCTGAGAGTCGTGGAGCAAGCCATGCAGGTGGCTGGGGGAAGAGTGAAGCAGAGAAACAGGAAACTCAGAGGTCCTTGGCAGAAATATGTTTAATAGGGATGGAAAGAAGGCCAATGGGCCTGACGAGGGCACATGGCAGGAAACAAGGACAGAGGTTAGAATGGGCTGTGATTACTCTGTACTTAGTGGGTAGAGAGCAAAGGCAGAGTGATAAAAAGATCACACCTCACTGCTTATGCCCACTGTGGATGCCTGAGCCTTGGATCAGGTCTGGGCTGGGGGTGGGGTAGGCCATGGGAAACTGTGAATTACATGTGATATTAGATGCAACTGGGTTAGAGAATTAGATGTAAGGTTTTAAGTTAGACTGAACTGTATCTGTCTTTTAATACCTGAAAGTAAGCTTTAAATACCCCAAGTGACTAAAAAACTATAGGAACTATCTGACATTATTTGTAATGAGAAAATCCATGTTTGAAGGTTCTTTCTTTCTTTATTTAGCTGCACTGAGTCTTAGTTGCAGCTTGTGGATTTTAGTTCCCCGGCCAGGGATCAAACCCAGGCTCCCCCTGGGAGCACAAAGTCTTAGCCACTGGACCACCAGGGAAATGTTTGAAGCTTAGGGAAAATAAATCCATTCCCTATTTGTACCCCCACAGAGTTTATCTCCACTCAATCAACTGATTACTTTCTTAAAAGAACAAAACCTTTATGATTCATCTGTGAACTCATTGTATACAGCAGAATGTTTTACATGTTATTATGCATAAATTCAGTAGACATCTGCAGCGAACCATCAAGTGGGATAAAATACCATTTGGGAAAATAAAAATGATATGGTATTAGATCAATGGTCATATAAGAGAAAGCTGAGGTGGGGCCTAACCTTCTAAATTGTATAATTCAAAACTTGAGGTTATTTGTAGAGCTTACATGTGGTCTCCTGACCTTTAATCAGAATCGCCTACAAAGGACTTAGTGTGAACTTGTTAGATAGTACCAATAACCAGTCTATGACATAGAAATGATGTTTGCTGCTTGCTAGTTTCAAACGTGCAGTGCAGGTTCTAGGAAATATAAACAGCTGCAGTATTGTAAAATGAAGTAAAACTGGACAGAAACAGAATGACAAAGAGGAGGAGGGACACTTGTGCAAATGACAGAAATCACTAAACTGGCTTTTTCCACTTCCATTTTTGGCTTAAACAAAATGAAAGGTTGTTATTCTTTCACATAGAGGAGATCTAGAGTTTGGCAGGCCAGATCAAGACGACAGCTCACAGGT
This sequence comes from Cervus canadensis, assembly GCF_019320065.1. NCBI lineage: Eukaryota > Metazoa > Chordata > Mammalia > Artiodactyla > Cervidae > Cervus > Cervus canadensis. The sequence goes on from NC_057398.1 coordinate 13,997,276, forward strand.
CATCTTACCCTAGACTTCCTCTGGCACACTGTTCTGGTCATCCTTAGCCCATCACCTCATGATCCAAAATGGCTACTTGACCTCAACTCATCACGTCTGCATCCTAATCAGCAGGAAAAGGAAAGGCAAAGGGTACTCTTTTTTCCTTTGAAGAACACTTTTATGAAGTTCTCACATAGTATTTCAAGCTTACCCCATATCTAGCTGCTAGGGAGTCTAGGAACTGTGACCTTTAGTATTGTGTTCCTAAGGAGGAAAAGGAAAATGTATGGACAGCATAGGCAACCAGCCATCTCTGCCTCACCTTGTTTCTCTTAGAGACCTGTTCATGAAGTTAAGTTGATATTGTTTATCAAGAAGAGTTCTTCTATTTCTTAGATCTGCCTGCCAAAGTGGTGTGTTCACAGCTCTACATACTGGTTATATTGTGCTTCTGATTATCCTTAATGGTTAATTTCACTGACACTAAAAGATAAAAGTTTAGTTATATAACCTATCAATATCCTCTGTTCAACCTTCTCCTAGATGCATCAACTATTTATTTGTCTCCTATGGAAATTAGTACTAAACTGATTTAGTAAACATGTACTGAAAGGCAGCATGTGGTGGTAGAAACAGGGGTGGTCTCAGATCAGACTCTCCTGGATTAAACTCCTGGCACCACCATTCAAGTAACATGACTTCACACAATCTTCCTGAGACTGCTGTGAGAAGTAAGTAAAATGAGAAGTGACTGTATGTCCCTAAAACACTCAAAACTGCTATTCCAGAATTCCCTCAAGCATCAGCTACGTGCCTGGAACCATATGTGGCACTGAAAACCCAAACAAACAAGCAAGAAGCTTGTGATGCAATGGATGAGCTTAAGAAACCCAGAAACAGGCTCTACAGTATAGGAGAGGCTTTCTGTAAGTGCAACATTAGAATAATGAGGCCCTCCCTTGACTGATATCAAAATTGTGGATACGTTACCTTCTGGAAAATGAAATAATTCAATCTGTTAAGAATTTGTGTGTTTGACTTGCTGTTGACATGCAGGCCATAACAAGTAGGTAAATAAAGTCACACCAAAGGCTTGCAATGGCCCTGTTGATAGATTTTTCAGAAAAGTGACAGAGAAGTGAGTTTACCAGGTGGCTCAGCAGTAAAGAATCCTCCTGCAATGCAGGAGACACAGGAGACATGGGTTTGATTCTTGGGTCAGGAAGATCCCCCGGAGGATGGCATGGCAACTCACTCCAGTATCCTTGCCCAGAGAATCCCATGAACAGAGGAGCCTGGCGGGCTGTGGTCCACAAGGTCGCAAAGAATCAGATATGACTGAAAAGACTTAGCATGCACACACAAAAGAGAATTACCCACATGGTACTTTCTAGACTACAAGTTTTGTGAAGATTACATATTACTTTAGGTTAGAATTTTAAAGCTAAAAGAATTTATCAACACACTACAAAAACTCAGGCAAAAACCAACTTCTTGTCTTGTACATCTTCACATTTTTAAAGCTCAAGGCAATGACAGTAATGCATATCATTCCCTCCTTCGCTTGTTGCAGTGATGTGTTGTGAGGATCTCTATGTGCTTGGCCTCAGGGCAGGTAGTGAGGATGTGAGGATGAACAGGACGGCATCTGTCCTCCCAGGGTGCAACGTGCAGAGGGGATGCAGACGAGTATACTTGCGTTGTTGTTCAGTCACTTAGTCCTGTCCAGCTCTTTGAGACCCTACGGACTGCAGCACGCCAGGCTTCCCTGTCCCTCACCATCTCACCGAGCTTGCTCAAACTCATGTCCATTGAGTCAGTGATGCCATCCAACCAGCTCATCCTCTGTCATTACTCATGCAATTAATGCTACAAAGAGGGGAGATGTCCCAGGGCACTATGTGAGCTCATAGGAGGGACAGCGGCCCAGCCCAGGCCCATCCAGGAAAGCTGCCTAGAAGAAGTGAGTTCTTCAGTTCTACACCAAAGTTTGGAGAATGAGTAGAAATTAACGATCCCTGGGTCTGGAAGATACCCTGGAGTAGGAAATGGCAACACACTCCAATATTCTCGCCTGGGAAACCCCATGGACATAAGAGTCTGGCAGGCCACAGTCCTTACGGTCACAGAGTTGGACATGACTTAGAGACTAAACAACAACAAAAGGGTACTTCAGTCAGTGCCAGAGTACATCCAAAAGGCATGGTGTATCAAGGAAAGGAGGGGTTCAATGTGGCTGAAAAGCAACATGAGCAATGAGATTTGCTAAGGCCAGATCTTGTTTCATGGCATAGATACATAAAGGGAAGAACCTTGACCCCCATCATTTCAAATTCTAGGCTTGTCCTAGTTTTCTAGGAAATGCAGAACAAAAACTTAGGATTCATTTTGTTATGGTGAAGGATAATTTTACAGAAAAAAATCTGAGAAACAGCTGCATAAGGACACTTGCACATGGAAGACACCGACAAAGCAGTATTCAGGATGTTTGTTCACAGACTTTTCTAAGTGAAAGGAGTTGAGAATCCTACATTCCCTTCTGCACACTGGAGACCTCTTTAAGAAGGAGAAAGGAAATTAGCCAAGAAGATCCACCGTTCTCGTCTGTCATGCGACGTGCCTTTACCCTCTCTGGCTTGTGATATGCCTCCATAACCACTTCCTTTCTTATTCCCCCAGTCCTCCATCTCTCCAGCTTCCTCTACCACTTACGTTCACTATGGAAACATCAGTCTGACAGAAAGAAGCACGAGAGGCACCTGTGGTTTAGACATTCATTCATCCAATGCTTCAAGGTATCCGAGGGAAGAGGAAGAACCACCTTAAGTGTCAGTATATAGATGTTGCTCAGATTTTTTTATATAAAATTATTTTTTGCTATAACAAAATTAATCCTAATATTTTTGCTCCACACTTTCTAGAAAATTAAGAGATGCCTATGGTCTGGGTTGCTGATATGCTTCAAACCACTCACCTCTCAGCCCTACAAGCACCAAAGTACTGAAGGTAGATTAAGAGACAAGTGAATTTTATAAATGTGCCAGGGTTCAGAGAAATGGGACAGAAGTCATGTACGTTGGAGTAATTGGAGGAGGCCTTCAAATAAAGAAATAAAGATTTACTCATCACCCACCATGTACTAAGTATAGAAAATTCTGTAAGGCAAGTATTAGTTCCCATTTTGAAGATTAGAGAACAGAGCCACCAAGAAGACAAGAGATTTTCCTTAAATAGTTAAGCAACCAAGCCAAGATTTTGGACCTAGGCCACTTCTTGGAAGTGACAAAGTGCTGATTGGGTCTTGAAGGATTGTTGGGACTAAGCTACTGACAGAGAAACTTTGAAGAGAAAGTGTATCTCAGAGGCAGGGTGACCTTTTCTTTTTAAACTTTTTATTTTATATTGGGGTATTGGGCTTCCCTGGTGGCTCAAGATGGTAAAGAATCTGCCAGCAATGCCAGAGATCTGGGTTCCATCCCTGGGTCAGGAAGATCCCCTGGAGAAAGGAATGGTAACCCACTCCAGTATTCTTGCTTGGAAAATCCCATGGACAGAGGAGCCTGGCAGGCTACAATCAATGGGGTTGCAAAGAGTCAAACAGGACTGAGCTGACTTTCACTTCACTTCATAGCTAATTAACAATGTTGCTATAGTTTCAGGTAGCAGCAGCAACTGGGCCAACATATACATGTATCCATTCTCCCCAAAACTCCCCTCCCATCCAGGCTGCCACATAACATTGAGCAGAGTTCCCTGTGCTATACAGTAAGTCCTTGTTGGTTGTCCATTTTAAATATAGCAGTGTGTACACATCCATCCCAAACTCCCTAACTACCCCTTCCCTCCATCCTTCCCCACTCTGGCAACCATAAATTCCTTCTCTTAGTTTGTAAGTCTGTTTCTATTTTGTAAATAAGTTCATTTGTATCATGTCTTTTTAGAGTCTGCATATAACATTGTATTAACAATGTTTCTGCTTCTCTGATTTGTGTGTCAGTCACTCAGTCATGTCCCACTCTCTGATGCCATGGACTGTAGCCCACCAGGCTGCTCTGTCCATGGAATTCTCCAGGCAAGAATACTCTGATTTACTTCACTCAGTATCAGGCATGGTGACCTTTAAGGCCATTGGTAGATTATGTTGCCATCATCTCTTTTCCCTCACATTTTCCTCTCTAGCAGGACATTAGAGATGATTGGGAAAAAGAACACTTCACTTTATCTGTTCATTCTGTTTGCTAGGGTGCCAATTTTGAAGGATGGCTATGAGGAATTACTCTTGGGGGAGGAATTTTTTAGATAACAACTTTATGACTCTTCAGTAATTTAGAAAGCCTAGTTCACAAGAATTTTGTAAAATTCCATCATTTTCTCATTGTACTTCACTCTGGTCTCCAGACGTAGAAAACATGATAGAAAAAAGGAAAACTGATGTTATATCCTCACTGCTCTGTCCTTCCTGGCTTTTTTTTTTTTTTTTTTTGTAGAAGCCTCTTAACTTCATGTGTTAAGTGATCAGTTTACACTGGCAACAGTTGGCTGGCTAGTCCAGCTGAACTGTGTTGTGTGACTTTCAGCCACCAGGTGTCAAGTTTTGGATGCAAACACAACAAAAGATCTTCTGGATCAAACTGTACAGATTTTGCTATATGTTACCACTCTTTCATTTATACATTTGATTTCAACATTTGTATTAAAAACTCAGCTTAGTATAAAGGCTGCTTACTCTATACCTTGTTTATTTTCAGCAATTTCATTGATTTTTCATTTAAGGCTTTTTGGATGAAGACTTTCAGAAAGCTTGTGAAATCGCTCAGTTGTGTCTGACTCTTTGCAACCCCATGCACTGTAGCCTACCAGGTTCCTCCATCCATGGGATTTTCCAGACAAGAGTACTGGAGTGGGTTGCCATTTCCTTCTCCAGGGGATCTTCCTGACCCAGGGATCAAACCTGGGTCTCCCACATTGTAGGCAGACCCTTTACCGTCTGAGCCACCAGGGAAGGTTGCACTTTGTAATTCAAGAGTTAAACATATGATTGTTGGCCACACAGTCCAAAGAGGTAAGCAGGCTTAAAGGTCATATAATGTCACAGAAAATATGTTTGAATGACATGAAAAGTTTTAATTCCTAAGAAACTGTTGAAAGAGAAAAAAACTATTTAGGGATTCTGGTCGTTGGAACAGGAGGCTAGAGTTGTTCTCAAAATTTTAACAGTGATGACTTCAGAAAACTAGCAAAAGGTCATTAATAAAACAGCTTGGATAATATAATGGTCAATAAGGATAATGCAGAGCCAAAATATTTTGATTTTATAATCTCTGGATTATATATATATTTACACACACACACACATGTATATTTCTTGCCTGAAAAATCCCATGGACAGAGGAGCCTGGTAGGCTACAGTCCAAAGGTTCTCAAAGAACGGACATGACTGAGCAACTAAGCATTCTCTAAAATGGAATACTTAAAACAATTTTTTAGAGAGGCAAGTTCTCAATTTGTTATACACTGAAATACATAATAATTTCCAATGACCTCTTTTAATGGAAGTTTTAAGATTTTCCCTTGTGCTTCTGGTGACTTTTATGACACTACCATTTTCTTGTTTCTGCTCTTAAGACACCACTAATACACCCTAAAAATATTTTCAAATGCCAAAAGTAAAGAAGAGAAAGAATTTGAGAGAAGAGCAGCATTACTTCAAGGGATGAGAGAAATACATGAAAGTGACAAGTCAGTCACTCTGGCTACAGGAGAAACCAGTGGACTAGAGAGGACAAAGCATTGCTTTGCCAAGCCAGAAACTAGCAATAGTTTTCTGTTCAAAACAATTTTGATTAGACAAAGGGCATCTAGAAAATGTAGATGGCTGATCCAAAATAATGTAATGTGGAACAGAAATTTTAAAATAGAAACAGCTTTCCAATCTAAAATGAATGTTATAAGACTCAAAAATTTAGGCAATTGCTAAGTTGTCATATTTAGTTATATTAACATCTTATAATTAGCATGACTAATAAATAAGAGAGGTAACTAATATCTGGAACAAAATGGAGTATGTATATATTCCAAGAAAAGGATTTTGTATCTGAAGTGCTTCTCCAACTTTAGTGTGGGTAAAAGTAGTTGAGATGCTTGTCAAATGTTGACTTCCAGGCCTCTATCCCAGAAAGTCTGGTTTAGCAGTTCTAGGATATAGCTTCTTGGTGGTGATAAGTGGTGGCCAAATCTCTGTGGCCCCAGGAACTGTAACCCACCAGGCTCCTCTGTCTATGTAATTTTCCAGGCAATAATACTGGAGTGGGTTGTCATTTCCTCCTCCAGAGGATCTTCCTGACCCAGAGACTGAACCTGCACTTTTGTGTCTCCTGCATTGATTGGCAGGCGGATTCTTTACCACTGTGCCACTTGGGAAGCCCAGGCTTTATTAACATTTGGAGTGGGATCATTTTCTTGTTGCGGTGGATTGGCCTGTGCATTGCAGGGTGTTGAGCAGCATTCTGAGTCTGTTAGATATCAGCAACACCTCTCTCCAGTCCCGTTTCCAGACACTGCCAAATGTCCCCTGGGGGCAAAAAAAACAAATCACTCCAGGCCTTTGAGAATCACTTGTTTAGGGTAAAGCTTGGGAACCTGTATTTCTAATAAAACATCCAGGTTATTTTGATAAATGTGGTGTGTGTGGACCAAATCTGGAGAAACGCTGAACTGGAGTGGTATGAGTTGAATTATGTCCCCTCCAAAATTTGTGTTAAAGTCCTAAACCTCACTATCTCAAAGTATGATCTTATTGGGAAATGGTGACTTAGTTAAGATGAGGCCATACTGGGTTAGGGTGGGCCTTAATCCTTATAAAAAGAGGACATTTGGACACAGAGACAGGCACATGGGGGAAAGGTCATGCAAAGACTGGAGCTCTTTTGCCACAAATCAAGGAATTACCAGAAGCCAGGAGAAGGGCTTGGAACAGATCCTTCTCAGGTGCCTACAGAGGAACCAGGACCCTACAAATACTGTGACTTTAGAAGTACAGACTGTGAGACAATACATTTCTGTTGCTTAAGCATTCAGCTTGTGGTACTTTGTTATAGAAGCCCTAGCAAACTAATACATAAGGAACAAAACACAACCGTAACATTTAAAGCAGGATCAGAGAGGAAAATAGATTGCAGGTAGGCACCAATTCCTAATTTTTCATTCTCAGTGCATGACATAAAATAGAAGTCAATAGTTTTCCTTTGTATTAAACACTGTTAAAATATATCTTGTGTAATTAAAATATTGAGTGAAATCTTATAATTGGTTACTTTACCAGGCTGAAATTGCCCAAGGGGTTCCACTGTTAAATTTTCATCTGGATTATACAGTAATTGGATAGATAGGTTTAAAATCTGGAGTTGCCTGGAGGACAAATGGAATGCATAAATTATGTCATTATTCACACAGAAGGTACTACACAAACGTGAAATTCCACATGAGGCAAAAACACATTGACTGATCACACTGTAGCTTCAAGAAAGTGTTGACTGTTTCAGGTCACAAAGGCACTGTTCAGAGTACAGCAAGATGGACCGTGTGTACAGCAGGCCACAGAGTCATGTGCTACCTGATGTGGGCAGTTCATACTCTCGGGAAGGATGAAGTTTGTGGTATTAAAAGAATGTAAAAGGTATGTACTCTGTTTCATTCGCGATAAAAGTGAACACTGCTGTCAAGTATTATCTGAAGACAAAAACAAGAGCCCAGTGGCAAATGTCAGTCTTTTTCTCCTCTAGAAACATATAAGAACCATACTAATAGATATTTTAGGTCCTCGTTTCCACCCACAATTGAACTGGAAACAAAAGTCTCCTTGCTTCAATATTTTAGAGTAAAAGTTGTAAAGCTTCTATTGCAGATGAAGAGCCCCCACATTTTTTTGCTCCCATAATTGTACATGAAATAGTTAATGATAAAGAGTAGTAGGAAGTGATGACTGATGACGAAGAGCTCCTAGAAATATCCTCTAATTAAGCTCAGGGATCAGATACAAACAAGGCGAGGCGTAGATGGCTTAAGCGCCCTCGCCCAATCAGGATAAGCTAACACGACGTTAACCTGGAAGCCTTTGCCAAACTCTTAAACATGTTTACCTCACAAAATCCCCTCACCTTCAATCTAGGAAACTTTCCAGTGTGCCCTTGAGAGTCACATGAAGTTGCTGTCAAGCGTCTCCCTTCCCCTTAACAGGTTCGCCTTCTGGGGGCAAGACGGGGCGGTGGAAATTAAGGTTGCTATCTGTTCTCAAGGTTATTCTCTTTCTCCAAGAGGGCAAGTCCAGCAAAGAACTGACTCAGTGTCTCTGAGAGGAGAGCTGTACTCAGACAAAAAAAGATCTCGGGGACGAAAAGCAGATGTAAACAGCTTTTCACAGCAACGCTGATACAATACTATGTCTTCTCTGACCTCTCCAACGGTTTTCTCAAAAGTGACTGAATCCTCTCGCCCCTCTTTGTCAGCGAGCCTCTGTTGTTCCTCACAATCACCACGCTCTCTACCCGCACACCACCACCGACAAAGGTGACGGCAGACTCTTTAGGTCCATTGCGGCCAGCTCCGGTCTAGGGCGGTTGCCTACAGGGACATTTGACGCCGAAAAAACCTAATCTCCTACGTCTGATCTGTCAAGTATTGTGCCTCCGGGGACAGCAGAACAGGTGAGGACGGCTGGAGGGAGCCAGTTCCCGTACAGTCCGAAAGGGCGAAAAGAGGGTGCGTGCGTGAGGGAACGGAGGGCCGACGGCGCGATAAGGGAGGCGGCGCGGCCGCAGCACCCCCCTCTCTCAGGGATCACCTTGCGCTGACCTAGTTGAGCTGCGCAGGACGGAACCGCACAGGGCTGGGGAGAAGGGCGGGGCGGCGCGGGCGGAGCCAGCGGTGGGCGGGGCCGCGAGGGCGATATTGCTGCGCTCGCCGGTCATTTGCCGGCTCTCCAGCCGGAAGCGTCGGGGAGGCGTTGGCGGCTGCGGAGACCGAGGCTAGGGCGGCGCACGTGGTGACGTGCGAGGGGGTGCGGCGCGCGCGGGCCGCCGCGGCGGCAGTGTCTCCGGGACGCGCGTGGAGGGCGGTCGCTCGGGGCCGCTGTGCAGTTTTGCCGCTTGCGGTTCGAGCGCGGCTGTGCCAGCGAGCCAGCGAGCAAGCAAGCGGGTCTCGGCGAATTCCCGGTGCGCTCCCGCCTCATAGACTCGGCGGGGCTGTGCGCTCGTCCCCTCCTCGCTCGGTCGCTCCCCGCTTCGCGGCCTCGAGGCGCTTTCGGTTGGGCCGATTCCCGCCCGCTTCCTCCTGCTCCCCGTTGAAGCTCCAGAGATGAGTTTTTTCATCTCTTCAGAGATGAACCAGGTAATCTGTGCTGGTCCCACTGACGAGGCGGGGGAGGAAGGGCAGCGTGCAGCCAGACTCCGAGCTGGCGGATGGAGCGGGCGGCTGGGGTTTTAGGGTGGGAGGCGGGGAGCGGTTCGGGGCCCCAGGCGGGCTGGACTCGGCAAGACGCCGCAGCCGCTGCTCTCTGTGGACGAGGAGCCGGCGCCGCGCGGACCCCGCGCTCCCGGCGCTGCCGTGGTTGCCCGGTCGCGTCAGCGGCCAAAGGCGGGTGACGGGCCGCCTCGGAGAGCGCTGCGGCCGAGGAAGCAGGGCTAGAGGGACGAGAAGTTTTGGGTTGAGGAGGTCCTCAGGGGGCCTGGGTCAAGACCTTCCGGAAGAAGGGCGCGGGAATCTCCGTTTGTGTTGTCAGGAACCCCGCCTAGTGTGTGTGGGGGTGTCTGCCCGGGGTCTGGGTTCTCTCCCGTGCGCCCTCGCAGGACCCGGCGACTGTGGGCGGGGAGCCGGCCCAGGGCCCCGTCTGTGCTCCCGGGTCTGGGGTAGGGTGGCACCGCGCTCCCGATCGCCGTGGGCCGCGGGGTCCTTTGTTCCCGCTCCACGTTGCCCGCTTTTCTTGCCAAGCGCGGGGAGAAGGGGGCGGGAGGAGGGAGGGAGCTGCTGCCCTGACGTGTCGGCGCTGAATGACTGCGGGCCGGGCCAATCCCGGGCGGGGGTGTGCAGAAGCTGGGCGCCTTGCCTCTCGGCCTTCGGAGTGTGCTCCGGCCCGGCCGCGCGGGGATGAAGGCCTGGGACTGCAGGGATCTCCAGACAGTCACTCTGGGGCCCTCGCCGCTTTGTTTCCCATCCCCGCCGCACCGCCCCCCCCCGCCCCCCCAAAAAAAATCAGCTCAGAGAGGTTTGTTCTTTTTCCGTCGTTCTGCGCGTTTTGCGTAGCGACTCTGGTTGTAAGCTCATGATGGTAAGAAGGTATCAGGCAGTAGGATCAGATTGAGGGTTAGCCCTAGGGAAACTTGAACCACAAATACTTGAGAAATTTTACTTTTCCCCCAATACAAAGTAGATCTATTGTTTGAGGCCGCTGCCGTTTCAAAAACTAGTAAGTAGAAATCGGAGGCCTATTAAAGGATTTATTTTGTTACCCAGTATCTGTTGTCAGTGATGGAGGGCTGGAACATCCTGGCATCAAGCTGTTCTTTGAGGACTACGTGTGTGGTGACCTTCTGTCCACTAGTAAATAACAACTCTGTGAGCGTGGTACTACTCTAAACAGTTTAAGGGTAGCAGGGACTAAACTGAGACAATATTTTCTTTCAATTATTCTAGCACTGGTGGTTAAGGAAAAGAAAATATTGATGAATAGCTTTAGGCATAATCATGCTGAAACTTCTGAAAGGTGCGGAAGGAGCAGTCGTTATTTGTGTATCAGAAGGTGAGGCGTACACTATTTAGAATAGGGTTGAGAATACCATAATTCAATACCAGCTGGCAGGCTACTTGTCAGATGTCTGTAATTTGTAGTGAGAGAGAAAACTGAACTAGCATCACTGACCTAAAAGAGACCCAGAATGATTTTCCTAATATTTGAAATCTGTCATTAATACATATTAATTTCTTAATTTATCTTAACTTGTAGTTCTGTTTTTCCACCTCTTGCCCTCAAAACAGCGTTCCAGGCTTTGGTTTTAAATTAGTGTCTTTTTGCTACTTACTTTGGAGTGGGGTTTTGTTTTTCTTGCTTGAAGAATGTTTTAGGTGGCAGTTGAATATGTTTTGCAAATAAGTGTTTTGGTTTTGTATTGTAAAATGTTTTTCTGTTGGGGAACTGTCTTAATCGTTGACGTTAGACGAAGTACCCCTAAAAACCACTTCATTGACTTTTCAATGTTATGGTTGTATACTCAAATCTACAAGAAGGTTGGGAATCCCCATCCCTTGTGCTTGGGAGTGTAAATGGAAAAATTAACGAATAAGGGAGTGATTGCTGTTTTCTGTCAGAACCACAGAAAATACATTCTTATATTCACTGGTGAACTTTAATTTGTTGTTGCTCTTGAGTCGCTAAGTCTTGTCTGACTCCGACCCCACGGACTGCAGCACGCCAGGCTTCCCTATCCTTCAGTATCTCCTGGAGTTTGCTCAGACTCATGTCCGTTGAGTCAGTGACACTATCGAACCATCTCATCCTCTGCCACCTTCAAGTAGAAATTTTAATTACCACCTTGTAAATGATTTCGAAACCTACACCTCACTATCCTTAACACTTTTGACAGCAACCTGGATGCCCAACAGGTACATCAGCCATATAAATATCCCAAAGCAAATTTCCTCTTTTCCTTCCCAACTTTAAGCATGCAGTAAACTAAAAATAACTATTTTGCTTTTTGAGTTCTAATTTTGATATTGATTTTTATAATGATGCCAGATATCTTCTATAAAATATCATTGTTGCCTTAGTTAGGATAAGCAAGGATATAATAATTTCCCATGTTTTACCCATTCCTCTAGACCACCTCCACGTTTCTGCTAGTGTCTTGTGCCTCTGTGCTAAAAATTCTGCTCTGTTTAAATCATCTTAATGTTGATCTCTTACTTCCTCTCCTACTATTTACCATATACATCCTGCAAACCGCAGTCTGTTGAAACAAATTGTTGCAGTTTCTGGAATATGTGTGCTTTAGTACCTTTTCCCCCTTTTGTGTGAACTGTTTTCACTGCTTAGTTTGTCTGTCTTTCTGATTGGTCTGTGGAGTGTGCGAGGCTGGGGAATGGAGTTAACTTTGTTGTGTTATGAGCATCGCATTCCAAATTGTGTTTGCCATCTGTTTGGAGCTATAAGTGTGTGTGGGATGTAAGAACTGCAGAACAATGAGGTTAATGGCATGGAGTGGGTGAGTGAGTTTGGTGAGTTTTGGTGTATATAGATGGATCATTTCAGATATTGGGAATCTATAACTTCTAGTTTTAAAAAGATTTGTAGATTTTCTTTGTATTCGAAAGTCTGTTCATTAAAAATGGAGTTACTTGCTATTTTCTAAGTTGGCTACCCTCAAAAGATTGCCTTGAAGCTTAAATAATGCTTGTAATTTGCCTTGAGGTTTTTTTAGGATGCTTTAAAAGTTTGATGATAACATTTTATCTTACTCTTATTGAAAGCCCAAGAATTTTGAGGGAGATCTATGGCTTTTTTTTTTTTTTTAAACATCTCTTTGATAAGACTTACTGAATTGTATTTGGGTTAAGCTAATCTTTGGGGGAGCTGTGGTAACAGGTGAACTCCTGGGTTTTACTAAAGCAGTTTATTTATTTATGAGTTGTCTGTCTCTCTTTCCTTGCACTGACCAAATTAAGAAACTGAAGTGTATTTACCAGAATATATTGTACTTGACTTCAGTTTTCATTTTAAAAGTGGATTTGTCAAATGTATTTTTTAAATATCAAATAAAATTCTAAATTTTATACTTTGCTACAAGCCTGGGATGTTGGGACTTTTGCCTTGGCTTTTCAAATATATAAAAGATTCTCCCCACATATTTATTCCATCGAGTTTCATAGACCAGACGAAGATCTATTAATTTTTGGAAAGGCTTAAAACTTAATTTGCCCATGCTGACTTCAGTGAGAATGAATGTGAACTTTGAAAGACATGGTTTTGCGGGTAGAAGTTGATGTGACCTCCTCCAGTTTGGGGGTGGGTGAGAGAAGGGGCACACAGTAAGTGAGGGCAAAGTAAGTTTGTTGCATTAATTTAAATGTCAAGTGAACTTGAGTTAGCTTTTGAAATCAAGTAGGGTTGTACTAATCAGCAGACATCAAAGAGATGAAGTTCATATTAAGACCTTGCTTTACTAGAAAATCACCTAGTACTACCCTGGTGGTTCAGATGGTAAAGAACCCGCATGCAATGTGGGAGACCTGGGTTTGATCCCTGGGTTGGAAAGATCTCCCGGAGGAGGGAATAGCAACCTACTCCAGTATTCTTGCCTGGAAAACCCTCTGGACAGAAGAACCTGGCGGGCTACAGTCCATGGGGTTGCAAAGAGTCGGACACAACTGAGCGACTAAATACACAGTAATGTAGTAGCACTCTGTTGCAAAACTAATAACATTGTACAAATGTGTATGGCAAGAGTTGCTCCAGATTTTCTCCAGTGAAGTGAAAGTTGCTCAGTCGTGTCCGACTCTTTGCGACCCTAGAGACTTGGCCATGGAACTCTCTAGGCCAGAATACTGGAGTGGGTAGCCTTTCCTTTCTCCAGGGGATCTTCCCAACCCAGGAATTGAACCGGATCTCCTGCGTTGCAGGCGGATTCTTTACCAACTGAGCTATTTTCTCCCAAAGGACTAAAGTGATTTTTAACCATCTGGGTTTTTGTTGTTGTTTTCCAAGATAAATTTTAGGTAGAACTTTGACATTATCAAATATACCCTCAGAGATCCTGCGAGTGTGATTCCACAGCACTGTGATAAAGTAGTAGTCATCTGAATTTTTTGGTTTCTCAGTGCATATAAAAGTTATGTGTACATGATACTTGAGTCTGTTAAGTGTCCAAAGCATTATCTTTAAAAACAACTTATATACCTTAATTTAAAAATACGTCATTGCTGAAAAATGCTGACCATCATCTGACAATGCAGGGTTGCCACAGACCTTCAATTTGGGGGCAGGGTGGGGGGAAGCAGTGTTTGTCAAGTACAGTACTTTGGTGGTTTAAGTCACTCAGTTGTGTCTGACTCTTTGCAACCCCATGCACTGTAGCCCACCAGGCTTTTCTGTCCATGGGATTCTCCAGGCAAGAATACTGAAGTGGGTTGCCATGCCTGCCTCCAGAAGATCTTCCCAACCCAGGAATCGAACCCCGGTCTCCTGCATTATAGGCAGATTCTTCACCATCTGAGCTACAAGGGAAGCCCAAAATACAGTACAGTGAAGTGCAGTAAAGCAAGATATGTTTGTGTATAGATGCCATTTTTTAAAATTCTTGATTAAATCAAGGCTAGTTTACAAAGAAATACTGAATAAAACCGGTCAAGGCTTAAAATATTTAAAATCTCCATTTGTGTTTTGTTTCTCAGAGGGCATACACTTAAATCATTTCTAACATAACTTGCATAGAAAGGTTCCTCCCTTTCACCCTTGCGTAGATTTTCCTAACGGGCTAGGTCTTGGCTGAAAATATTTAAGGTTTCTTTTAGATAGTGTGTTCTCTGTACACAGAATTAAGAAGAGCTGAATTAACTAATCTAGATGCAAGTGAACAGCAGAGGAAATCAGTATTACACCATGGTATGAAATAGTTTCATTGCAGGTATAAGCATTGACAACAGTCCCAACTGGAGTCCGAATACTCAGGTTTCTTTGAGATAAAACCTAAGCTATGGAGAAACCAGTGGAGGCATACAGGATTCAGGTTGTGCAGCTGTTGAACTTAATATGGTAATTTGTTGAAATAGAACTGGATTAGTCTTTAAGTGGGTTCTGGGGTAAGAGACCATTCATGTTAACATAATCGTTAGAGTTGTGGGCTTGATTGATGTATCCAAGTAATTTTAAGATTTCCATTTTTAAAAGTATGCACATCTTTCAAATAATTTCTTATTTAGTTCTGATTTGTAGAATTAGACACTGGTTTAATAACAGTTCAGGTAATTAAAAAATAAGAACCAGCTGACTTTGACACTTTAGTTAATGATGTGAAAATAAGGGGGAAAGAGAAGGTAGGAGGACTGAATGTGATTTCCTTGAAGATTTGATTTGAACTATAACTTTCTGTTGGTAGTTTATTACTATATATGAGGAAAAAATGATCATATAAAGCACAGACATTAATATTTTCCTTTTTGTTTATTTAGTTTGTTTCAACAAATTACTTATCTTTATATTCAGGTTTCTAGGCTACTTGTTTTGGGGTGGGGGCGGTGGGAAGGATACAAAGATAAACAAGACATAGGCTCTGCTTTCAAGGGACCTTGAATCATGGAAGATAAGCAGGTACACAACCCAGAATAGACCAGCTGGAAGATCACACAAACACACTTTCAGAGAGGGTGCAGTATGTGGAGGATGAAGAGAAACTACATTCTCAGCTGGAGGGATTTGGTGGGGACTCTATGAAGGTAAGATGTCATCTGCAGAGGCTGTGTTAAGGGGTTCCAAGAAAACAAAACTTGAACAAAGGTACAGAGATGAGGAAGTATGCAGATCATATTTGGGAAACAGTGTATCTGGTTTGACTGTAACATTGTATACATATTTGGAAATACTGAAGGTTGCTGCTGGCTGGTAAAAGCAGACAGATCACATGTTTGTGTATTAATTAGAATCTCACAGTAACGAATATTAGAATAAACCAATATTTACATTTGTTCTCGTATATCTCACTTAAATGATAAGTTACTAGCGCCTGCCTTCTGGGGAGAGGTTTTTTTTTTTTCAATCATCTGAGTGGTTGCAAGTTAAATGAAAATATTTATGTATAGTTACATTTGTATTATTTTCTGTATTGTGCCATTTACCTTGAAATGTCTTTAAGATCAGGACTTAGCATGATCTACCTAGATCAATGACATTCTTTGGTCATTCTGAATATCCAAAAATTTTCATTATTACAGATTATGATGCATGATTATCACAGAAGAAATTCGTGTCTATAGCTTTAAAGGACTTGATTACATCATTTTCAAGCCTGATAGTTTTGGAATCACCATTAGAGCTTAAGACTCCTCTGCCTTCACTTCAACCACCTGTCTTCATACCTCGCCGAAGTGCTGAGTTTCCTTTGTCCTTGGATTATTTAAAGCGTCCCAGAAATACAGTTCTCACCAGTGTAGCAGGTAAGTGAATATTCAGTGGTCAGTGCACACATTCTTTTTCCCTAAAGACTGTGCCAAGTACACCAGCATCCTTTCATGATTTTTTTAAAAGGTGGAGAAGTCAATATTATTTGTAGAAAAAAATTTTTTTCCTGTTGTTTTCTTTTCTGTAAACTGTTTTGAATTTAAATAAATCACTTACTTCAAACCAAAACCTTCTTTTACCACTTTTCAATGATGTATTTTGTGTAGCCGTTAGTCCGTTTGTTCACAGGAAAAAGTGAAATGGAAAATTTTTTAAAGAACATACATTTCTAACATGTATTGTTATGGGACAAGCAGTTTAGAATAATTGAAGCTTGCAAAGGGAACAGAATTTTTTGAACTATTCTTACTGGCGTGTAGTCAGTTTACAGTGTTGTGTTAGTCTCAGGTGCACAGCAACGTGAGTCGGTTATACATAGGCATGTATTTTCTTTTTTAGATTCTTTTCTCCTATGGGTTATCATAGAATATTGAGTAGAGCAAAAGGAACACAATTAAGTTAGTCTTACATCAGTTTTTCTCGTTTGTGAGTAGAGGAGTGACTATAGCCCCAATCCAAAGAATCTGTATGTAGTGACCACCTCACATCCTTCCAGACTCTTCAGTTGGCTGTTGTGTGGATTTGGGGAGGGCTGGGTTTCCATTTTCTTCCCCTTCAGTGTGTGTACTGATAGAAACCTGGCCAAAATTTCTAGGATATCATACCACTACTGTACAAATTCCTAAAAAGACTTAGGACCAAAGTATAGGGGTACAAAGGCTTGGACATTCAGTGCCAGTGTTGTTTTAGCAATGTTCTTGTGTGATAAAATTTTTATGTATTGTTGATAAGATGGAGATTGAAAATTAAAGATACTGTATTACTTTTCAAAATGTTATAAAAATCACCATTTATAAGTAAAAATAACTTGGCTTTATTTCTGCCCTTTAGCCAAATTTAAAAGGAAAAATGATTCCCAATGGATATTTGATGTTTGAAGATGAAAATTTCATTGAATCTTCTGTTGCCAAACTGAATGCCCTGAGGAAGAGTGGGCAGTTCTGTGATGTTCGGCTTCAGGTATTCAGAACGTGACTGGGAGCTTGCACATCTGATCTTTCATACTGAGAACCGTGTGTCCTGGACTGGCTTATTTTCTTTCTCATAAGAGGCATTTAATGAAATAAATTTAAGAGACAATGATTTACCTAGAAACATAAAATGGAGGATACGATGTAGTGATTAGCTCGAGAAATGCGTAGTCCACAGTGCTTCTAATTGTGATGCCTGATGTTGCAGGTCTGTGGCCATGAGATGCTAGCACACAGAGCAGTCCTGGCCTGCTGCAGCCCCTATTTATTTGAAATCTTTAATAGTGACAGTGATCCTCACCGAGTTTCTCATGTTAAGTTTGATGATCTCAATCCGGAAGCTGTTGAAGTCTTGTTGAATTATGCCTACACTGCTCAGTAAGTTCTCTGAAGTACATCATATAACTAGGAAATGAAATTCCAAGTCCCTCTAAATTTATTTAAGAATCTGTGTTTTAAGGCCATGGTATGGTACATGATACAGAACCTTTTTTTCCCAATAGGTTGAAAGCTGATAAGGAATTAGTCAAAGATGTTTATTCTGCAGCAAAAAAGCTGAAAATGGACCGTGTAAAGCAGGTAGAGTAATAGAAGTAATATACAAGGAGTAATGTTACTAGGGGGTCTTCCTTTATATAATTAATTTGTATAATTTGTCATAAGATATCTGTTGGTCTCACGAACTTGAAAATGTCCCCTTTTCCTCCCTAGAGATGTGAGTAAGTATATAATTTTAACTGTTTAGCTATAGTAACGGTCACACTTCCTCTTACATAATTCAAGCTACAGTCTTGCTCTTTCAATAGCCTTCTCTGGTGGGGTATCCATGTCAGTCTCTGATAACGTGAATTAAAACAGTCTTGATTGTTCTCAGTTAATCATATAACTCATACCCTTAATTCTTGATTCTTCTACATTTCTGTTCTTCGTTAGAAGTTTTCTTTCTAGAATTTAATGCCATCAAGAAGTGACATTAATAATTTATAGAAGAAAAAAAGCTTTTAATCCTGTAATGTAGGGGGGTCAGTAAACTGCAAGCCTTAGGCCAGCTGCCTGGTTTCATAAAGTTTTATTGTACCGTTGCTCTCATGTGCAGGTGGTCTATGGCTACTTTCTACCTGCAGTGACAGAGTTGAGCAGTTGTGAGAAAGTATGGCCCACAAGCCTAAGCTGCTTACCATTTGGCCCCTTAGGAAGAAGTTTTCCTGTTCCCCTCATGTCACTCTGCTTAAAAACCCTTCTGTGCTTATAGCACGTGTCCTTCAGGTTAGCATTCCAGGCTCTCCTTAATTTAATTGCTATTCCTCCAAAATATTTCCTGATTTTCTTATCTTTAGTTCTTGCCAAACTAAATTGTTGCAGCATCTTGCCTAGTACCTATCTGCATTCAACATCATCTCCCCTCTAGAGGCCAGTTCAGATAATTGCCTTTATGAAGCCTTGTCTGTCATTCTAGTGGGAGATACTTATCTGAACATTTCATGTACATTTTCATAGCATTTCAATTTGTTGCATTTTAAACAACTTATGTATTTGTATGTTCTTCTTTGATGTTATTATTTGTATGCATGTATCCCTGGTAGCTCAGACGGTAGAAAATACGCCTGCAATGTGGGAGACCTGGGTTCGATCCCTGGGTTGGGAAGATCTCTTGGAGAAGGGAACAGCTACCCACTCCAGTTTTCTGGTCTGAAGAATTCCATGGACAGAGAATCCTGGCAGGCTACAGTTCATGGGGTTGCTAAGAGTCAGACATGACTGACTGACTTTCACTTCACCTCATTCTTCCTACAGTTTAACTTGTTCTATTAAGGCAGTGAATTTTTTTGATTAATTTTTATATTGTCGCATAGTACTTACATGGAATATTAAATATTTGTTAAATAAAGTGTGTGTAAATGTTGACACTTGTGTATTTTTCCCCAAAGGTTTGTGGTGATTATTTACTATCTAGAATGGATGTTACCAGCTGCATCTCTTACCGAAATTTTGCGAGTTGTATGGGAGACTCACGTTTGTTGAATAAGGTTGATGCTTACATTCAGGAACATTTGTTACAAATTTCAGAAGAGGAAGAGTTTCTTAAACTTCCACGGCTAAAGGTAAAATCTATAAAGATTAAAGATGTAAAGGTAAATCTATAAAGAGATATATACTATTTAGTTCCAAGAACATAATCTTTGTTCATGTTTCAAGCAAGTGAGTAATGATTATCAAAATGACGGTCCATTGAAGTAACGTTATTTTTATCAGTGTAATGGTTTCCTCCCTACTAGTTTGTTTACTTTTCTTTTTTGGCTACTGGTTTCCTTATAAATTAGAATAAATGTATGGAGCATGTACATGTATGAAGCATGTAGAATAAATGTAATTGGGCATCTATGACAGCTTTGTTATGCAATAGAGAATTAAGAGGCTCAACACTGATCCATGTGTCTTTGTTTTTTCCCCCACTCTAGCTGGAGGTAATGCTTGAAGATAATGTTTGCTTGCCCAGTAATGGCAAACTGTACACAAAGGTAATCAACTGGGTGCAGCGTAGCATCTGGGAGAATGGAGACAGTCTGGAAGAGCTGATGGAAGAGGTTAGTTTTAAAGTAAATGGGACTCAACAGTTATTAAAAATGATTTTGCTATAACATGAAGGATTCCCTTTCACTTTTATTTTATAACAATGACCCTAAAGAATTTAAATTTTGCTATAGGTACCCCTAAGCTGAGAAACAGGGGGGGTGTCCAGGTGAGCTGAATGAACTGTTCAGTTTGGTCTTCTGCTTTTCTTTTTTTGTTTCTTTGCTTATTATGTGCTGTTAACTTTCTTTAAAGTAGCATGTAATTTGCTTTAGACATGGGAGGTGGTACTGAAATTTTCTGTAGATTCTGAATTTTTCTTCACAGGTTTTTGCTTTAAAATTGACAAGTAGGTAAAAGCTTCTAATGGTTGTTCCTCCCCATTGATTTATCTCCCCATAGGTTTATTAACAAAACTAGGATACCCAAGACTGAAGAAACAAGAAGAATCCTCAAGTGTATTGACACGTAAAGAAGCAGCAGTCCTGCCCCAGTTCTCCTAAGAAAAATCCGCTGTGGGCAGAGAACGATGATGATTTAATGGTGTTTACTCCTTTACAGGATTCTTATCTTTAAAGCTTTGTGTCTTTCAATGGTGTTGTTCATACAGAGTCACTCGCTTAACTTGGGCTACTTTTTAAAAAATACACAAGGAAAAATCGACGGAGAAATGATGGAATTAAACATGCAGGTGAAACAATGGAGTTGACCTTGAGTTTATCCCTCCACTTAAGCCTTTCAGATACACGAAAGGCTTATTACCAAACCGGTTAGGCCTTTAGAAACCCAGTTATCATTATACTCTAAAAAGGCGAAGAGGTGATCTTTAAATTCTATCTGGTTTCCCACTTGAAAATCAGATGCATTAGCCATGTGTTTGCATCTGTTAAGGGAGGTAGCTGTGCAGGTTGTTTGAACTTTTGCATTTGTTTTTTTTTTATCTCTTTTTTTTTTGACATTGCCTGCAGGACAGAAATATGTTTATACATATTAGACCACTTGTCTTCGAAGGTGTAAACCATATTCAGTATATTATTGTAAATATGTACATTCTTTAAGAGTATATATATATATATTGTACTGGTCCCTTTTTTTTTCTTAATGCTGTATCATGGAAGCTATGAAAAAAATGGAAGATTTCTTTCAAGCCAACCATCTTTCAAGCCAGCCAAGCCAAGGACTCTTCAGCCAGTATTAGAAGATTCTGTATCTTTTTTTTTTTTTTAATTTTTACCACCATGACATGTTTTCTTTACTTTGGGGATCCTGCCAGAGTAAGATGTCAAGAATTCAAGAAGCACACTGGAGGTTACCGTGAGGCGTTGGTGTGATCTGCATACTAGTGGAGTAGCCATGGAGACAGTAGCCACATGGGTGTTCTGTTGCTGTTTTGCAGGTTCAAACCTTGTACTACTCAGCTGATCACAAGCTGCTTGATGGGAACCTACTAGATGGACAGGCTGAGGTGTTTGGCAGTGATGATGACCACATTCAGTTTGTGCAGGTACACAATGCACATCTGAGGTAACCTCAGGTTAAAGTTTGATTAGAGCATTTTATAGTATACTGAAATTTTCCTTTAATAAAGGAAAGTGAAAGAACTTCATTGTTATAACTGGACAGAAACATTTGTGGGAGAAAAACCAGCCTATCTTTCTTAGCATTACCACTACTTTTGCCACATAAAAAGAAATTAACACAGCAAACTAGGAAACCCCATTTAAATTTTTTTTTTTTGTCTCAATCAAATAGGATTTGCAAATAGTAAGAAAAGGGGCCAATAAGATGAAGCAACATAGAAATTCTTTGGTTTTTTGGTTGGACTATAAAGGATAGTTGTCAGAGGAATGATTGTTAAACCTAAGTTTTATAAATCCAGGTATAAACTTTTTTCGTTTATGGGTAAATAACATAGAGAAAAGTGTACAGATCATAAGTGTCACGTGGTGAATGCCTTGGCTTAAAAACTTCTTCTTGGGTGAAGAAGAGATTTCAAGCATTCTGTAAGCCTTCCTCTTGCCCCCCTCCCAGTCACTGCCCTACACTGCCCCAAGGGCAGCCATCATCTGAACTTCTGACACAGTACCTTAGTTTGCCCATGTTTGAAGCTTATGTAAATGGCTATACAGTATGTATGGTTTTTGTTTGGCCTTTAGCTCAGCATTGTATTTGTGAGGGATGAACTGTAAAGTAGACTGAGTTGACCCAAATTAAAGGATGTCTCCCTTTAGTAATTAAAAGGTAAATGGTAAACTCAGAAAACAACCTATATGGTGATATTATTAGGTGTTCTGTGTCAGTATTGGCTGAACATTTTTATTTTCACAGAAGTTTTTGGGTGTAAATTTGTGCATTCTGAACATTGAGGCTATCTTTCCCCTTGTCTCCAAACATTGTAGGTTAACGTTGTTGTTTTTTTTTAAGTACTCTTTCATCAGGCAGTGGTTGAGTGCTTACTAAGTAGAAGGCCATGATGTTACATAAGAGGGCCTCCAAATGTGTAAGAGACAGTTTTCTGCTTCCAGGAGCTTACAGGAGGAGGTAAAATAGAACAGACTTACAAGCGTTACCGACCAAAGACATTCAGGGAGGGTGGAACCAAGAGAGGAAAAACCAGGGAAATTTCACAGTGGAGGCAATATTTGAGCAGTCTGAGGATATAGGAGAGTGTGCATGGCAGATAGAAGTGTGTCAGGTAGCAGCGGATACCTGGACAAGGAGAGTCTCTTGGAGTTGCAGGTCTCACAACTGGAAAAGTAGGTAAATATAGTCTGATTGGGGCTTCATACTTTATTCTACAAGTAGTGGGGGGCTTTCAAAGAATTTTAGGCAAGGGAGTAGAGTGATCTAAACAAACATTTCACAACTTTAATAATAGTGAAAAACTGGGCAACAGTCCAGCAGCAGGGGGACTGGTCAAATTATGGTTGTTTCCATACTGCCAAGACCTATAAGTTCATTAGTCATATTTTAGACCAACATTTGTGGAGAGAACTGTTAGGTGGCATACTCTGGGTTGTGGAATTCCAGCTGGTTTGGGGAGGGGGGGTTGTTTTTTACTTACTAAAAGCATCAAATCCTATTATGACGAGGTACAGAGGATAGAGGAAAGCTTGTGAGACCACTCTATAGACTATTAGAAGCAGTAGTAGTAGTTCAGGTTAAAAAAAAATGATGAGGGCTTGATTTGAGGAGAAGGGAAAAGGGTAGACGAGATGTTTCTAGTTGCAAAGGTCCTTAGTGACTATTTGGGAAAATCAAGGAAAAGAAAGAATTTGAGGGTGAGCAGGCTCCTGACAAGTGTGACTTATTCAAAGGAAGTGCCATGAATAGAGAGAATGAGGTCAGAAGGAAGAGGAGACACTAGGCTTCAGAAATAGGAAGTGAGGTCGAGAAGCAGCCATTAGCCTCAGAGTGTTGTTCAAGCTAGCTAACATAGGAGAAAAAAGTCAGAAGGACTGAATTGTTGACTTTGTTAAATCATACTCAGAGGGGATGTAAAAAGGTCAGGGGTTTCTCATCTACACTGGTTTTAGGAAGCCACTCTGTAACCTTTAGTGGTTGTAATTTCCCAAAAGTTACTGAGGTTAGGAAACCCTTATAGCTTGAGAAGTGATGGTGGCTGAAAAAGCCGCCAGGGACCACCCCTTGGGGAGGGGAGTTCAGAGGCAAAGTGTAGGCCAGAGGATGTGTTGAATGGGAAGAGTTGATATGGGAAAGTTTGAAGATAAAGGAGAGGAAAGAATTAGGTTTCAAAATGTTCTGGAAGAAATATAAAAGAGTTGATCAGCATTTCTGTATAAGGCTTGTAGTTACATAACACTAAGTAGTCATCCTTGTTACCATGCTTTTTCCTTTCACGTTGATTTTTCTCTCAAAGCCGTACATTAGAACAGTTTTCTTAACTGCAGTAAAAGCCATCATCAGCTTGTGTTACTTTGGCTTCCTTTTCCCCACAGATTGGGATAGGGTTTTATGTCCCTTGTAATTGCTATTAGCAGAGAATACAAACAGACTATCATAGTATAAAAGAGTGGCTTTATACTCAGAATTCCTAATTTTTATTTTTATTGTTTTATTGCCTTAGGCATTGTATATCTTCTCTGATTTTCAGTATTTTTGTCTATCAGATGGATAAGTGTATTGCCCTTCCTGAATTAAAAGAGATGATGTGAATAAAGTACCCAATAATACCTAGGTATATAATGTGTAAATGGAATTTGATAAAAACCATTACCATGATACATTCTCTGTCTTCTCTCAAAATAGCCTCTTATACTGCAACCACATTTGCTGAATTGCCCACACCAAACTTGATAGTTTTTTCCCAGCTTCAAGTAGCTACCAGAATCTTTTTCTCTATTGTCACATGTCCTTCTTCCACTCTAAAGAGAAATTTCCTTTAGAGATCCTACCTACCCTTGTGGCTCTGGCCCTGGGGACCAAAATAGATGAGCAAACTTGGCGAGGTATTGAAGGTGGTACCTGTTCATTCAGCAGGCACTTCCTGCCAGGGTAGTCTTGACTCTTCTGATGCCTTGTGATCATATTCCTTACGAGTATTTAGGGCTCAAGAAATTGAAAGAAAACTGTCAAAGGGAACTTGTACACGAGGGCACAGTGTAATCATAGTCATTTGGAAATTTGCAGCTTTGCCCATTTCTCCCTTTTATGTTCCTGTGTGTTCCTTTGTGAATGTTTGGTTCTGTTACTGTTACTGCTGTATTAATTTCTGAGTACATTTTTTATTTTTCTGTTTTGATGTAGTTTTACTTGTCTGGGCTTCCCAGGTAGCTCAGATGGTAAAGAATCCGCCTGTGATGTGAGAGACCTGGGTTCAAACCCTGGGTCCGAAGATCCCCTGGAGAAGGGAATGGCAACCCACTCCAGTATTCTTGCCTGGAGAATTCCGTGGACAGAGAAGCCTGACAGTCCATGGGGTCACAAAGAGTCGGATACAACTGAACGACTCACACTTTTACTTGTCTAGAAAACCACTCTATAATACCTTTAGGGCAATCCTAAAGAAATGTAGTTGTAAATGTTTCTTGTAGTTGCCACTTTTTTCCTATAAAATCACTTTCAGAGATTGGATGGATATGTCTGCTCACTTTTTGCTAACATTGTATGAAGGATGATACCAGTACATATGATTTAGTTAAGTTTGGCAGTTTCGTGGAGATAGTGAGTAAAATGTATTCTCTCAGTTAATTCTTGCTGTTTTAGATTTATAACTTATTTCAGGAGATTCTAGACTATGTGAGCTTATGTGGATTATGAGGGAGGAGGTTCCTTTTGTTCTTCCCTTGAGTATTTTGCTACTTGATCTGCAGTGTTTTTTAATTGTTGAACTTGAGCTTTTTCTTGACCAGGGTAGGTATAGTTGTTTCCTTATTAAGTGGAGGTGGAAGAATGCCAGTGACGCGTGTCAGTCAGAAAGTGTTGGTTTGTGTTCAGTCTAGGTGTGCTGTAAATGTCATGCGTAAGTGAAGGGTACTAAGTGTTTTCTCAGTGTTGTGGAATAGCTCAGGAGCAAAGGTACACCAGGTATGGTCTTTGGCTAGGTTTCTGTAGCTGCCTTTTGATTTTGCAGAAAAAGCCACCACGTGAGAATGGCCATAAGCAGATAAGTAGCAGTTCCATTGGATGTCTGTCTTCTCCAAATGCTACAATACAAAGCCCTAAGCATGAGTGGAAAATCGTTGCTTCGGAGAAGACTTCAAGTAAGTGTATTACACTTGTCAGATTGCCTTTGGTTTATTTCTTTTTAAGAAGGAGTTTTAAGTTAGAACCATATTATCCTTTTAAGTTGATTGAGGAAAAAACTCAGAAGCAACTAAATTTGGAAAAGAGTAACAGGTCATCCCTGTGTGGAGTCTGGAGTCCAATGCTGGATCACCACAGCAACCGAAAGTAGTAAAAATTGCATCTTTAAAAACACAGAACTCTTGTGCTTACAGATAACACTTACTTGTGCCTGGCTGTGCTGGACGGTATTTTCTGTGTCATTTTCCTTCATGGGCGAAACAGCCCACAGAGCTCACCAACAAGTACTCCAAAACTCATTAAAAGTTTAAGTTTTGAGATGCACCCAGATGAGCTCATAGAGAAGCCCATGTCTCCTATGCAGTATGCACGATCTGGTCTGGGGACAGCAGAGATGAATGGCAAACTCATAGCTGCAGGTAAGAACAGAAGGATGAGTGACTTAGCCAAAAGCTTTAACTGGCTAAATCTCTTAAGCAAATGTTTACGCTTGCTTGTGACGTGCAGATTTCAGAAGACAGGCTTTAATATGCCTTCTTCTGTGGCATTCCACTTTACCACATTCTAAGATGACAGAAACAGAGTCAGTACTGTTGTAGTGCCTCGTCTTCAAGTTAATGTCTGTCTCTAATTCCTTAAAAATTATAAAGTAAGTAATTGTCTCCTAATTTTCAAGCCAAGACAAAGCAGTTTACTTAGACTAATTTTGTCATTCAGCTATAACAAGCACTTAGTTAAAATGGGGCCTTATTAAGTTTGTGGATGAAAAATTCTTTTTCTTATTTCGTACAGATTACTTAAAACATTCTAGACCAGAAACCCTGGGCCAGTGTAATATTTTAAACATAACTGTTTGTGGTTCTTATACCAGGTGGCTATAACCGAGAGGAATGTCTTCGAACAGTTGAATGCTATGATCCACACACAGATCATTGGTCCTTTCTTGCTCCCATGAGGACACCAAGAGCACGATTTCAAATGGCCGTACTCATGGTAAGTATATTATTTTGCAGGAAGAAGCAGCCCACATTTAGCATTTTCTGCTAACTTCACACAGTGGCAGAAATGCTAATGTCTTGCTTTTGGCTTAGGGCCAGCTCTATGTGGTAGGTGGATCAAATGGTCACTCAGATGACCTGAGTTGTGGAGAGATGTACGATCCAAATATAGATGACTGGACTCCTGTTCCAGAATTGAGAACTAACCGTTGTAATGCAGGTAATACTTTTCTGCTGAGATAATCAAATACTTAAACCGTACTTAAGTATGATGATTAAGTTATCAATTTTTAACCTTATTTTATACTCACCTAGGAGTGTGTGCTCTGAACGGGAAATTATACATCGTTGGTGGATCAGATCCATATGGTCAAAAAGGACTGAAAAATTGTGATGTATTTGATCCTATAACAAAGTCATGGACGAGCTGTGCACCTCTTAACATTCGTAAGTTGATTTTCTTCTTAAGTATTTTTTTTAGGACCTCTGAGTCAGCGGTATGTGCAGTGCACACTTATAGTTTTGGGAGATACAGTAATAATTTTGGTTTGACTTGATCTTATAGGTAGACACCAGTCTGCAGTCTGTGAGCTTGGTGGTTATTTGTACATAATTGGAGGCGCAGAGTCTTGGAATTGTCTGAACACAGTAGAGCGTTACAACCCTGAAAACAACACCTGGACTTTAATTGCATCCATGAACGTGGCTAGGCGAGGAGCTGGAGTGGCTGTTCTTGACGGTGAGTGTTGGGATTTGGAGAGTTGAGGAATGGGTAGTGGCAAGAGTTTGTTTTAAAATTCCAAGAGAATGTCAGTAATAACTATATACTGTTGTAGTCAAGAGTTTAGAAGCAGCCATCTTTTCTGACGCAGTGAGGGTTGGTTTGTCTTTTAGAAGTTTCTAATAATCAGAGACTCTGTACTGGGTATATAGCATAAATATATTCACCTTCTTCCATAAATCATACTCCTGATGGATCATCTTGGAGTTGAGTTTGTTTCTTTAGAGCAAGAGTTTGTAAAACAAAGGAGATACAAGTCATCTAGTTTACTCCATGTCTAATTGAAAGCAAAACAAGTCTTTCCAGATCATTTTATATAGACAGCTTTCTTTTCACATCCATTTTATTGATTTACATAATATTTATTTTGGAACAAAGCTTGTGGCTCTACTGGTAAGAGCCTAAGTGTGTAGGCACACCAGTAAGTAGCCCACTGGCCTGCAGCCTTGGGCCTACTGGGAGCCTTGTCATTCTTTCATAAGTACATGGACGCAGGTAGGCTAAGTGACAATCAGATGAGAAAATGATGATTTTGAGAATCCCTAATAAAGTTTTTTCCCCTAAGCTACAGGGAATATTTAATGCTAACATTTTATTTGAAAGTAATTTAACAATTAACTGCCTTTGTATATTTGAAAATAATTATATTCATTGTCTGTTTCCAAGAAGAAATTTCTATACCAAAACCATTTTATGTAGTTGGAAAGGTCTAGAAAATGTTCAGTTATTGAAACCTCCTTTCCTATAATCTTCATTCTTGTGCACTCTAAGCAAGTTGTCCACCTTCTTGGTTCCTCATTTCTTCATCTGTGAAATGACAGTAATAGAAACAACCACATAGAACTGTTGTGAGAATTGCACTTCCTTTAAATTGCCTGACTTACATGTGCAAATGGGTTTTTATCAATTTTACTCCATTGTATTCCCAGCTTCTAGGGAATGCTTGCCACATTTAGTTAGAAATGAACGGACTTTTCTATTGAGAACCACTAATTTTAGCAAAAGACAGATTTAAGGGTTTCTTTCTTAGCCTCTCCAGATTAACCTTGTGTCTTCTCTCTTAGGAAAACTGTTTGTAGGTGGTGGCTTTGATGGTTCTCATGCCATCAGTTGTGTGGAGATGTATGATCCAACTAGAAATGAATGGAAGATGATGGGAAACATGACTTCACCACGGAGCAATGCTGGGATTACAACTGTAGGGAACACAATTTATGCAGTGGGAGGATTCGATGGCAATGAATTTCTGAATACGGTGGAAGTCTATAACCTTGAGTCAAATGAGTGGAGCCCCTATACCAAGATTTTCCAGTTTTAACAAATTGAAGACCCTTTCAAACTAACAGGCTTAGTGATGTAATTGTGTTTAGTAGAGGTACACTTTGTGAATAAGGAGGGTGGGTGGGTAAGTAAAGATGTTGCTAACAGCAACACAAAGCTTTTGCATATTGCATATTATTAAACATGCTGTACATACTTTTTGTGTTTATTGGGAAAGGAATGCAAAGATGAAGGTCTGTTTTGTGTATTTTTAGGACTACTTTGGTTACTTTTTGGAAGTTGATATTGTAAAAGAATAAACCAAGAATTGATTGGGCACGTCATTTCAAGAAGTCCCCTCTCCTCCACATTTGTTTTGCCAGTTTGCACATTAAATGACTCTTTCTCCTCAAATGTGTATTATGGGGCAAGAGGGGTAGGGTAAGATACAGGCAGTTGGGTTGTTTTTAAAAGGCCCTTTTTCAGTAACTGGAACACTCTACAACAAAGAGACTTATTTAACTAGATGACAATGACTATTTTTGTTTTTATTAAAAGGAAGCTTACATGCCTACCAAGGTTTAATCTTTTATGATTGCCTTTTTATAACTTTTTGTATTCTCAGCAGAGTACTTTCTTTACCTGTTGAAGTTAACATTTTGCAGGTTCAAATTACTGAAGCAGAGTGGCAATCTTAAAAGTATGTAGTGAGGTGTTTTATACTCCCAGAATACAAACTTCAGAACTTTTGCCTTAGCTACAGGTTTTTTTTTTCGAGAATGCAATACCAATGTTTATTTGAATGGAGTTGCTGAACAGTAACATGGCTGTGATTTTTATTTGATACACTGTTTTTAAATACTTTGACTTCTTGGGGGTATATTTTATATAGCAAAATACTCATATATAACAGTAAAGAACAGTGAAGTATTTTATCTTCTAAATAATTCCTATTTTTTATCATTAACAAAACAATCCTAAAATAGCAGTCCTTGATTGTGGAAAAAAAATTACCTTAAACTGTATTGGGTTTATGAATGCAGCCTTATCAGAACTATGTTTTTGTTCAGTTTTTCTATTCATATGGATAAATAACTGGTGAAGTGGTGACTTGGTATTGTGTAATGCTACACATATAACTTATGGTGCCAAAATTAGAACATCCTAATGCTTGCTGTTGATGCAAACATATTAAAGGTACTTTGCAGGAAATCCTTGCACCATGGGATTACTATCCAAAAGTTGTTTGTGTTCTTTTTCATTACTAAAAGTTTTGGGGGGAGGATTTTTTTTTTTATTTTTTTCCCCAGTAACAATGAGCTTAAGATATTTGTGGGAAAATACTTACCTGATATCTTACATCTGAAATAAGGACTGTTATTTGGGGGTTTTTTTGGTTTGTGTTTTGCTTCTCTCTGAGAAAGCAAAGAGGCACATGGGAATCTCATGAGGCAACTGGGACATGACTTATCCAGTGTCTAAGTTGGGTTAAGAAGAAAATTAGGTTTTTTCCCTCAAGTGTTCTGGTGCTTTGACACCATATTTCACTCATCTGTTCCACAAAGAATCACCAAGAAAGGAATTCAGTTTGCCTGGTGGCTCTGTAGTTCCTGACAATCACTACTTTCATTCTGGACCAAAACTAGGTGGGCAGATTTGAATCTAATATGACTTTTTACAATGGTTCTGTGTATGGTTTATTTCTTTAGCACAAGGAAATAAAATTTTACTGGAGGGGTCACTATGAAATCCTTGAAATCACTTCTCAATTCCTAGGTAACATGCTTAATGCAAATAATATGTGGGAATACTTTGGTCAAAGTTTTATCATATTACCATTGATGCCATTGGTAGCTAAAATTATGTTAAATATATTTTGAATATAGGAAGTTTCCATAAAGAAAAAAAAGTACTCATTGACCAATTTTTCCTGTTTATCTGCACTTAAAAGGTAATTTTTTTTTTTTTAAGGGAAGGAGAAAATGGCATAGCTTCAGCATAAATTAAAGAATTTGTTTTTGTTTTTTACCAGTGTGGGTTTTGGAGTAGTTTAGAAATGATATTGATCAATAACCACTCTTAAAATCAATTGTAATAATGCATGAAACATACCCAATTCCTAAAACAATAGGAAAAACTATAAAATACCTGTTTGAAATAACAAAACAATTGATTATACTCAAGTATGAATTTTCTTTTATTGTGATTTTCAAGGATAGGGCTTTGATATTTGGCCTCTAAGTATAGAGTCTTACATATTTTACCATTTACAACATGTAGAATTCCTTACATAATCATATTTTAGGGAAGAGAATTTGGGAATATGATTAGTACTAGAATCCTTGCTAGTGAGGGACAGGGAGGCCTGGCATGCTGCAGTCCATGGGGTCACAAAGAGACACGACTAGTGACTGAATGACAAGTATACCCTATAATCTATAAAAACCCTATAAAATTTAAGGGGTTAGGCAAAGGAGAAAGTCTCTATAGGATATTATTGCATCTCCACAGTTGCTGTTAGAGAAGACTGTGAGTCACAGAAAACAGTCTTCATAATATTTTTTGTGTCTTCCTTTGTTTCAAAAAAAGATTTTGAAGAGTCTCTCACTGGGTGAGACTTATATATAGGGTAAATCAGCTGGGTGAAAAGAAAAACAAGGAAATATCACTATATCAATCTCATATACTTAGTAAGGCCAAGCTACAAATTTGGGCCTGTTAGCAGGAGACCCACCGAATAAATCATCTGCAGGTTAAATAACTGTGAAGTACCAGTTTTCTTCATAAAAGACCAGAAGTTTCTCAAGAGTCTTAAAGACAAATAATAATGATAACTGAACAGTAAGTAGAGTATATACAGAGAGGGATGTGCTCAAGTGCATGTCATGGCTGCTTTTACTAGCACAATAGCTAACAAAATGTTTAGGCTCCTCTGTTAGAAGCTCAGTTCTCTACTGGGGGTTTGGATAAGAGTGAGAAGCAAAGTTCAGTTATTAAGCTGGGTATGTCTAGGGTTGATATCTTATAGGAATACAAGAATCTAAAAAAGGCATATGTTTGAATAGATGGCAAAAGATTTGCTCAGAGAGAATAATAGGACTAATATAATTTTAGCTTGGAAAAAGATACACACAGAATACCAAATTTTAATGAATCAGAAATTTAAGAGATGAAACATCCTGCAAAAGGTTTGGAAAAAGACACTGATAAACAGAATCTAATAATAACATGAAAATGTGCTTACTATCATTGATCATTAGGAAAATGTAAAAAGCAAAATGGAAAAGTTTTGGAAAGTTTGACAGTTTCTTATAAAATTAAATATTCTATGAGACAGTAGCCTTATTCCTAAGTATTTATCCAAGTGAAATGAAAACATGTTCTTAGAGAAACCTGTATATGAATATAATAGTTTTATTCATGATCACCAAAATCTGGAAACTCAAATATCCTACCAGTTGGTGAATGGATAGAAGGGTACATCCATACAATGAAATACTAAGAAATAAAAACAAGATAAAACACGAACGGATCCTCAGAAGCCTCATGCTAAGTGAAAAGCCTCCATTTACAGAGTATTCTGGAAAAGAACTACATGGACAGGAGACATCAGTAGCTTCATGAGGTGGGGATGGGAGTTGGCTACAGAAAGGCACCAGGGAATTTTAAGGAGCGGTTGAAACTTGTAACAGGTGAACACTGCTGACTGTGTGATGGTGTCTGACAAAACTAAAAATTGTACACTTGGAAAGGTGCTATCTTTCTAGCTTAACCAAACCTTTAAAGGAAAAGGCTTTTTTAAAAAAGGCTAGGACATGTCAGTATTTTACCTGACTAGAAATCTCATCAGGGAACCATTCATTCTCTGTGGCCATGCAAGGGTTATGTACCAAATTAACAACCATTAGTCTGTGATCGAGTTGCACAGGCTAGGAGACTCAATTTGGATCATAGTTACCACCTTGGTGGTACCTGAGATCTGAATGTCTTACCACCTTCCTTTCTTGGTTCACAGCTATAGATACTGCTCACGCTCATGCAGCTGCTTGTTTTCCCTGGAGTGGGGTTTTTTGTTTTTTTGGCAAAATAGCCTAAAACTGGATGGAGAATGGGTTGTCCAATCTGATCCAATCTGAATCAGAAAAGGAGTACGGGTGTCAGCATCCCTCAGTGGAAGATGCATTTCATTATTCAATAGTGAGATATGTTCCCTCTTAGAAGAAAAAGGTAAATTCATTCTAATTCATGGGATGAGTCAGTAGGAGCTAAAAGGCTCCAAAAGGTAGGTGAACTTGAGATGTCACATCAGGAATATGAACTGTTAAGAACTAGGCTCTTAAGGGAGACCAAGACACTAAATAATAGTGGGTCAACCTTGGAAGGGTGAAAGGACTTCTATTTTTAAGATGATGGCCAAAAGATCAAGGAAATAAAGTTTCAGGTTGGTCTTGTGTCCCCTGTCTTTCATATGACAGGCAAAGACAATGCTAGAAAGGTGAAATGAACTCATCTGAGAAGTTCCACCCTGTGCAGCTCCAATTGCCCACTGCAGGTCCTAACAAGAGGACCCAGTAGGACACAATGTTCTTGAGCCACAGCTTTTCTTTGGCTCAGAATGCTGGAAGAGCTATGGCGGCTGCAAACAAGAGGATTCAAACCAGATCCTTCCTAGAAGGAAACAGACGATCTTATGGAAATAAGCTAGGAAACGTTGGTGTAAAATGGTTCCAACTCTACTGGAATACTCCTTGGGTGTTGCGTCTCAGAAAGTTATCACAGCTCCTCACTAAGGCAAGGTATTACACAGAGAGCTCTTCCCCATCATGGGACTTTCCTCATCAGTCCCCTCTGGTTCACAGCATGCATATATAAAGCTTCTGCCCAAACAAAATACAATAGCTATCCATACTGAATGGAGATTTTAAAACCTGAAGTTCTTCTAAAGATCTGATAATCTCCCATCAAAACATTTATGTTCTGTGCAAGGGAGTGCTTAAATGATCCTTATGTCCACTAAATTACTCCAATCCAGAGAGGAGATCCAGAAAAAAAGTAGGGGACAGGAGGAAAGGAAGCCCTCAACTCCTGCAATGGACTAGCAGGGGAAAAAAGCAGAAAGTTTAAAATCAGGAAAAGGCAACAAAAAAGAAAAAAGATCTGACATTTCAAAGAAACAAACACTAAAAAAATTTTAAAGAATGTTGCCAAAGATGAAAATAAGACTAGAAAGAAGAAAACACTTTTACATATTATAATAAATATTTAAATAAAAGGTTGAAAACTGACAATGCAGAAAGTGAAAGACACAAAGACTAGGATAAAATTAAAATCCACATATATAGGGTGAAATAAGTCACGAC
The DNA here is from genome assembly GCF_019320065.1 of Cervus canadensis. Lineage (NCBI taxonomy): Eukaryota > Metazoa > Chordata > Mammalia > Artiodactyla > Cervidae > Cervus > Cervus canadensis. Next base: position 14,031,283 of record NC_057398.1, read on the forward strand.
CAGAGTGAAAAGAAATTTCCTAAAAAGTATAACATATTAAAAAGATAAAAGGGAAAAAGGAGGTAATGAAGCAGAGCAGGGAGTTCCACGGAGTCCACGGTTAGGTCTCTGCTTTCATTGTCATGACCCTGGGTTTAGTCCTTGTTGGGGAACTAAGATCATGCAAACTTCGAGGCACCACCAAAAAGAGACCAAAAACAAACAACCCCAAACAGAGCAAAACGCAATAATAACTAGAAGTAGTTAAGGAAGAAAAATCTGATGAGAGCTCTTTTGTTAAGGGGAGGGGATGCTTTCTTGGCTTCTGGGGAAGGAATAGCAGAGGCAGACAGCAGAGATGCCTTGGAAGCGTCTCCTTCTACAAGGGCTCATTTCCCTGAGGGCACTTTGAGCACCTGGGAGGAGGTGTGGCTTTCTATGCAAACAAAGCTCATCAGATCCTTCTTCCCGATAGTGAGCACTCCGCATAATTCTCTTATCAGAGGGTCACTTTTATAGTCATACCTCTATATAGTTCAGAAACAAAATTTGGAAGTAAGATGAAAAGCAAAATCACTAAAAATAATTTATTGCTTAAAAAAATAAATTAACATTTGTAATAGAATACTAAATCATATTTACTCAAATGTATTAACAACATAATATACTTTAGTAAACAAGGATTTCCAGTTTATGGTATAATGAAATAAGTCAATTAAACACTTGGTTTAGCTAGGGGCAAACATCAGCCACTACCACCTGATCCCATAAATCCATGCTGCTTCACATTTCAGAGGAAACTGGGGAGAGGGGTCTCTCCGCTCTTAACATTAGAAACTCACTGAAGAGAAGAGGCTACTGCAGAGTTGAGCTGAGGTAAAAACTCTACTTCCCTTACCTTGGGGGAAGTGAAAGGGATGTGATTACTTCACCAGGTCTACATGGAAGACAATCTGATCAGAAAACAGCCCAGGGTAAGATTTCTCTTGTGGAATATGATGAGCATGGTCAGGTCCTAATTCTTTCTTGAGGTTTGAAAGTCTCTGGTCATGAACCCATATTTGGGGTTGAGGGAGATGCTAATGCTGTGTCCCTGGCCTTCCTCAGATGCCACAGTGGCTCTTGCCCTAAGATGTCCAAAAAGATGGCTCTCCTTTCCTTAGTCATGTTGGCTCAGTATCAAGAGTAGAGGTAGGCAGGTAAGGTCAACTTCTGAAGTGTTGAGTACACGATTTATTCCACAATGGATGCAATAGAAGCTCAATGAGATTGTCAGTACTAGGCAATCATCTTTTTATACCTATGAGATTTCTTGCAAGTCTCTCGGGTTTGGCACAAAAGGTTGAAAAGTACTCTGTTGTTCCTGAAGACAAATACAGTTCCTTCTAAGTTACAGATTGGCACTCAGGTCCTATCGTTGACCATGTCTTCACACCATCCCCTGTTTCTGGCCTCCATATAGACAGAGGCATTGCACTGCTGCATGGTATATTCCATCTCAATCAGTTGGCGGCATCCAATGCTTAACTTTTCCCTAGGGGAGAAAGAAACGTTATGTGACTACAAGACAGTCAGCCAGATAAATGAAAAAATCTCACTACAAAAAGAGAACACTGGGATTTAGAATATATTATTTGATATTTGAGAGTAACAATGCCTAGAGAAATGGTTTCTTCAGCTCAGCTGCTCAGTCGTGTCCAACACTTTGCGACCACATGGACTACAGCACACCAGGCCTCCCTGTCCATCACCAACTCCCGAGGTCCACCCAAATTGATGTCCATTGAGTTGGTGATGCTATTCAACCATCTCATCCTCTGTGGTCCCCTTCTCCTCCCACCTTCAATCTTTCCCACCATCAGGGTCCTTTCAAATGAGTCAGTTCTTCGCATCAGGTGGCCAAAGTATTGGAGTTTCAGGTTCAGCATCAGTCCTTCCAATGAACCAAGCAACATGGGAGGATAAACAACTTAGTAATGCAATTCTTAGACAGTCATCATGGAGACGATCTTGGGGATATTACTGAATTCATGAATAAAAGTTTCCAAGGAAGACCTGCTGCCAATAAGAACACTGTGGAGTAGATCACATATTTTTGTTTTATTTGGTTTGGGAGTTAAAGGTCCCAAGACTAGTGGATTCTAAGAGGACACAACTCCAGACAGGAACAGACGCTGGACAGGAAGTTGACAGCTTTGACTCTTTTTTTTTTTTTTTGACAGCTTGACTCTTAAAAGAGAACTGATAAAAAAAAAAAAAAAAAGAGAACTGATAACTTAGCCATTAACAAATGAATACTAGTTAACTACTCTAAACCACAAGTGAGGAAGGAGGTAGTAAATGCCTGATATTTGCCCAACTACTCACAACTGTATCTAAGATTAAGCTTAGCTGAACCTCAAAAGCTGACAGGAGGCCTATTAACTGTGGGATCACTAAGTCATCAGTTAGAGTACCAACCCATTATACATGGTGTCTAGAGTCCAAATCCCCTGGAAACCCATTTAAATCTGAGAAGCTGTCTGCATAAATTCATGAAGGATACCCAGTATCCAGCACTGCATCAGAAAACAGCAGTTATTTTATTATGAAAGTTACACGGTTATTGGGAAGCCCCCAGTGGCTCAGTGGGTAAACAATCTGCCTGAATGCATAAGACTGAGGAGATGCAGGTTCGATCCCTGGGTTGGGAAGATCCCCTGGAGGAGGAAATGGCAATCCACTCCAGCATTCTTGCCTGAAAAATCCCATGGACAGAGGAGTCTGTCCAAATGGCCACAAAGAGTCAGACACAACTGAGCAACTAAGCAGCATGTACACTGCTATTACTTCTTTGATTTCTGAGATTGCTCTGAGCTACCTCCAGGGTATTGAGAAGGACTCCTAGCTACCTTTGCACACTACCCCTCCTCCCCCACCCATGGATCCCCACCCATGCAGGGCACAAAGGGAAAAGAAGTGAATCAGAACTGAAGGAATAGGATGAGAGCTAACAGTGGCAGCAAAGTAAATACACTATATTTTTGGAGAGGCCTCACTTCCTGAAAACATGCGGTGAGGCTTTTGACTCTGTTACTCTAGACCTATTTCCTATATTTGGAGTGCTTAAAATCAGTGTTATGTTCTTGCCAGTTCTTTACAACTACTCAGAAAATGATTTTCAGAAGACTCTAAGAAATTCAAAATAGGAGATATGTAAAATGTTTTCCTATAAACTTAAAAATGAAATAAACAAAAAGGGTAGGTCCCTATTTCTGTTCTTGGTTACTTATTCTACATGTGGAAAAAAACTCTTTTAGTAACTAGACTTTTAATGTATTTCGGTGTCTTTTCTTTTTTCTTCTTTCTCTTTTTTCCTCCTCTCAAGAGGTATGCCCTCTTTTCATCCTAGTGGCATTTAGTTTCTTTATTTGTGTGAGTCAGCATTCTGACAATGGATTATCACCTACAGATTTTGCTTCCTGCATCAAGTTGTCATTGCTGCTGAGGAAAGTATCAGATGTTTTTCTAGTATCGACCAAACACACTATCATGTGTGTTTGGCCAATACCAGACTATGATGATAGGAATTTTTGAGTTCCTTTCCCCAATGGATTAGAAGCAGAATAGCAGAATATTAGATACTGCTTACCTTAACACCTTTGCCTACTGTTCTGTAGCATCTCCAATGACTTATCTCACCTTAGCTTTTACCTCTCGCAGATTAGACATTTACAACTGAGAGAAAGCCTATTACCTATTCTGATATTTCTTAATTGCTAGAAAGTTCTTTCTCTACATTGGGCTTAGAAAAAAATCTACAAGCTGTTTGCCTAAATTAAAACAAAACAAGAAGTTGCTATCCCTGTTTCCTCCAATAGCACAGATACTTTATGTCCCTTACAGGTGGTCCTATTTCTTTGCCAAACTAAACAATCCCAACTCCTAATCCCTTCTGGAACAAAGCTAAAGACTGGAGACTGCTTCTAGTTCTGCAATTCTGTATTGTTCATGAAATTTCTATAGAACCGCCACTGATTTTCTAAATCATCCTATTATGAGTCTGAAACTAACTCTGACCAAATCTCAGATGGGTCAAAATAAGCAGAAATTTGATCACATCAATAAAAAAATAACTGCAGCAGTTATCTGATTCATTTCCATAGCTAATTTTGTCAAAGTGGCATGGCAGTAGTGAATTGAAGTGCCCTACTTCCAGTATTTTTTCCAAAATCCTTTCTAAGTACAAGAAAAAGAGTGCAATGGCCATGTGCTTTACAGCTGTCTTAATGTTTCTGAGCACTTGCAATGTGCATCTCAAGTAAGGGGAAAATGGAATACAATGTAGTGCATGTAACAACAGAATATGAACAGTTTTTGATTCAGAAGGTCTGGGCTAGAGTCTTAGAGTTCGCATTTCTTGCAAGTTCCCAGATGGTGCTAACACTCAGCTCCAGGAACCACACTTCAGAGAACCAGAGCTCTAGGATGATACTACCACAGAGCTGATCCCTGGAGTTCAGAAAGCAGTAATTCCGGAAAGCTCTTGCCATAAGGAAAACAAATTTGTTCCTGATAACTCGTGCCGTAGGCGGCATATTATTTGGATATACCAGGTACTTGAAGGAGCTGATGTCACAAACCAATGTGCATTTCACAAAGGAAAAATGACCTTAGAGACTTGTCTTGTGAACATGCCAGAACATTCTGTCAAGAATTTATAGGTCAAGCAAAGTGAATTAAACACTATTCCTAACTCATTTTTCATATATGTATCAATAGAGGATACCACACAAGATATTTATTTAGTAATTTATTTGATAATCTTATTAATTTACCATCCTGGATTTTCTGAGCAAACTCCTCATCTGCTCAGGGTAAGCAGTACTCAGACCCCACTGGCAAGAGCAAAAGCTAGGCCAAAGAATCTACAAACTACAGAAGAGAGAAAACACTAACTGATGTACACACAGAAACACCAAGGTTCTGCTGTGTCATGGAATTCAAATTCTGGTCCAAGCCACTTTCAATGTGAAACTTTAATTACCTGCCTTATCAGAACCTATAAAATAGTTTTCTTCTTGAGCTACTTAATTTCTTCCCTATTGCAATACATTTGCTGTTAGACACATCAACAGCCTCTTCCTTCACAAATAACACGTCACAAATCAAAAACAAAGATTAGCAAAGTCAGACAATCTAAGTAATTGTTTTTCTTAATATAGTGAAGTTAAATTAAATCATTCTTCCGTTTTCACTTCTGAGTCACAGGGAAGCTTGCTACCTCTTATCTATTGCATTTGGCTCTGTGTCTAGTATGAATTACTTAAACAAAAAGAACCTCTGTCTTCCGGCAACTTACTTGAAAACTGTGAGCTGTGGAGTATACCAGAGGTTCATATGGGCGGTACCATTCACTGAAAATATAGCAAATAATTTCAAAAAAACAACAGAGTAACAAATCTAAAAGCTATTAACTTTAAAAGTCCATTGAACAGCAACTGCCATTTTCCAATGCATTCAAGATATTAGACATATTGGATTTCTCTTTAAAATCATCCTTTCAGATATAAGAGGGAGCTTATTAATTAATATCATAGCTCAAATTCTTGGTATCGTAAGTGCAAAGAAAACAAAGAGAAAAATAGGTACTACTAGTTTAACTTTGAACATTTAAGTTTGACATTTGTATCCTTCACCTCTCCAAAACAAAATATACCAAAAAAAAACTTCACATTTAAATAGTAAGCTGAAGTCAAAATAATCTTAGACATTTTAATGGAACCACCCTGCAAGGGACTCTGCCCTCCAAGTTATATATGGAGCTTTATACACCTTCAAAAATATCGCCAAGACTGGAAGACATTATATTTTTGATCCAAATCTCAAGTATACAAACCTTTAAATGCATAGTATCTGTAATGATCTATAACTAAGAGTTGTCGATTGTTGTTTAGCTGCTGAGTCATGTCTGACTCTTTTGTGATCCCATGGACTGTAGCCCACCAGGCTCCTCTGTCCATGGAATTCTCCAGGCAGTAGTCTGCCATTTCCTTCTCCAGGGGATTTTCCCGACCTGGGGATCAAACCCATGTCTCCTACAATGGCTGATGGATTCTTTACCACTGAGCCACCACGGAAGCCCATAAATAAGAACAAAACTGATTAATTGGTAGTCTGAAGATTAGGGTAAAAAATCATTTTCATTCTCAGCTATAACAGATGATGCATGCCTAACTGGCTTCAGATTTTCTTAGAAAACTTACTTTAATCTAGTGAATGAGTGAATTTTCATAGTTATGCTGCCATACATTTTTGTATGACTATCAGTTCTAGGGTCTTGATATCATCAAACATATTTATCAATCTAGAGTTTTACCAGTAGAACCACCTTGATAGTTAACTTTGTCATTGTGTCCACTCATACAATTCTGTAGCTACACAAATATATCTGTAAATTATAAATGGCAAATAAACTGGTAAGTGATACCATAGCATATTACACAGCAGTGAGAATACAGTCAGTTCTGCTATAGCTCTTGTTTTGAACACAGTTTATTGTAACAGCATTGATACATTAAAGAACAATTTGAGCACAACAAAAATTTCCTATTTTCTTATATACGATTTCATTAGTGGAAAATGCCAGATGAACAGAGAAAACTGTACACAGCTTATTTAAATGAATAAATATTACAAATTTCTCAATTCTAATTTCTATATAGATAGATAAAACCCACATAAGCAAAAGCTCTTAGGGCTGAGTCTTCAATATTTTTGAAAAATATAAAAAAGCCTTGACATCCCTAAACTTGAGAATTTACTTTAAAAATTAAATTTGCTATGTGCATACATATATACATAGTTTTTTTATATGTATGAACTATTTCACATTTATAAAGGCTAAAAAAAAGATCATAGTATAGTGAAGACATAAAAAGAACCATTCACCACCACCAAGCAGTGCTATACTAATATATCTACATACACATATATATGACTATACATACATATATGACTTACCGATACTCAGCCTGTGAAACGCAATCATAAAGTTCCTGGGCAGTAAATTTGACATTTTTATTTACCTGAAAAGAATCAAGATATAGCTATTAAAAATACATATTAAGTCAAATGAAAGGTGAGAGCACAATTAGAATGGTCCATATTCTGAAGGAGGAGAATGTCAAGTTTTTAGCTTTTGCATAAAAAGGACTAAATAATGACAATTAGAAGTTCAGTGAACATAACACTTAACACTGAACTATGTGTAAAAATATTAGTCCTATTGTTACAACTTAATTAACAGAACCAGAAGAAGTGAGATGGTCCTGGGATTTGTGGGACTCCCAACAAAGCAGATGATCACTTTAGGAATCAAACAGACAGGAAAAAAATGTGTATAATACATGCAACATCAAATTCTACTATTACTGGTTATCAGCAGATTTTATGCATCAATTAGCCTAGTCCTAATATACTTATTCAATATTTATTTTCTGGGAAAAGTAAATAAATTGTTAACATTTAATACCTATACCTAAAGGACTAAAGTAGATTTGGGTCATACAGGTAGACTGTTGTAAGCAGAATCAGCCACATCTTGTTTATTTCATTAACATTAGAAATAATTCAAAAAAAAAAAAAAAAGAAATAATTCAAGCTGAAAGAAAAAGTTAAGTAGTCAACTCTAACAACATTTGAATACTATGGTTGACCCTTCTGAAAGTTATTACTGAATAACTTTAAACAATAAGGTAATAAACTGTGTGGAAAACTCTGTTTTGGGAAATGGATGATTTATAGACACTTTCTAAAGAAATGTGTTTTTCCGACTATCAATGTCTACGTATTTAAACAAATGTTTAAGTTTATAAATATCTATTATAATTCACAATTTATAATACTATAAAAATAAAAGTCCTTCATCATACAAAAACTTTTTGTGGCACATGTGGAGAACACAGTGAAGGTATCCTGTACTTCTTGAAACTTACCACTGATTTAGGCAATATTTTACTTATGCTGCAAGGAAGAATCTGGAAATTTGTAGAAGGAATTTCTTTTAATAAGATTACTCAAGGGGGGCTTCCCAGGTGGCACCAGTGGTAAAGAACCCGCCTGCCAATGCAGGAGACGTAAGAGACAGGTGTTCAATCCCTGGAGAAGGAAATGGCTACGCACTCCAGTGTTCTTGCCTGGAAAATCCCATGGACAGAGGAGCCTGGTGGGGGGCTACAGTTCATAGGGTCGCAGAGTCAGACACACAACTGAAGCGACTTAGCCCTTAGCCCCGGATTACTGAAGAAATAACATACTGTCTAACTTTTTAGAAATTCTGAATTAATGAAGGGAAACTAAATGAAACTATCATCTATTCACTTTACTTTTAAAAATACTTATGCTATTATTAGCATATACATTTTTGATGAGGAAAAATGTTCCTATATTGACTTAATTAACACTACTTTAAAGATTTATATCATGAAAGTCTCCTGGAGAGTTTAGGGCATTGCTTATTTGCAAGTTCCACGAGCTTCTTTCAGTATTTTCATAACAAATTCAACATATCTGTATAGAAAATGTTCCATTCACTAAACATACAGTTGTTTTTTTTTAAACATACAGTTTTTAAATATAAATTTGAAATATATATAATCCTCAATTTTTGCTGAAAATTAGGATTATGTTTATATACAGTTCAATGTTATTTAATTATACATAATATTTACTATTATATTTAATGATTTAAGAAAGTGGTGTATGATTTATCATGATTAACTTTTAGGTACTTTATAATTTTTACTAAAATAATCATCTAAAAATGTTTTAAGATATACACTTAGAGTTAACCTATCAACCAGTCTGATTCCTATTTTTCTACATGTTCTGCCCTGATGATCTCCAGGGCCTTTGATATTTTCACTATTGCCCCAACATGCTGGGACCTACAAATGTATCCAGACTTAGGCCAGCAAATGTCAACAGCCAACACTGCAGATCTTTGATCATAAGATAAAAGGAATACTCTATTCTCTATCAACTGTTGAGAAAAATCAGCTAAAGAACTGATTTTGAACTTGACATAATATAAATACAAAGAAGTTCTTGAAGCCATTAGCAGATTTTAGGGGAAAAAAAAAAACTATCTGATTTATCTGTAGTTTTGAAAACAATCACCCACATCTATTCAAACCCTTATCCCAGAACATGGCTGGGGTGATGTGACTCCAGGTTATAGTAGATGACTTCTAAAGTAGGCAGTGAACCTACTAATAAAGGAAAACTAAAACACAGATTCATGACATACATCACAGGTTCTAGCCTGAAATATATCATTTCACTATCTTCATTAGTTTTGATACAAGATATTTTAAATTAGTCATATTAGGATGTTTCAAATTACACTATTAAGTATCATTTCTGTGCTTAAGTGCACAATTTTAATTCCCAGAAAACAAATAACTAAAAGATACCCCTTGTCAGTAAACATCAAGAATTATGATTGTAAAATGGAATTGGTATCATTAATTCTTAGTTGTAACTTATTAACAGTGAGTGCCAAATATGAGAAATGGTCATATTATTCTTAATTCTTAAGAAATCAAGATCAGGAAGCAAAGGTAAGTATAATAACAGCCAAACACCTTAAAAAATTTAGATTGTCCCTATCACTGTTTATGAGAAAAATACATCCAATGTAATAATTGCTTTTGGGGATGAAGTTCTGCTAATAGAAATAACTTTAAAAATCTGGGACTCAGATCCACATATTCTTATAAATAACAAATTGGGTATTTTCTCCCAATGCTCTCAGCAATATAAAGTACTAAACCCCCAAAAGACCTATACATCAGATTTTTCCAGGATATAGGATTTTAAAATTGTCCCACTGTTTCTCCAAATAAATTTCTATTGGATTGAAATTCAGAAAGTATGATGAAATAATTATTTCATCAAATCATCTCAAAAGAGGAAATTATCTTAATAATCACATAAACATGGTTATACAGCATTAAGAACTTTGGTGTGGGAGAAGACTCTTGAGAGTCCCTTGGACTGCAAGAAGATCCAACCAGTCAATCCTAAAGGAAACCAGTCCTGAATATTCATTGAAAGGACTGATGCTGGAAACTCAAACTCCAATACTTTGGCCACCTGATGTGAAGAACTGACTCCTTGGAAAAGACCCTGATGCTAGAAAAGGTTGAAGGCAGGAGGAGAAGGGGACGACAGAGGATGGGATGGTTGGATGGCATCACCGACTTGATGGACATGAGTTTGAGTTAAGCTCCAGGAGTTGATGACGGATGGCAAAGCCTAGCCTGCTGCAGTCCATGGGGCTGCAGAGATGGACACAACTGAGCAACTGAACTGAACTGAACATATTAAGGGTAACTTTTAAAAGGTACATATAAACACCATTTGTTCCTTAAATAAGAAAAGTAACACTTACTGAACACTTACTTTGTGCCTCTTACTGTTTGGAGCACTTTACACATATTAAGTTATTTAGTCTTATTTAAAGAATAGCTGTAATTTACCTACTTATGTTACTCCCATTTTACAGATGAGGCAACTGAGACAAGGAGAATAAGATAACTCTTCTAAGATTACACACCTAACTGGAGGCAGAACCAACATCTGAACATGACTAGTTTGATTTCAGAGTCTGTGTTCTTCAACACTAGGTTCTTAATATAAGATGTGGCATAAAAAAGTTAAAGAGGTCTTCCCTGGTGGCCCAGTGGTTAAGAATCCACCTGCCAATGCAGGGTACACAGGTTTGATCCCTGCTCCAGGAAGATTCCACATGCCTCGGAGCAACTAAGCCCATGAGCCTCAACTACTGAGCCTGTGCGCTACAGCCCACACTCTGTAACAAGCGAAGCCACCACGATGAGAAGCCTGTGCACCACAACTAGAGAAAGCCCTTGCGCATCAACAAAGATCCAGCAGAGCCAAACCAAAAATTTTTTTTGAAATTAAAAAAAAAAAAAGTTGAAGAGCTAATCAGGAATAAAAGCAAAGAAATACATATAAAGATGTTCAACTTCACAAGAAAAGGGACACCTGAATATATGTCATATTCCTATATTTAGAGCATTTTAAACTTAAACACCACACACCCTCAAAAAGAAAGAATATATGGGCACATGGGCAAAGAACTTTAGACAAACAAAAGAAGATCAACAGAATACCTGCCTTGGATCAACAAGGATAAGAAAAGCATGCAGATTAATTTACAAAATACACTGGAGCCTGATCAGAGCTTTAATTCCAGGGTCTCTGCTGCTGCTATGGAGAAAACTAAATTATAGCTTTCCTTTGCAGTAATCAGTGGTGCTCAACCGGAGGTGGCTCTTCCTCCCTAGAGGCCCTCTGGGTGTAAGAGTTGGGTGCGGTGGGAGGGTATTTCTGGTTGTCACAATGACTGAGAGAGTACTGGCATTAGTATCTGAGGGTCAGAGATGTTGAAGCATCCTGCAACGTTCCACACAATGAAGAAATGACCTATCCAGCATACCAACAGCGTCCCTGATGGGAAACAATTCCATGTTGTATTAGTATAGGTCTCTACCACATGTGCTTACTTAAGAGAATGAAAGACAATGAATGTCTTGGCAAATTTTGGTGGCATTTAAGAACTTAAAGTAAACAGCAATTAAATAGCATTCCAGTTTAGAACACCTCTGTTTGTTTATAGTAAAACTTGATTGTAATGGAAATATGATAAATATTTAAAAATATTTCTCCTACCTCATACTTGATTAGGAAGTTATAGAGGGTCTCAATATCCTGATAATTACTGTTGGGGACCAAAATCCTAAAAAATAAAATAAAAACAAAGAGGGGGAATGAATTGATTTAAGAAAAAAACAAAACAATACCTTGAACTTTTCTCCCAAAACATATTCATACTGAGAGATACTTTATTCTCAGTATGTATAATAAGCTTATTACAATGTTTACGACCTTTTTTGGGTTTAATTTATCAACTGAAGTTATAAAACCATGTGCTTACTTCAACAAATATCAATTATCAGTTGATATGGAATATCAATTTATTAAAATATTTTTATTTACTTATATTAATATGTCATTAATTAATCAACTATTAGCATTCTTATATGAAATTACAGTTCACATTTTGAGTTACAATGATACAGATTTTTCAAAAGTTAGATGGAAATGCGAAGTATATTTACACTCCTTATTTTTTAAGCAGCAGATAAAGATTTCCCACAAAAATGTGTAACCAATGCAAATGGACAAGTGATATAAACTATCATACACATTAAAAAGTACTAATAAAGATTATGTGACTAAATTCAAATAACACTGTTTGAACTAACTGCCTAGAAGTCTCTGAAAAAGCATCAGTAATCAGACTCTGTCAGTCACTGGAAATAACACTTACTCATAAAAATAACATAAAAACATAACAAAATGGAAACAAGGAAGAAATAAAGAAGGAAATGGAAGAACATGTTTATCCTTCTAGCAGTAAGTATTCTCATTTTTTTATACTAAGTACTTTTTAATTCTTTCAAGATGAATCTTTTCTTTTAAAAAAGAAAAGGGAAAAAAAAGGGAAAAAAAGAAAAAAGAAAAGGAAAGCAGTCCTCATATTACGATAAAGTGGTTAAAAACAATGTCTACCTGGGGATCTGTGTTTTTGAGTGAGTTCTGTGTGACTTATTTTCCTTATCTGTTAAACAAGGTAAGTAGTAGTCTTTACTTCATAGGATCACAGAATTAAACAAGTTGCTATAAGTAAAGTCTTGATGACAGTGTCTGATAAAACAGCAAGCACTATATATTGGTATATATAAAACAGTACAATGACAACTATTATCATCATCTAATGTCTAATAGTTTCAAGTCACAGAATAAGTGCATGATTTAACTAATGAGAAATCAAGCCACCCCAGTTAATTCTTAAATTTCAAGTGCCTTTTAATTACAACAATGTCTCTAGGTCCTCACATCCTTGCCAATGCTTGATGTTGTCAAATATTAGTTAACTGATCTCTATAACATCTTAATTAGATCTTTAAAAAAGTTGGCCCTTATTAGACTTGCAAGATAGCTTTCATAAAATAATTTTTCAGGACATAGTAAAATTTTTAAATGGATCATTCTCCTTTGGAGAAGACACATACCAAATATCTTTAAGAACATATAAAAGTCTTCCTAAAAATAAGTTTCATGGAAAAAGTTACTGTCCCAACAAGTAATTTTAAAATATAAATAATATCAAAACCCAAAACAAAGAAAAAGCAGACAATAAATACATTGGAAAGGGTCCATAAGTACTTTGTTTTTTAAAATGAGAACAAAGCTATATAGATAAGTTAAACCAATGTTTTAAAAAGCAATGGAAAAAATAATCCGTTCCAATTTTGTAACCTAGTGTAAACAAACAATCAGCAATGTGGAATAATTTACACCCATTCTTTTTTATAACTTTGGAAATAATCCAAACTGTCCATAAAAGAGGGTTAAAAAAATAAATGAAACAAGATGTTTTATAAAAGAGTCTTATAAATTTCAAGCTTATATTACAAAAGAAAGTATGCTCTTTGCCAGAAAATAAAGTAAACATTTCTCCGTCCTGAAATATTTCACAAAAAAATTAGTTTTGGTAAATCAGTTATTTATCTATAGCAACAAAGCATAGCCACAGCATGAAATAAAGAAAATTAATTACATCATCTGAGTTTGCCAATTAGCAAAAAACTGAAAAAAACTGTCAACTCCTAGCATGGTTTTATTTTTTAACAGTTTTACTGAGGTACAGTTTACATACCATAAAATTCACTCACTTTAACAATTCAATGATTTTATAAATAAATTTACTGAAATGTACAATGATCTACATTGTACAAACTTAAATACTCGACTATTTGACAAAATATTACAGAATTACCTTCTAACGAGGAAAGGGTTAACTAGGATGTCAGCATCATTCACAGATATATTATTGATATAATCAGAATAAAATCATACACGCTATTTTTAAAAACAAGGATATATGTTGTAGGATTTGTTATGAAACCTACTACTCTTAAATGCTACTCTTAAAAAATGTTCTGAGGTAAACTGAGCCCCAAATTGAGTAGATAATTTTTACTAAAATATACTCAATTAGGGCTTTTAGACTTTAATAAGGCCAATGAACTCTGAGTTTATGAGAATGGAATTTGGCCTGGTATAAACAAAAACTGCCAACTTTTACTAACTGCAAGTACAGTTTGTTGAAAATACACAAAAAATGAAATGGAGAAAAATGGTTTATGGACTTTCATGCCTTAAGTAATTCCCCACACAAAAATTCTTGAGAGGTCAGCCTTCTCTATAGCTTTCTTGTTTGTTTTTAAAAAATACCAGCATGAAGACAAAAGAGTCTTAGAATGAAAGTCCTAAAACTACCCTTCAATGGCAACATTTAAAAAGAATAATAGAAAGAATGAGCCCCTAGAGAAAGTGGCCATTATTTTTTTATAAATATATCTACATGTTTTTTTAAGAGAAATTCCTAACAATCAATAAATACATATCAAATGTATACTATACCCTCAAATGTATATGATACTAAGAGCTATGGGATATAAAAAAATTAGAAGACATGGCTGCCTATCCTCAAGTTGTTATAATCACGAAATTTTACTTTAGAATTTTGGAATCAGAATTGGGGAACCGACTGACGCAGGATTTAATCTGCAGCTCAAAGATTATTTACAAACCAAGTTAATCACATTACCTACTTTTCTGTACCCCAGCTCCTCATCTGTGAAATGAGGAGAACACAGCATTTACTAAATAAGGTGATTATATGAAGCAAATAAAATAATGTGTCTAAAATTAAAATGTTTAGCAGAAATCCTGGCACATGTAAATAAATATAACCTGCTATGAAAACCAGTTTTCAGATGTAGAAACCAAGGTTTAGGGTTGTAAAACACTTGCCCAAGATTACACAGTGGTGGTAGGTACCTAAATCTCTGTTAGTTTGACTCTGGACCCCATGTTTTTATTCACTAATAAAAAAGGATAACCCTTAAAACTTCTTGGATTACGTGATTTTATGAAATCAAATGAAATAGTCTTTTAAAATCGCCACCCGGTTAATTTGCCTTTTATCAAATGCTTCTGGCAAACTATTTTGTGTACATTCCAACACTAAATCTTTGAAGTTGTTAGATCTTTCTCAAAGCCACAAAGGAAGTCAGTAGCAGAACCAACATTCACTAGAAGTTCTAACTCTTAACCACATAAGCACTTTGAGTTCTCTATCGATGAACAATTAACATTAAGTAAGCAGCATGTTAATCTGAAACAAACTTCATTTCCATCTCATCCAATATTAGATAAATATCTATCCATCTTGTTAAAGAAAAAAGAGTATGCCACTCAAAAATTTTAAAAAGTTAATAAAATAATCTGACTAAAATTAAAAATCAAATAATGTATTAAAATGGACTAATTTTTAAATAAGGATTTTAAAAATTCAAATAAAACTTTCCTCCTAGATAGAAAAAGTAAACCATCAGACTCAGGAGTGGGGAAATAAGTCTAGAATATTCAAGTTTAATATCTAACTCTAAAAATTCAAAAGAAAACACAGCATATTCATGGATATTTATAAATCATAATTTACATCCCACAGAACTGAATAAATTATGTTCCCTGCTGGCAAGGCAGTTTAACAGTAATATGATATTTTAAATAGTTTTTCATGTTTGAAGAACATTAAAAATAAGCTTAAATTATACGACTTATTTTACTCAGCTCACTGTTCATCCATGCTACTCAGGGTTCATCCACATTGTAGCATCTGTCAGAATTTCCTTCCTTTTTAAGGCTAAATAATATTCCATTGTATGTACATACCTCATTTTGCTTATTTATTTATCTGTTGACGGACAAGAATTACTTTCACTTTTTACTTACTGTGGCTCTTGCTGCTATGAACATAGGTACGTAAATATCTCTTTGAGACTATAATTGCAGAACCAGCCCAAACTGGCCCTATCCTGTTTCTAACAAGATACTGAGTTGTTTTTCAGAGACAAACGGAACAAAACCACAAGTCATGCAGCCAAAGCATGCTCAGAAGAGAAAAATTTGACCTCAAGTAACACCCAGAACCAAAGCTTCCCCTCTCCCTGGAACGAAAGGACCAGATGTGACCAGACCCTGTCAGAAGTGTAGGGTCCATGGGGCAGGAAGATCTGGTTCTAAAGCCACTGAACCTAACCTCACCACAAATGGACAGGCTCTAAAGCCCTGCCCTGGATACCTGCCCCTCCAGGGCTTCTGCAAACCAACCCTTTTCTTCTAACTCATGAACATTTGACCAAAGCCCAGAATGAAGAGACAGAATTGAGAGCCACGCCTCCTCATTTCCTTGCCAGTTAAACCTCACAATAAAGCCCTTTCTCTTCTCAAAAGCTGGTGCCACAGTATTGGCTTATATGCAAATTTGGGCAGCAAGCCCTTTGCTTGATAACAAGACATTATTTTCAATTCTTTTGTGTATATACCGAGAGCAATCAAAATTATAGACAGGCATCAGGTGCTGCCAAGGGCTGAGAGGAAGAAGAAATGAGAAGTTATTATATTTAATGGAAACAGAGTTTCAGTTACACAAGATGAAAAGAGTTATGGTTATGGATGTGGTGATGGTTACACAACAATATGAATATATTTAATACTCCATTAACACATTTTTATGCACATGTGCACTCAGTTGTATCTAACTCTTTGCAACCCCATGGACTGTAGCCCACCAGGCTTCTCTGTCCATGGGATTTCCCAAGAAAGAATACTGGAGTGGGTTGCCATTTCCATTTCCAGGGGATCTTCCCCACCCAGGTATCAAAACTTCATTTCCTGCACTGCAAGTAGATTGCTTACCACTGAGCCACCACGGAAGCCCTAATACATTTTTAAGAACACTTAAAAATGGTAATGCTATGTGTATTTTACCACAATAAAAAAGTTAATTAAAACAAAGTAAAAATGTTTGTTTACAGCATTATTTAGAAACTCATTGTATTGTTCTCCAAAGCTAAGAACCTACTTAAGGCTTATTTTTTACTGTGAATCAACATTATCATTGAGGACACTACTGAGCATCTAACCAGTGCCAGAAAAGAAACAAATGCTATTGCCTTTAATTTCTGCAATTTAACAAAGCAACTATTATAAACTCCATTTTCTAGATTAGGAAGCAAATACAAAAAGGTTAATTAACCTGTCTATGTGACAGAGTTAGTAAATGGATCGAACGAGAATTCAACTTCAGATCATTCTGACCCTTGAGCTCTGTTCTTTTTCTTCAAAATAGTTGTCTTTATCTGTCTGATTTATTTCACTTAGTGTGATAATCTCTAGCTCCAGCCATATTCCTCTTCTTTTGATACAGAAACATGCAAACTGAATTTTGCTGCTGATGAATTTAAGCAGTATCACTGATAAACTGAGTGAAAATTTATTGAATCAACAATGAGGACATACTCACCAGAGGAAAAAAGTCTTGGATCTTAAAGAGTATGTTTTTTGGAGTCCTTTACTACAAGCAAAATTAAAATCATGTTTTCCATAGTTAATTTGGTGGAATCAGCTATGTAAGTGGGAGATATACATCAGTCTCAGATTTTAAAAGAACACCATATATAGTTAAAAATGGTAAAATAAATAAATAAAGTTAAACAACTTAAACAAATTTAAACGAAATAAATTATGTTCTGTTTTTCCTTTAGAGTCATTTGCAAGACAAGGAAAGAGGCCTCTGAGGACACTAACCCAGCCAGCATTGCTTGTTCTTGGACTTCAGCCTCCAAAACTATAAGGAAGCAAATTCAGTTGTTTATGCTACCCAAGTCTGTACTATTTCCTTATGGCAGCCCTAGCAAATGAACACAGTTGACATCCTAAATACTGTTGGCTCAGCTTTGAGGAGCCACAGATCTCAAGATTAGAAGCAAGATGGACCACTTCCCAGAATGTGAGACTGATGTGGAATTCACTGAGTAGTTTATTGCAAAATATCTACTTTATTTGCTTTGCTTCATGGCATTGTATTTCCTGCTAAAAAGTAATCTTACTACTTGAGATGGTGCTGCTGGAGGCCAGTTCTAGGCTTAGCACTAACAACATACTACAAGGGGCCAGAAGTATGACAAACTAGCTCATTCCTCGACTTAGTGCTGAGACCCCTATCAGGCTTAACTAGGTCTTCATAACTAAGTCTTTGAAGAGTATGATGTCCACTATAAGACCAGATACTGCAGCATCTGTATAACAATCATAGTTACTCCTAATATCTTATGAATGTTATTTCCTAGCTGATTAATTCCACCTCATTACCAGGTACTTTCTATCTTTCCATTGTAACATGGCAAATAAGATCTCTCTAGATCAAAAGGAAGGAGTAGAGCCAAGATAAGAGCCAAGAGTGAAAGAAACATAAGAATGAGGTTCCACCATTTACCGCTGGAAGATTTCAATATATGCAATCAGGGCTGTGACACAATTTTACTACTGCCTTATTATAAGCACACCTCCCTATAATAAAGAAATTGTTTATAACAGATAAAAATATGATAGAAATGTTCTATTTAGAATAATTGAGGAAAAAATTTGAAGAGTAAAAAAACTCTTGTAATACATACATTTAACTAATCAAGATTGAAAGAGCTTTTAAAATGCATTAGACTTTTTATGAAAAGAAGGCAAACCAAATCACAAGATAACACCTCAACCCATTAGGACGACTGTTTTAAAAAAACAACAGAAAATAACAGGAATTGATGAGGATGTGGAGAAAATGGAAGCCTAGTGCACCACTGGTGAGAATGTAAAATGGTGTAACTGCTATGGAAAACAGTCTGTGGTTCCTCAACAAAATTAAAAACAGAATCACCACATAATCCAGCAATTCAATTTCTGGGTATACCTCCTAAAGAATTAAAAGCAGGGACTCACAGAGATATCTGTATGTCCATGTTCACAGCAGTAATACTCATAAGGACCAAAGAGCAGAAGCAACCTAAGTGTTCATCAAACACGTGCATTACCATATGTAAAACAGATGACCAGTGTCAAGTTTGACGCAAGAAGCAGGGCACCCAAAGTCAGTGCTCTGGGACAACCCAGAGGGATGGGGGGAGGGAGGTGGGAGGGAGGTTCAGGATGAAGGAACACATGTATACCTGTGGCTGATTCATGTTGATGTATGGCAAAACCATCACAATACTGTACAATAATCAACCTCCAATGAAAATGAATAAATTTAAAAAAAATCAATGAATAAACAAAATATGGTATATATACTTCCCTGGTGCTCAGACAGTAAAGAATCTGCCTGCAACGCAGGAGACCCGGGTTCTACCCCTGGGTGTTGGGAGGATCTCCTGGAGGAGGGAATGGCTATCCACTCCACTATTCTTGCCTGGAGAATTCCATGACAGAGGAGCCTGGCGGGCTACAGTCCATGGGGTTGCAGAGTCAGACACAACTGAGTGACTAACACTTACTGAGCTTTAAAAGGAAACTCTGACACAGGCGACCAACATGGATGAACTTTGAAAACATTGTCTTAAGTGAAACAAGCCTGTCACAAAAGGACAAAAACTGTATGATTTCACTTTTAAGAAGGGAAACCTTAGCAAAAAGGCCTTTCTGAGAAACTGGAAAATTTAAGATTTTACTGTAGTGAAAGGGTTAAGAATAACTTCATGTATTATTATTACAAAATTACTTGTTTTGCTGTAACTCTGAGTTTATTTATTATGAATGGTTTTATTTTTTCACATATTATCTAAGAAACATTTATACTGACATTATCTAACATTTATACTCACTTGACCCATTGTCTTCTCAAGGCAATTTCAAACACAATCTCTTCCTTTGGCCTTGTGATCTCCTATAGTTACATGATGCCTTCAGCTGTTTCTAGTCTTCATCTCAAAGCCCCCTTGGTCAACTGATATTTAACATCTTTTATGAAATTAACACCAATAAATTCACCAATGACTTCTACCAATCTAATGGACAGGTTTTTTTTTTTTTTGGCCTCTTGGTAATAACATGACACCATTAAAGATTCCTTCTCTTTTGAAACTCCTTTCTTCTTTGATTTTTCTTTTTTCTTTTAATTTGGCTGCACCAAATGGCTCCAGGAATCTAAGTTCCCCCACCAGGGATCAAAACTGGGTTGTGGCAGTGCAAGTGCTGAGCCCTATACTGCTGAACCACCAGGGAATTCCCAGATATCTGTGCTGCCAAGTCTCTTGAACTTTTCAGTCTTTCTGGTAATTCACTTTCAGTCTGCTTTTACAGACCTGCATATTAACCTGGGTTAACCATGTGTACTCATTCTCTAAAATAAACAGTCATTGTTTTCCTTTCTCCTCTCAATCTTAAAAATACTGTTTCCAATCCAACTATGCTTTGTAAATTCTAAGGCATTTCTAAGATATACAATCAATCCATTACAAAGTAAAAAATTTAAGCAAATCATTTATTTTTAAATGCATCAAAACAACCAGTTTACCTATTTTTTCCCCTATGAATGACCCCATGTGTTGGAGGGTGTGTGTGTGTGTGTGTCTGTGTGTCTGTGTGTGTGTGTCTGTGTGTGTGTGTCTGTGTGTATCGCTCAGTCATGTCCAACTCTTTGGGACCCCACGGATCGAACCCAGGTTTCCTTGATGTCCTGCATGGGCAGGCAGATTCTTCACCATCTGAGCACCAGGGAAGCCCCATGTGTTAGTACATGGATGCGAAGTTCATCTTGACCTAGTCTGGTGCGTAAGACGGAAATTTTTATTCAAGCTTTTTATTCAAATTTTTATTAAGACAGGTCTTCACTCTTCCAAATTACTTGATGTTGACTGTCGGCAGTATCACCTCAGACACAGTTTTCTTTCCTGCTTTTATCACCCCAGTTGTTTCATTTGTTAAAAACTGTCTCTTGGGACAAGACCATCTACCAATGGAAATCTTTTGGGGATACTCACTTCAACCAAGCAGACTCATTCTCCTCTCAGAAAAATAAAAGGTAGAAAAAGGCAAATTTAGAAAAACAGAGGAAAAAAGTGAATTGACTTCTATGGCAAAGATATTTTGTACTTTTGTTGGTCATTTAATATTCTTTTTTAGGCCACCCTGTGAGGCATATATGATCTTGGTTCCCTCCCCAGGGATTGAACTGGGGCCCCGTGCTTTGGGAGAACTGAGTTTTGACCACTGGACCATCAGGGAAGTCCCAACGTTCTTTTCAATTAAATTTAGAAATTTTCTAAAGTTCTATGAAACCAACTAAAAAAATATCTCTTGAATATAACTAACTTTAAGTTTTTCAGTCAGAAAGTTTAGGGTATTCAGAAGTGAGTTCTCTAGACCAAGACCAACTTCAACAGGTCATTCTGCTAAGTATAAACCATATGACCTTAGGCAATGACACTATCCCTGTAATCCTACTTTCCAATGTATAAAGTGGGTATGATAGTGAAACCCTTGCTGAACACATAGGTTATAACAGAAACTGTTATAACAGACTAACAAGTTCTTGAGCTCATCTTACAGAAGAGTAGATAAGGCAACAGCTTCTTGAAAACCCTTCTGCTGACAGCTGACAAGCCATTTTCAAGAAGATATAAGATAATTGAAATTATATCTTCAAAGTGCCTAGGGAAAATAACTGTCAACTTACAACCTACACTCAGTTAAATAGCAATCAATAATGAAAGCAAAACAACACTTTCAGTCAGAATGAGAGCATTTACCACTAACAGATCTTTGGTAAAAGAACTGCTGAAAATTTTGCTTCATCCCTTATGTTTCTTCTTATAATATTAACATTGACATTTCTCTTCCTATCAATAGGTAGGGTCTATGGTGGCGCCCCCTCAATCTAGGCAGGTCTGTGACAACAAGGATGACATATAATTTGAGGCAATGTCATTAAAAGCAATATAGCAACCACCTGATATTTTGGGATGATCTTAGAAACCAACCTTCCATTTGGGAGGAAGCTGAGGCTACATGGAGATGCTACATGTTCGTGTTCTAGCTGACAGCCAGCATCAGACAGCCTTAGAAATGACTCCAAACACTATTTGACCACAACCATACAAGCGATCTCAAGTAAGAACTGCCCTCATGTGTCTAGTCAAGCCCTAAAACCATCAGACAAAATAAGTAATTGACTGTCATTCTGTAAGCCAGTAAGCTTTGGGATTTAGAAATAATGGACCCAGAAATAAGGGCTGAGGTAAGAGAAATAACCATCAACTAGATAAACAGCAAAGTACGGAATTTCTTTTAAGCTAATCTTTTGACTGGTTTAAAACAAGGAATTCTTGAACTCCTTTTGCCACTTTTTTTGTTTAGTCATACGTTCATTAGCTTTAGAGTGAAGGTTCCTCCTATAAAGTCCAATGGTATCTCAGTTGAATCAAGAGAGAATATTTTCCATATCTCAGCATGAGAAGAGAGATTAGTACCTCTGTTGGTATAGACAGATATGATCATCACAGCAGGAACTGACCACCCCAGAGACCAGGTAAGATGTAGGACATGAGGTGGAACATAGAAATCCACAAGGGATAGGTGTATAAACAATGGGCCCTTCCTACATGAGTCATTCTGCCTAGGTACAGAAGTACCTAAGTTGAAGAATTGGCAATTAAATTTCTGAACATGGAATTCTATTTTAAGTGACTTTTCAGTAGAAAGTTGAAAATGCATGGGTATGAAAAATGGATTGGCCTAGGTTATAATAAAATAATATGTCTGCAACTTCTTTAAAAATTACACATTTATGAAAGAAATTTAATTCTTGATTAAAGGTTCTGAAAGTAAGTTGGACCTTCTTTGCTTTGAGGACAGATGGTTACTTCCACATTAGGCCCTGAGCCTATATATGTAAAGGAAGCATAACAAATATACCTTAATTGAATGGAACACACTGGACTGAAGAATGTTTCTACTTCATACAAACTATTTTATAGGATCACATTCATTTCCTGTAATCTTTTACAATTATTTCCAAGCCATCTGGAGGAAATGTTGAGTTTTTGAAAATAGGGATAGTAATCATAGGACTTCCCTGGCAGTCCAGTGTTTAGAACTCCATGTTTCCACTGCAGGGGGCATGGGTTTAGTCCCTGGCCGGGCAACTGAGATCCCTCATGCCACAAGGCATGGCCCAAAAAAAAAAAACAAACAAAACCTATGGCAATCATGTAGTATGATGGTCCTATAGTACAGAGGCACACCATGATACAGGAAATTTCAAAACATTAAAAATCCTTTTTTGCTTCGCCAGATATTCCCATTTTCTCTCCTTTGCTCTTCTAATCCTTCCAATAGCACTGAAATTAAACTGTGTATATTAAATTTTGTTTGAAATGGCTAAAGTGGCTCCTATTTTCCTTACTGAGCCATGCCTGAAACAGTACTTTGTTACCAGAAGAGTTATTTAGTTTAATAGTGGAGAAACCAGCACCACTTGTTTCCCTTTATTCTTGGATCTACATATTCTAAGGGAGAAACGGCACCATATATAGCTGTTTGTCCCTTTCTGTGTTTCATACATTAGCTAGGACAGCACCCTAACTTCATAGGTTACAGCTGGTATGTGAAATAAGTCTTACAGTGTTTACCAAGCTAGTTCCTTAAATTAGTATATGATAAAGTCAGTGAATTCCATGTAGCCAGAGCTGTACTTCTTTTGCTGCAAAACTAGTTTCATAGTTGTACTGGCTATCAAGACAGTGGCCAACAAATTCCTAAATCAACAGATGGAGCCGTGGGTAGAAATACTGCAGTGCTGCTGCTGCTGCTGCTAAGTCGCTTCAGTCGTGTCTGACTCTGTGCGACCCCATAGACGGCAGCCCACCAGGCTCCCCCGTCCCTGGGATTCTCCAGGCAAGAACACTGGAGTGGGTTGCCATTTCCTTCTCCAATGCCTGAAAGTGAAAAGTGAAAGTGAAATTGCTCAGTCGTGTTTGACTCCTAGCGACCTCATGGACCGCGGCCCACCAGGCTCCTCCGTCCATTGGATTTTCCAGACAAGAGTACTGGAGTGGGTTGCCATTGCCTCCTCCAAACACTGCAGTGAGAGAAGTTAATTCCATATTTTAAAGAAGTGTCTATTCCAGTGAAGACAAATCACTGCTGCCTTCATGATGGAAGGGATCTGAATCACTGCCACTGTGGTTTGATGATCCCTTAGGGAATAGTGCCTTATAGGATGCTTAGCATTTGCCTCTTCTGTTGGAAATGTGGGCTCTCAACAGTGATAGTAGCCAGAGCAGCCTTAATGAGAAGTCCCACATGTGAGCTCAAGTTGGCTGAGAGCCCAAGTTGCCACTGTCCCTTTGCATATGAGCTCACTGACCAAATACTTGAGTGGGTAGGTGAAAAGGCTGATTGATATCCACAGGACAGCTTATCTTGCCCATTTGATTACTGAGAGTCTCCTCTGCAGTGGGTAGCCTTTGATGAGCATTCACATGGGACACACATACTCTCATACTCTATGCCCATTACACCTCTATGTGCCCATTACACACCTCTTCTCCAGACTTCCCTGTCACTAACTCTCCAACTTTGTATTTTCCAAGTTTCCAAACAAACCAATAGTCAGTTTATTGATCAATGTTGATCTATTTCCCTGATCATTTCTCCAACAGTGCACAACTGCAACAGTGCAATTTTAATTCTCTAGGAATTAGTATTAACTCAGATCTAGTAACCTCCTAAAATGTCTATTTCACTTTTTCTAGGATAGGCTCACCCTGATAAATGAATACAAATCCTTTTACAGAAGATACTACCTTATACTCCAATGTGGGGCTTATCAGGCGGTGCTAGTGGTAAAGAACCCGCCTGTCAATGCAGGAGACATATGAGACGTGGGTTCGATCTCTGAGTCGGGAAGATTCTCTGAAGGAGGGCATGGCAACCCACTCCAGTATTCTTGCCTGGAGAATCCCACGGACAGAGGAGCCTGGCAGGCTACAGTCCATGGGGTCACAAAGACTAGGACATGACTGAAGTTGACTTAGCACGGATGCATGCACAACTCCAATGCTGTACAAAAGTACTCACACTTTTTCATCTAGTTATCAAAAGTTTAATAAAATATGCATAAAATACAATCTTTAATATAAAAAAACCTATTTTTGATGATTCTACTTGTTTTAGCTCAACAATTAACTTGGGGAAAATATATAGCTACATGGTTGTCAAAAACTAAACTAGCTTAATGTTAGCAAAAAAGAAACATTAACTGGAAAATTTACAACTTATAGTTCCAGTTACATTATTATTACAGGTAAGTATATGTTGATTCTTGAAGATTTATGCCTTATTCACAAGGACTGGACCATCAGAATGTAACATAATTTCAGGGGTTTCCAATGTATAGTAAATATTTATTATCTTCTATGTAAAAAAATGGTCCTGAGTTGGACTCAACCTCTTATATTACTGGAAACAGCTTTACTGATTGCATCACTTCTCACAATGGGCAGATGGTTTGGCCGACTACAGTGTTAAAAGTTCTTTAGAGGGACAAGAGGATATTTCTCAAAACAGATGAGACTAATCCTAGAGCCTAGGGTACACTCCAACTTTAAACCTTTTGTACAACTTTATAAGGAGGAATTAGAACTGATCATCTGCCTTTATCCATACATTCACTATATACTTACTACTTTAGCTAAAATTATTATGATCTCGCTTACTGAGTACCTTTGATTCCCCCTAAACCCCACCGTTTCATTTATTTTACTTATGTTTAATCCCACTGATTTAGTCAGTAATTTATCCCATCTGCTTCTCTGAAAACTGGAGTGGTTGGTAGTTTTAGCACTTCTTAGATGACTTGATAGCAGGGAATTTTAAGTAAATATCAGATCAGTAAGTCATTAGATAGAAATAACCAGTTACAAAACAAAAGGAAAATGTTAAAGTATTGATTTTAAATAAAAACAACTCTATAAACAAATTACTTATCTCCAAGAAGTCATCTTCCTTTATATCTGACTATTTGATTCTGGTGTGATCCAAAAGTTTATAATGAGAAAGATTTAGCTCCATCACTTTTAATAAAACTGGATTTTCTGGACTAAAACAAAAGAACATTAACACCGAGAAACACTTTAGGGGTAACAGGAATAACTGGCATTACAACGCTGATATTTAGGATAAAAATAAAGGTCCTTATTGCCTATTCTTGAATTACAAATGCTAGGAAGCACACATAAGAGCTTCAGATATTTAAAATGAAATCTAGTTATTTTAAAACGTAAGTTATGTATGATCTATTACCTTCAATAGCATTAAAGAGAAAGGTTAAATAAATATCTGCTGGTGCTGGATAATTCAGTCAGACTGATATGTGGAAGGACATGGAACAAGAGACTGGTTCCAAATAGGAAAAGGAGTACGTCAAGGCTGTATATTGTCACCCAGCTTATTTAACTTATACGCAGAGTCTATCATGAGAAACGCTGGGCTGGAATCAAGATTGCCGGGAGAAATATCAATAAACTCAGATATGCAGATGACACCATGCTTATGGCAGAAAGGAAAGAGGAACTAAAGAGCCTCTTGATGAAACTAAAAGAGGAGAGTAAAAAAGCTGGCTTAAAGCTCAACATTCAGAAAACTAAGATCATGGCATCTGGTCCCATCACTTCATGGCAAATAGATGGGGAAACTGTGGAAACAGTGTCAGACTTTATTTTTCTGGGCTCCAAAACCCCTGCAGATGGTGACTGCACCCATGAAATTAAAAGACGCTTACTCCTTGGAAGGAAAGTTATGACCAACCTAGACAGCATGTTAAAAAGCAGAGACATTACTTTGTCAACAAAGGTCTGTCTAGTTAAGGCTATGGTTTTTCCAGTGGTCACGTATGGATGTGAGAGTTGGACTATAAAGAGGGCTGAGCACAGAACAATTGATGCTTTTGAACTGTGTGGTGTTGGAGAAGACTCTTGAGAGTCCCTTGGACTGCCAGAAGATCCAACCAGTCCATCCTAAGGGAAATTGATCCTGGGTGTTCACTGGTAGGACTGATGCTGAAGCTGAAACTCCAATACTTTGGCCACCTGATGCAAACAGCTGACCCACTTGAAGAGACCCTGATGTTGGGAAAGACTGAAGGCAGGAGGAGAAGGGGACGACAGAGGATAAGATGGTTGGATGGCATCACTGACTCAATGGACATGAGTTCGGGTAAACTCCAGTGCTGGTGATAGACAGGAAGGCCTGGTGTGCTGCGGTACACGGAGTCGTAAAGCGACTGAACTAAACAGATATGTGGATGCCACATACTTTGTCAGCTAATTTAATATAAATTTTACTATGTAATACATACAACATTTGATATGTTATGTTAAAGTTTATCAAACTATAATAGAGATACCACAAAAAGCTTTCACTCTTTTTATTGTATATAAGACATGTCTTCTTATATAGGAAGAGCATGCTTATATTCCTTAAGTCTCAATCACTCCCATTAGATCTCATCTTTCCTTCTACTAAACCTAATTTAGACCGTTGATACAGAGAAACCAGAATTAAACAATTAAGGATAACATGGGATCCCAAAAAGCAATCTGGGCAAATTATTGGAGGTTCCATTATCTGTTCTAGACATAAACACCATTTTTATCTCAATATGTTTGTCCAGTCTTTCTCCTTCCTCCTGATTTTCTTATTCTTTACCCCTTTCTTAGCTTGTACTCCTTCTTCTGTATGTTTTTGGAAACTCTACATTATCTATTCATTTACTGTCATAATGTAGTACTATCAGAACCATTTAGCCCTAAAAAAGTTGCCCTCCACCAGACAGACTATACTCACTCAGTTATTTGACAGCTCCCCCACTTTTTTTGTCTTTTACTATCTACCATGTGTGATACAGGTATAGATCCAAATATAGGAAAGTAAAGCAAACAAACATAAGAAAGTAAGTAAAGTCCCTGCCCTAAAAGTGTTTCAAAATTAGGGAGCTGAATATGAAACAAATTATGAAAGTTAAGTGCAAAAGGATGGCATGGAGGGTGAAGCAACTAAAGCCTTCATTTTAAAATAAAAGATGTATTATTTTCTCATATACTGACTGATACACTTGGTGATGGACAGGACATGGGGTACATGAAAAATTTGATAAAGAGGTGCATTGATATCTGGGGAGTTGTGGAAACTCTAATAGGGGAGAGGAGGTGAAGTCTAATTATCTAAGGCTAGGTAGCTCAGTGGTAATCCGTTTGCCAATGCAGGAGAAGCAGGAAATGTGGGTTCGATCCCAGGGTTGGGTAGATCCTCTGGAGGAGGAAATGGCAACCCACTCCAGTATTCTTGCCTGGAAAACCCATGGACAGAGGAGCCAGGAGGACTACAGTCCATGGGGTTGCAGTCAGACACGACTGAGCACCTAAATGCACCACACACATACAGAGAGGCCAAGCCTCAAAAAAGTAGGTCAGACCTATACATGGATAAACCTCTCCACTCTACATAAGGAAATTTTTTTTTATCAACAGTTGATCATCTTGCCAAGGGAATGCACTGGTCATAGCAAACACCCTCTTCCAACAACACAAGAGATGACTCCACATATGGACATCACCAGATGCTCAATACCGAGTTCAGACTGATTATATTCTTTGCAGCCAAAGATGGAGAAGCTCTACACAGTCAGCAAAAACAAGACCAGGAGCTGACTATGGCTCAGATCATGAACTCCTTATTGCCAAATTCAGACTTAAATTGAAGAAAGGAGGGAAAACCACTAGACCATTCAGGTATGACCTAAATCAAATCCCTTACAATTATACAGTGGAAGTGACAAATAGATTCAAGGGATTAGATCTGACAGACAGAGTGCCTGAAGAACTATGGATGGAGGTTCGTGACATTGTACAGGAGGCAGTGATCAAAACCACCCCCAAGAAAACAAAATGCCAAATCGCAAAATGGTTGTCTGAGGAGGCCTTACAAATAGCTGAGAAAAGAGAAGCAAAAGGCAAAGGAGAAAAGGAAAGATATACCCATTTGAATACAGAGTTCCAAAGAATAGCAAGGAGAGATAAGAAAGCCTTCCTCAGTGATCAATGCAAATAAATAGAGGAAAACAATAAAATGAGAAAGACTAGAGATCTCTTCAAGAAAATGAGTGATACCAAGGGAACATTTCATGCGAAGATGGGCTCAATAAAGGACAGAAATCGTATGGACCTAACAGAAACAGAAGATATTAAGAAGAGGTGCCAAGAATACACAGAAGAACTATACAAAAAAGATCTTCATGACCCAGATAATCACAATGGTGTGATCACTCACCTAGAGCCAGATATCCTGGAATGTGAAGTCAAGTGGGCCTTAGAAAGCATCACTACAAACCAAGCTATGGAGGTGATGGAATTCCAGCTGAGCTACTTCAAATCCTAAAAGTTGATGCTATGAAAGTGCTGCACTCAATATGCCAGCAAATTTGGAAAACTCAGCAGTGGCCACAGAACTGGAAAAGGTCAGTTTTCATTCCAATCCCAAAGAAAGGCAATGCCAAAGAATGCTCAAACTACTGCACAATTGCACTCATCTCACACGCTAGTAAAGTAATGCTTAAAATTCTCCAAGCCAGGCTTCAACAATACGGAACCGTGAACTTCCAGAAGTTCAAGCTGGATTTAGAAGAGGCAGAGGAACTGGAGATTAAATTGCCAACATCCGCTGGATCATAGAAAAAGCAAGAGAATTCCAGAAAAACATCTACTTCTGCTTCACTGATGACTCTAAAGCTTTTGACAGTGTGGATCACAACAAACTGTTGAAAATTCTTCAAGAGATGGGAGTAACAGGCCACCTTACCTGCCTCCTGAGAAGTCTGTATGCAGGTCAAGAAGTAACAGAACCAAACATGGAACAATGGAATGGTTCCAAATTGGGAAAGGAGTATGTCAAGGCTGTATATTGTCACCTTGCTTATTTAACTTATATGCAGCGTACATTATGCGAAATGCCGGGCTAGATGAAGCACAAGCTGGAACTGAGATTGCCAGGAGAAACATCAATAACCTCAGAAATGCAGATGACACCACCCTTATGGCAGAAAGGAAAGAGGAACTAAAGAGCCTTTTGATGAAAATGAAAGAGCAGAGTGAAAAAGCTGGCTTAAAACTCAACATTCAAAAAACAAAGATTATGGTATGCAGTCCCATCACTTCATGGCAAATAGATGGGGAAACAATGGAAACCGTGACAGACATTATTTTTCTGGGCTCCAAAATCACCGCAGATGGTGACTGCAGCCATGAAATTAAAAGAGGCTTACTCCTTGGAAGAAAAGCTATGACCAACCTAGACATCATATTAAAAAGCAAAGACATTACTTTGCCAACAAAGGTCCATTTAGTCAAATATATGGTTTTTCCAGTAGTCATGTATGGATGTGAGAATTGGACTACAAAGAGAGCTGAGCACTAAAGAATTGATGCTTTTGAACTGTGGTGTTGGAGAACACTCTTGAGAGTCCCTTGGACTGCAAGGAGATCAAACCAGGCAAACCTAAAGGAAACCAGTCCTGAATATTCATTGGATGGACTGATGCTGAAGCTGAAACTCCAATACTTTGGCCACCTGATGCAAAGATCTGACTCATCTGAAAAGACCCTGATGCTGGGAAAGATTGTAGGTGGGAGGAGAAGGGGACAACAGAGGAAGAGATGGTTGGATGGCATCACTGACTCAATAGACATGAGTTTGAGTAAACTCTGGAAGTTGGTGACGGACAAGGAGGCCTGGCATGCTGCAGTCCATGGGATCAAAAGAGTCGGACACAACTGAGCGACTGAACTGAACTGAACTATAGTCTATGGGGTCAAAAAGAGTTAGACACGACTGACTGACTAAATTGGACTGAAGTGAACATCTTACCCACAGCAATGAATTGAGATGCTGAAAAGTCACTAATTTTTAGGTCTTTATTTTCCACATGTCTTTCAATAAACTTTTGTTTCAGCAATTAACCTATAAAATAGCCTAAAGAATGTTATCTTTGTGTCAAATGAAGGATCTTTTCTAAATAACCTTTCTAAAATCTCAGGTCGGCTATCAAAACAGATAACATTAAGTTAATAAAATTTTCTCTCAAATACAACTCCATACTCTTTGAAGACTAAATCATTAGGATTGATAGATATAAAGTGTTACTCGCTCAGTCGTGTCCAACTCTTTGCAACCCCATGAACTGCAGCCCACCAGGCTCCTCTGTCCACGGGATTCTCCAAGCAAGAATACTGGAGTGGGTTGCCATTTCCTTCTCTGATGGATATAAAAAACTGCTGTAATTGTAGGATTCTTTATCCCTGGAATTATGCATGGCTATATCAGTGTATATTTTGTTCTTATGTTAAAATGGAGTAAGAGAGTAATAGGAAAATTATTTCTTTTGAGACTTAATAAGAAAATATATATGTAAATAACACACACAACCCCAAGCTTCGTGACTGAATTGTAATTGTTTTAGAAAACCAGCTCTATAAAGTATTTCAAACCAAAGCCACAGGAATGTAACGGATGTTACAAAGGTTTTGAAGATTATTAAGCATTTGAAGATGATAAAAATTAATCATCTTCCTTTCCTAAATTCAAGCATAAGTCTCTTTTTCCAAAATCATATTCTGTGATCACAAATGAATGCCCATACAAGATAAGATTGTGTCCAAGGCACCATTTGGTACTCAGTCTATATTTAAAAACCATAAAACCAAATACGACAGCTAGAAAAAAAAAATCTAAGCTTAAGAGATAAAAATTAATTAAACTTTGGATACCCCGTCACAGAAAAAAATTCCTTCCTCTGCACAAAGTGCCAAGTTATTTATAACTCTCTCCCATAAGATTCCAAATATGAGACTGAGAAAACATTCATTATTTCAACCACTTCACCCATGGATACATGAGCGAGAAATCAAGAGTTCATGAAATTGACACAGAAATACAGAATTTTACATATTAAACCAAGTGATAAATGAATATACACACTTGAGCATGATCTAGTTACAGTTTTGAATTCAAATGCTACAGTTGGTTTTTTTTTTCTTTTTAATAATTTCAACCTTATTTTATAAATAAGGTGGATTATATGATTAAAAATCCAGGCAGATTGCAATTTCCTAGCCTCACTCTCCCCCTGTCCTCTCCTCAGCTTCTAAACTAGGCAGATCACCACCTAGTTCATAGACACAAAAACACACGTTCATTGTTATTTTGAGTATTATCTCTCAGGTTGAAGCTGCACACATTTATAGTATGCCTCAGATTTGCATTACATGACTGGTTTAGTTAACTTTGTAGAGGTGTCAATTTAAGCACAGGACATGTAATGTTTTTTGATTAATGTATAAGTAGAAGTTTTCTTAGTTCTAGTATTTGCCATATGACTCTCTAATTTTTCACTCCAGGTGAAGCTTTATAATTTTCATATCCTAAGCAAAAGGTTTTTGTTATCTTGAGAATGACTTGACCAATCTAGACATAAATTCACTAAAGTATAAAATGAGACTAGACAGTACTGACCTAAAAAATAAATCTTACAAAACTTTTGTCTACATGGAAAGAATACTGACTGGTTCACTAGTGTTTATATAAGAAAATATTAACAAAAGTCCTCAAATTAACCTTATATACAAATAAAAGGAAAGATAAGAAAAAAGCAATTTCTAAACCAAATAAGTTTAAGTTCACTCTCCTATCCAAGAAAGAAGTGTGCAGAAAGTGCAGAAATCAACAATATCCCCATTCCTTCAACTTTTACCAAATTAGGTATTCTGCACCCAACTATATAACTGTGTGGACAACTGCTAACACCAATATTTTCAATCTTAACTCACCATAATGATGCTTAGAATTCTATCAAAATTAAAATATACAGTTAAACATTTCAAATTAAACATCTCAGCTTTAAAGAGAAAATAAAGACTAACACTTATAAATATGTTACAGTTTAAAAAGATTTTCACATACATCATGTGAAGAAGGCATGAGTTATTCTAAGAAAAGAAATAGTAGCTTAGCTAGGGTAGATGACATCAGAGAAGGCAGCTACAAACTCAGTTCAACAAACACATTTTCACTTACTTCTTTAACTGAAGGACTTGATTAATAGGTTATTTATTACCAGTTCCTAAAATAACATCATAAATGATTCTGCTCTAATAAGAGACGTGGGTTCAATCTCTGGGTCAAGAAGATCCCCTGGAGTAGGAAATGGCAACCCAGTCCAGTATTCCTGCCTGGAGAATCCCATGGACAGAGAAGCCTGGCAGGCTATAGTCTATATAGGGTTGCAAAGAGTTGGACACAACTGAAGTGATTTAGCACAGCACAATAAAAAGAAACAGAGCTGATATATATTCACTGAACATATATCTCAAAAAAAAGAAACTATTTCATTTTAGCAAGCATACAAAATGCTAACGAATTTGCAGTCATTACAAATTTGAGTGTATTTTTCAATGTTCACACTGAACTTACTTTAAAAACCACTACAATATTGTAAAGTAATTAGCCTCCAACTAATAAAAATAAATGGAAAAAATAAAAAAAATTTTTTTAAATAAAATAAAAGATTTTAAGACCACATAACACTTGACAAAACAATATAATTATTAACTTTTAATACGTTTTGATTCAAACGTCCATTGTCTGAACAGTTAAAAAAAAAACCTTGCAATTTCAGTAGCTTCTTTTGATTAATGAATGCTTAAATCGGCAAACTTTTTATTCATAATGCCCTCTACTGGTAGCTCAAAAAGTTCTGATATACTTACTACAGGAGGTTGGATTAATTTCTTTAATGTGTTCCTGTACCAACTGCATATAAATCTCTTGGAAAGTTTGTTAAAAATACAACTTTTCTTCTCTACAAAATATCTACAGATACTGAAGTGATTTCAGTAAGTCTGAGACAGGATCTAGAACTCTGCATTAATAAGCAGAGAATCACTGGCTTTATTATACCAATACCCAATTTCTGAAGCACAGTAACTTAATGAAAAGCTCTAGGAAGGCATCACTATGCCTCTTTTATAGACAGAGACTGAGGCTCAAGACAATTTACTCCAGGTCACATGCTGAAAACCAGCAGAGCAACTAATACTTCCTTATTCCTGGAGGTATGTACACTTAAAGAGTAACAAAACTCAACCAGCTTTAAAATTCTAGTGTTTATTTCTTTAGATACGGTTTTTGAAAGCAGTACACGCTACACCTTCTCAAACATGACTCCACATGAGAATCACCACGGGAGTAAACAAAAATGCTTACACCCAGGTCCCACTCCCAGCAATTCAGACGGAATAGGTTTAGGGTTAGTGCCTGGCCTTTTTTTTCTTTTTTTAAGCTCCCAAGTGATTATAATTGGCCACTTAGGCCAATTGGCCCACTTAGGCCCGTTGGTGCTCAACCTTTAGTGTGCACAGAATCAGGACACAGATCACTAGGCCCTACCCCCAGAGTTTTCAACTCAGTAGGGCAGGGCAGGGTTTGAGAATCTGCATTTTTAACAAGTTCCAGGTGGCTATGATGAGGCTGGTTCTGTGCCTATACTCTGACAAGTGGTTAAGCACATTGGCTAGTGGTCCTCAACACCTGCCTACACATTAGAATCACTTGGAGAAATTTTTAAAATTGTGATAGCCAGGCACATCCTCAGACCAATCCCATCAAAATCTCTGGGGTGGGGTCCAGAGCACAATATGTTTAAAGCTTCTAAAATTAAGAAGGGTTCTCTACAGCAAAGTCCATAAAACCTACCGGAGGATGTACAGCGATTTCCGCAGTGGGTAATATAGTACACAGAATTTCCATAGCTTTTTGTCTGTCATGGCACAGAACAGCTCTGCATGTGTGAAACACCAGCCCACAGGATAAAGTGGAAACTGCTTTATGAAGCTGAAAAGACATTTCCCTCTAACCTCCATCCAGTCTCATCTTTTGCCAAACCCTCCCTCCCTCCACTGCCTGTGTTCCTATTAAAACATTAGTAACTCTCTATTGTAATTATCTGTTTTAATGTGACTGTTAGCACTATTTCTGCAAGTTCATTGAAGTCAGAGATTGCTTCTCATTTATCTTTGATTCCCCAGAGCCTAACATGATGCCAAGCATAGGTGGTGCTCAATAAACATTTGTTGAGTAATTGAATTCAGATTAATATCTCTACTTTCTATAGAAAAGGTAATGTGTCAAGCATGGCTTTTATGCAGTGTAGCATGTGCAACATCTTTTACACAGCTAAAATCAGAACTATTTCTTCTTCATAGAGCTACTTTTATGTAATATTGCCTTAAATAAAAAAAAAAAAAAAAAACCTATGTGCACTTAGAGATGATATTTAACTTGGGTTCTGTCCCCTCTTCAGTGATTAGTAACTTAAGAGTAGCAAAAAGCTTTGGTAACCTTTCATTCTAAGAATTATATTAGCCAAGTGATCCAAAAAGAGGTACAAATGCTTTGTGCATTAATTAGATGATGTTTCCAAAAACTCTTAAAAAGAAATAAGCAAAATCAAAAATTGCTATTGTTTTAAAAATCCAAGTTTTTAAAACTCTGACTTCATAAAATCGCATCAGCTTTTGGTTTTGTTTTTTTAATTGGTAAAGAACAGCATTCTTCTGAGAGCAAGCTGTATGTCTAATTCAGGTCAAGCAATTTTGGTATATTAAAAAAAATTACTGCAAGTATTCTCCTTTAATGTCATTAAAGAAAACATCTGACTTCACACTACAAAGATGGCATGGTTAATTCTATACCTTTCCAGAACTATGTTTTCTATATACTTCATAAATATTTAGTAATCACATATGAATTAAATCTCAAAGCACCGAAAGACTAAGTTGCTCCTCAAACTTTCTCAGTTTGAGGTACTATAAGACAGTATTGGATGAAATCAACCATATTAACAAATATTAGCATGTTTTTTCTTTTAAAGGGCAGTGATAATTACCTTAACATATACTACTTTTTATTCTGGAGGAGGAAATGGCAAACCATGTCAGTATTCTTTGCCTGGAAAATTCCACGGACAGAGGAGCCTGGTGGGCTACAGTACAAGGGGTTGCAAAGAGTCAACACAACTGAGCGACTGAGCACTCACACAGATTCAACACGTCATTATTGAGTTCCCATTATGTACTGGTGAAGACTCTTAAGAGTCCCTTGAACTGCAGGGAGATCCAACCAGTCCATCCTAAAGGAAATCAGTCCTGAGTATTCATTGGAAGGACTGATGCTGGAGCTGAAACTTCAATACTTTGGCCACCTGATGCGAAGAACTGACTCATTAGAAAAGACCCTGATCCTGGGAAAGAACGAAGGCAGGAGGAGAAGGGGACAACAGAGGATGAGATGGTTGGATGGCATCACCAACTCGATGGACATGAATTTCAGCAAGCTCCGGGAGTTGGTGATGGACAAGAAAGCCTGGTGAGCTGCAGTCCGTGGGGTTGCAAAAAGTCAGACATGACTGAGAAACTGAACTGAACTGAACATTATGTGTCAAGCACTGTTCTTGGAGCTACAGTTATGCAGTAAAGAAAAGTTCCTTATGAAGCCTACAATCTAGCCAACTTTTTTCTAGAAAGGAAAAAAGTAGATACATTTTTGTGGTCCAGATGATCAACTGAAGTAGGCATTCTTTCCAACAGAGGGAGAAGAGTTCAATCTAAAAGCTATTAGTTTATGAAACTTGCTGGAAGACTCCCAGCAACTCTGAAAAAGCTGATAACCCTAAAAGAAAGAGTAAAGTAAGAAATAAATGAAATCTTAAAATTAAGTAGTATTTACCTCTGAATTCCTTCCAGAATATCTTTAACAGCTGCCATTAACTTTTGAAGATATACAAATGCTTCTTCAAATGATGCTATTTTTGAAGACGTCAGAGTTGAATTTGAATCCAACCTTTGAAACACATCCATGCTAAAATAGAAAGAAAAAATGCTCATAGGTACACACTCATATTTACTGTAATTCAAGTATTTCGACTTCTAATGTATAAAATAATGTTTATAACTTATCGCTCATAATGCTAATCTGTTTAAATGAGAAATAAAAGAAATGTCCAGACTACCATTCATGCAAAGAATAGGGGTCAACAACTATATAGGTCAAAGAGAAAGTAATATGGTAAAAACTGTGTGAGACCATAAGAGATAGAAGGGAAGTCATGCTATCAATCCATATTCAAAAGTCAGTACGTAAGTACAGACCGTACTCCCATATACAAGGATGAAGAAAAAAAAATCACACATCAGATTTAGAGTTTGCTGAAACTGGATGTTACAAATATTCATACACTTTGCTCTGATAATTCCAATTTTAGAAACAGGCACAATTAATAACTACCTCAATGTACAGTAATATTTTTAAAAAGTGTTAAGTAGTAAATTAGCTACCTGATGAAATATCAAATAACTATTAAGATGATGCTTATGCCATCTATGAAACAGAAAAATTAAGGTAAACAAAATGTACTCATATAACATAAAAACAGCCATATAAAAATGCAAAGCATATGCTGTATGGGTGGAACACTGCCTCCCCCACCCCAAAACTCATGTTCACCCACAACCTCAGAGTGTGACCTTATGTAAAATAGGAGTTTTGCATATGTAAGTTAAGTTAAAATGAGGTCATACTGGATTAGGGTAGACACTTCCCTATGTGAAGACAAACGCACAGACTGGACTGGAGTGATATGTCTGCAAATACTGCTGGCAGCTACTAGAAGCTGGAGACAGTCATGGGATAGATTCTCCCTCAGAACCTCCTCAAAGAACCAACTCTGCAGACACCTGGATTTCAGACTTTCTAGTCTTCAGACTGTGACTGAATAAATTTCCGTCACTTTATTTTTCAGTATTTTTATTGAAGTATAGTTAATTCAGAATGCTGTGTTCATTTCTGCTGTATAGCAAAGTGATCCAGTTATACATATATATGTACACAATTTTTTAAATATTCTTCTCCATTATGGTTTATCATAAGATACTAAATAATAGTTCACTGTACTACATAGTAGGACCATGTTGTTTATCCTTTCCTTATATAAAAGCTTACAGCTGCTAATCCCAGCCTCTTAAGGTTGTGCATAAGGGCTCTAGGGCTTCCCAGGTGGCTTAGTGGTAAAGAATCTGCCTGCCAAGCAGGAGACAAGGGTTTGATCCCTGGGGCAGAAAGATCCCCTGGAGGAGGAAATGGCAACCCACTCCAATATTCTTGCCTGGGAAATCCCATGGACAGAAGAGCCTGGCGGGCTATAGTGCAAAGGGTTGCAAAGAGTCAGACACGACTTAGCGACTAAACGCCACCACCATAAGTACTCAGAGTATTTATATGAAAAATAATGCATGGGGTCTACCAGATTTTCAAATAAACATCTCTATGTGAAAGGCTCAAACATGAATATGTTGAGAAGTTCTACAGTGACTCTGGTACACAATCAGGCACAGGAAACAATGAAGTAAGCTTTGAAAACTATACAATGATAAAGTAATTTATAAGCATTTTTCACTTACTGAAGGACTATAACATAAAGCATATTATCCAGAAATTAACAAGAGCTCTGCAGCATCCAACACAAATGTATATATATTATAGGTCAGTTCTAAAGTACATAAAGTAGTCAAATGTTTTCTAAGTGTAAGAAAGATTAAAATATCTTAAATATTGTTTTTGCTTTAATATTCTTTCACTTAGTCAAAGGCAAAGGGGAAAAGGAAAAATATGCCTATTTGAATACAGAGTTGCAAATAATAGCATGGAGAGAAAAGAAAACCTTCCTCAGTGATCAATGCAGAGAGATAGAGGAAAACAATAGAACGGAAAAGACTAGAGATCTCTTCAAGAAAATTAGATACACCAAGGGAACATTTCATGCAAAGATGGTCACAATAAAGGGCAGAAATGGTAGGGACCTAACAGAAGCAAAAGATATTAAGACAAGGTGGCAAGACTACACAGAACTATACAGAAAAGATCTTGGTGACACACATAACCACGATGGTGTGATCACTCACCTAGAGCCAGACATCCTGCAGCGCAAGCCAAGTGGGCCTTAGGGAGCATCACGACGAACAAAGCTAGTGGAGGTGATGGAATTCCATCTGAGCTATTTCAAGTCCTAAAAGACGATGCTGTCAAAGTGTGTGCTCAATATGCCAGCAAATTTGGGAAACTCAGCAGTGGTCACGGGACTGGGAAAGGTCAGTTTTCATTCCAATCCCAGAGAAAGGCAATGCCAAAGAATGTTCAAACTACTGCACAATTGCACTCATCTCACATGCAAGAAAAGTAATGCTCAAAATTCCCCAAGCCAGGCTTCAACAGTATGTGAACCGAGAACTTCCAGATGTTCAAGTTGGATTTAGAAAAGGATCAAATTGCTAACATCCACTAGATCATTGAAAAAGCAAGAGAGTTCCAGAAAAACATCTACTTTTGCTTTATTGACTACACCAAAACCTTTGACTGTGTAGATCACAACAAACTGTGGAAAATTCTTAAAGAGATGAATACCAGACCACCTGATCTGCCTCCTAAGAAATCTGTATGCAGGTCAAGAAGCAACAGTTAGAACTGGACATGGAACAACAGACTGGTTCCAAATCGGGAAAGGTGTACATCAAGGATGCATACTGTCACCCTGCTAATTAATGTTCTTGCCTGGAGAATCCCAGGGATGGCAGAGCCTGGTGGGCCGCCATCTATGGGGTCGCACAGAGTTGGACACGACTGAAGTGACTTAGCAGCAGCAGAGTATATCAAGCGAAAGGCTGGGCTGAATGAAGCACAAGATGGAATCAAGATTGCCAGAAGAAATATCAATAACCTCAGATATGCAGATGACACCACCCTTGTGGTAGAAAGCGAAGAAGAACTAAAGAGCCTCTGGATGAAAGTGAAAGAGGAGAGTGAAAAAGTTGGCTTAAAACTCAACATTCAGAAAACTAAGATCATGGCATCCGGTCCCATCACTTCATGGCAAATAGATGGGGAAACAACAGAAATAGTGACAGATTTTTATTTTCTTGGGGCTCCAAAACCACCGCAGATGGTGACTGCAGCCATGAAATTAAAAGACGCTTGCTCCTTGGAAGAAAGGCTATGACCACCCTATACAGCATATTAAAAAGCAGAGACATTACTTTGCCCTCAAAGGTCCATCTAGTTAAAGCTATGGTTTTTTCAATAGTTTTGTACGGATGTGAGAGTTGGACCATAAAAAAAGCTGAGCGCCGAAGAATTGATGTTTTTGAACTGTGGTGTTGGAGAAGACTCTTTTGAGAGTCCCTTGGACTGCAAGGAGATCCAACGAGTTAATCCTAAATGAAATCAGTCTTGCATATTCATTGGAAAGACTGATGCTAAAGCTGAAACTCCAGCATTTTGGCCACCTGATGCGAAGGACTAAGTCATTGGAAATGACCCTGATGCTGGGAAAGATCGAAGGCAGGAGGAGAAGGGGACGACACAGATGAGATGGTTGGATGGTATCACCGACCCGATAGACATGAGTCTGAGCAGGCTTTGGGAGTTGGTGATGGACAGGGAAGTCTCGTGTACTATAGTCCATGGGGTCGCAGAGTCAGACATGACTGAACGACTCAACTGAACTGAACTGAAATATTGTATTAAACTATTTAGGTTTCAAAGTGATTATCTCTGTTCTGTATATACAATATTCTGCTAACAAGAACATTTAAGCCACAACATTAAAAATACATTAAGACTGGACAAACAAAATCTTTGCTTTATATGAGATTACAAAATTTTAAATATTGCTTTTTTTTAACCTCACATGTCAGATATAGTTATTTCTTTAGTATAAAAGACTATAATTTGTCTCAAAAAATTTTTAATTATAGTCAAGGACTAAAAATCAGTCCTAAATCTATAATTGAATGAGAACAGATGTTTAAATGGAATGCTAAGATCACTTTACTGCTCTTGTAAACAACTAGAATGGAGAGAGGCTCTTAATCCAAAATAACAAAACGGGCTCTCAACCTGAGATCACATTACAAGGCATACAGTATGACCGACATACTAGTTACATAAAGACTATGGGCTTGAGGAAAGTTATGGAAGGGAGTGTTGACCTACTTTAAATCAATTGTTTTCGATTATTTTTTAAGTTACTCCAGCAACCTATTTAAAGACCTACTCACAAATGGTCTCTATCTTTTCATTTTACTAAGACCAGAATACTTTATGTGTATGAAAGTAACAAAAGTATTAATCCACTTAAGTATTTACCTTTAAAAAAATTTTTACATGCATTTTTCCTAATCCAGACTGATGTTTTCTTTACATT
Organism: Cervus canadensis; assembly: GCF_019320065.1. Classification (NCBI taxonomy): domain Eukaryota; kingdom Metazoa; phylum Chordata; class Mammalia; order Artiodactyla; family Cervidae; genus Cervus; species Cervus canadensis. Next base: position 14,072,654 of record NC_057398.1, read on the forward strand.
ATTTTGCATCTTATTTCTCAGAAGCCTTTGGATCCTGCTAATTTCTTTAGCCACTCCTGGTGACTATTCATTGGTTTTGACATGTTGGCAAACGATCTAACATATTTAGCAATGATTCTCATCAGTTTCACATCTGAATCACCTAGACAGAAGCACTAGTTCAGCTTCAGTCCTGAAGTGAAGTGAAAGTTGCTTAGTCTTGTCTGACTCTTTGTGACCCATGGACTATAGCCTGCCAGGCTCCTCTGTCCATGGAATTCTCCAGACCAGAATACTGGGGTGGGTAACTGTTCCCTTCTCCAGGGGATCTTTGCAACCCAGGGACTGACCCAGGTCTCACACACCGCAGGTGGATTCTTTACCAGCTGAGCCACCAAGGAAGCCCTGTGCTACTGAATTAGAATTTCTAACAAGAGAACCTAACCACATATATTTTTTACCCTATCCAGATAATCCTGAGCCCCTTTTTAAGCAGCACTACCTCTAAAGTAATTTGACAAAAGGCCCTCATAAGATAATCTAGTACAAACTATATTGTTAAAGTCACAAACCAGGGCTTCCCTGGTGACTCAGTAGTAAAGAACCCACTTCCCAATGCAGGAGACACAGGTTCCATCCTCGATCCAGGAGAATTCCACATGCCGCACAGCAACTAAGCCCATGTACAACAACTATTGAGCCTGTGCTCCAGAGCCTAGAAGTCACACTAGGGAAGCCCACGCACCCTACATCCTGTGCTCTGCAAAAAAAGAAGCAATGAGAAGCCTATTCATCGCAACTAGAGTAAGCCCTGCTCGTCGCAACTACAGAAAAGCCAGAATAGCAACAAAGACCCAGCCCAACCAAAAGTGAATTACCAAACAAACAAAATTTCAAAAAAACTAAGACACTTTGTAGTAAAAAAAAAAAAAAATTCACAATCCAAACACTATTTAATGAACACTAGCAATATTGGACGGAGAAGGCAATGGCACCCCACTCCAGTACTCTTGCCTGGAAAATCCCATGGATGGAGGAGCCTGGTAGGCTGCAGTCCATGGGGTCGCTAAGAGTCGGAGAAGACTGAGCGACTTCACTTTCACTTTTCACTTTCACTCATTGGAGAAGGAAATGGCAACCCACTCCAGTGTTCTTGCCTGGAGAATCCCAGAGATGGGGGAGCCTGGTGGGCTGACGTCTATGGGGGTCACATGGAGTCGGACACGACTGAAGTGACTCAGCAGCAGCAGCAGCAATAATGGAAAAGCCTGAAACTCGAAAATTCTTAATTTAGTACCTGTTTTGATACAGTGTAATCCAAACATTCTCTAGGATAGACCAGATTTCTTGATGCCTGCTGGTTTGGGGAGGATAAGAACCGGATAAAACGGTGATTTCTTGGTTATCAGATTTCATCAGAGAATTATCTTCCTGGCTTTTACCTGGTGTATTTTGTGAAGAATTTTGCTTAAGTTTTGCCTTGACCTGGGAAAATAAGAATTACATAATATGCAGCTAGTCCTTCACTAGTAAGTGAGAAAGAAAGAATGCCAATTGTAGATTACAAATGTTCTGCCTTTCTTGGAAGTGCTATTTATTCTTTGTCCTTGATTATGTACAGAATATTACCAGAATAGAATCAGAGTTGAATTTTTTTTTCTTTTCCATTTATATGAAACAGTATTTCCAGTTTATTTATTACAGAGTATAGAAGTAGAATTCTACTTATAAGGGATTAAGAAATAAGTGAGCAAAGAAATGGGAACAATGGTTATATACTGCTCTTTTGAGAAGTTTGGTAGTTGATGGAAGGAGATGGTGCAGTAAATAGCACGACCAATTAAAAGTATTTAAGAACAGATCTGAGCATATTTCTAAACAGTGTGAAAAAGCAATACCATTGATTCAAGTGATATTTTCTTAAAAAAAAATCACCCTGGGGGAAAATATTAACTTAGGTGAAAAATGCATATGCTAGAAAGGAAAAAAGTTTTTAACTATGAGTTTATTGAGTTTGTTGACTTGGCTCGTCTATAACATCTTTGTGAACTTAAATAAAATTACTCCATTTCTCTAGGTCTCCTTTGTTGATAAAAGCATGATTTCAAACATTAGCTTCATGCTTATCAAATTTAAAAAAAAGGAAATTTCCGAAACTGTAACAACAGTTGATAGTTACTGAGCATTTCTTATGTATAGGAATTTCCTAAGAATTTTATATCTATTTAGCTCATTTAATCCTCACAATTACTCTATGAAGGAGATACTATGATTATCTACATTTTATTGAGGCAAAGAAAGGATAAATAAGTTATGCAGGGTTACACAGCTGGTAAGAGGCATGAACAGAATCTGAACTTTAGTAGTCTATGAATGTGGTTATACTCTCTCTCCAACTCATAAAGGTAAATATTACCCTTTTATTTCTTTTCAGGAAGGAAGAAAACAGCCTGTTTACATTAATTATGAACTTAATAAATACACATGAATGTATAAATTTTGTTTTGAGATAAATGTGTTTAATCATCACATAATGCTTTTTCTCAGCTCTCAAACAGAAGTGTATGCAACATACAAATAGGGTGCTTTATCAAACACTTACATAGCACTTACTATGTGCTAGACTCTACAAATATTAATTTAATTCTCATGACAGTTCTAAAGCAGAGATTATTATACTCTTTCTTATAAAAGAAGGGCTTAAGGCTCTGAGAGGTTAAATAACCAGAAATTAAAAACACAACTAGTCAGGATGGGAAGTCTGAGGCACATAAGTCTAAAGTTTATTAAAAACACTTATTTTAAATATTCTATCATTCTTGAAGGTCGTCTTTTTTTTATGATGTTAAAAGCTTCATAAGAGAAAAAATATATATCCTTTCCTCTACCCCATTTATATAAAAATCTGGAAAATGACATTACTTAACTTTCCATTTTGGTTTCTCAGAATCAAATGAATAATGAATATTCCTCTTTTCCTGACTTTCTACACTTAGTAAATTAAGATAAGGGGGATTTTTTTTTTTTTTTACAGTTACTATACTTAGATATTCTATTCCTGGAGGTAATCTCTTTCTTTTCGTTGTTCAAGTTAGTGACACATAACTAAGTATCCAGGTCATAAATCAGATGCACTCTACAAAATATTGAAAGTGCATTTTAAAAGCCCAAGCTAAATCACAATGTTCTTGGCTGACTTAGACAATGAATTGTTTCAAACACGAAAATAAAGCAATACTTGAAAGCTCTAATTGTGGAAATAACACAAGTTGTTTCAAACAATCAGACTAATGCTTAATGTTGAGGGAAAAGCACTAAAGAGAATACTAGATTTTTTGTCCCTTGTCTTCTTGAATCTCTTGCTAATGTGACAACTAGAAAATCAGGATCCAAGAATAAATAACTTACTAAATAACAAGCCAATATGTTTACAAGTGGGCTATATATAACAGGCATACAATTATGTGACAAACAACACTAGATTTTAATATCAAACTTTTCATGGAAGAAAACTCCCATGGCTAGGTTTCCAACTGATAAAAGAATCTTGATATCATTTTTATCTCAGTCATTCCTAATTTTCTAATTCTCAATAATTTTAATTCAAAGGCTGCTAAGATTGTAAGTATCCTAAACTTTCCATTTTGTTCACCATGGTTGTTTCACTAAAGATGGGGTTTTAGGGCTCAGTTCTGTGAGGGAAAGGATAATGTGCTCTTCCCTACACAATTCAATTATAATACTCAAGCTGTAACTCCTAAATTCCCAGGTCTATTCCTCCCTACTGAAGATTCTAAAAGTCACACTTGCCATTTAAAAGAATAAGTACCAATGTTTTGATCATCTTAAACCAAAAATTTATTCACCCCTTAAATCAATCCTTTCCTCAAGAAATAACATATATTTCCTCTTAGTTTATCAAAAAAGATGCTTCTTTTAGTCTTAAGCAAATTAAATTCTTTCCTCAGTGATTATGACTAAGTTTAGTATCATCTAATCCTTTCATTACTTCATAGGTACCAGGGCCTATGTTACCAGAAAAAAACCACAGAGGAAAACCTGGCCAATTCAATAACTCAAAGGAAAAAAAGATACGACACACACATACACACATATATACATATACATTAGATGAAAGTATCATTGATCTCTAACGATGTAATTGTGATGCTGAGTTTTTTTAACTGTTTCAGGCATATAAAATGACCTGAATTTTCTAGATTTGAAATCAGAAGACTCTAGAAATATAGTATTACTAGGGACAAAATTCACATAGTTATTTTAAAGGGGCAAAAAGTTATCAGTGCTAGGCAGATTGCATAAGAATCACATGAGGAGACCTGTTAAAAAATTGGTAGGTCAACTGGTAAAGTTTGAATACGGTCTGTAGGTTAGATAATTGGATTATGTCAATATTAATTTCCTGATAATTACACTAGTTATATAAGATACCCTTATTCATTAGGAAATATATATATATGGAAATATTTAGGGGTAAAAGGGGATAATATCTGCAAAATACTCTTATTAAATAATTCAGAAAAAAAATTCTGGATAGATAAGTAGACTGGTAGGTAGAAGACAGAAAATAATAAAAGCAAATGTGATAAAAGGTTAACATTGGGAAATGGGGGTAAAGGACACATATGAGAATTCTTTATGTTACTCTTGTAATTTTTTTGTAAGTTTGAAATTATTTCAAAATAAAACATGAACCAAGAACAAAAATACTTCTGGGCACCACTGACAGAAATTTTACTCAGTAAGGGGCATGGCATCTGCATGCTTAAAAAAATTTCTGAAGTATTTTAATGCATGCTGTGATCCACTGGTCAGGAGCACTGAAAAATGAGTAGTCAAGCAACAATGCATAGTTCTCTTCTATTCATAAATGAAGCAATATGAAATCCCAACAACTGCTGTGACGCTGCTCCCATAGGAGTATGCGTGTTTTATAACTTGTAATAAGGATTGTTCAGTCTCCATTCAATTCACTTAATATTTACTTAATGCTTTTAGTATGTTAGAGTATGTTAAATTTCCTACCTACTGTTGTCTGATAAATACATTCTTATAACATATATGATTACTCTAAATGCATTCTAAAGGTATCTTACCTCTGTAAATGTTTGGAGTAGTTTGTTCACTTGAGCAAAGGCCTGTGGAAGAATACCATCATAATTTGACCTTGTACTAAAAGCATGTAGCAAACTTTTAGAATCCTGAAGCAGGAGTTTCAGTGTTGTAAAGTCCACTGCTTTATTAGCTGGTAACAGAAAATTAAGAAGGAAAAAATATGTAAGAGTGAGTATACAACACAAAAATGTTTTCGGAAAATCAATCTAATAATTAAGAAATCTAAGGAGAGTATACATTTACATCTACAGGCTCCTAATTTACCTCTCTGGTGTAAAAAGCCATAATGAGACTTAGTTTTAGACAAAGTTCTTGGAGTTGGTTCTGGCATTCTGTGAAGCTGGCCTTCCATATCCGTAATTTTCACATGTACAGTTTCTATCAACTATAGATCAAAAGTATTTGGGGGAAAAATGTTCTATAATGTTCCAAAAAGCAAAACATGAATTTGCTGTGCACTGGCACCTATTTACACAGCATTTACATTGTATTAGGTATCACAAGTAATCTAGAGATGATTCAAAGTATATAGGGGGATATGCGTAAGTTATATACAAATACTAAGACATTTTATACAAGCGACTTGAGCATGGAGAATTCTGCTATCCTCAGGGGTCCTGGAACCAATTCCCTGTGGATACTGAGACTATATTCAGATTCCAAAATTTCCCTCAAAAAGGTCAACTTCGAAGTAAAAGTGAAATGCACAAGTTACTATACACAAAATAGACAGATAACAAGGTCCTACTGTATAGCAGGAAATGGCAACCCACCCCAGAACTCTTGCCTGGAAAATCCCATGGACTGAGGATCCTGGTAGGCCATGGGGTCGCAAAGAGTCAGACACAACTGAGCAACTTCACTTCACCTCACTGTATAGCATAGGGAACTATATTCAATACCCTTCAATAAACCACAATGTAAAGAATATGCATATATATGTATCTGAATCATTATGCTGTATACGAGAAACTAACACGACATTGTAAATCAACTACACTCCAATTATACTTCAATTTTTAAAAATTAAAAGCAAAATGAAAGAATGTTATACTCTTCAGAAGAGATAATCACCAAACAAATCTGAGTTAAACTACAGATTTTCAAAACTGAGGTTGTTTGTATACAGATTACTCTTGAGACATCACAGTGTCCACATTTTGGTGGTAAGCACTTAAATTATATGCAGTACCTTTCATAATCAACTCAGTAATCATGTAGTGACTTATCTTCAAATTCCATCACATGAAATATAATACCAGATTTATTGAAAATGTGTTCTCTCTGGACACAATCCAATTTCAGTGAAAAATAAACTACTTAACAGTGAGCTATGGGCAAAAGAAGCTAATAGAATTTTCCCCCCTTAAATTAGCAAAGTGAGTTAATCTACAGGTAATAATTTAAAGATGTAACATTTTTGTCTCAAGGAACTAAACTTGCTTACATTAAATTTTCAAACCAATTAGAAGTGGTGACAATAATTCAAAGATTCAAAGTTACGAACAATGAAGTTAAACAACTTTCTAATGTTACCAAAATTCGGAACAGAAAAAATTATCTCTATTATTAAGATAGAATACTGCATAACAGTTTTCAAAGGCATTTAAAATAACCACAGTGCAATGTGTTTGCTTTGTTTTCTTTTAGGTTCACAGCTTCAGAAATTATATTTTATTATGAAACACTGGCACTATGAGTTAAAAAAATAGTTTTTCTGTATAACTTACATAACAAATATTTGCTTGTGAAATCCTGAAAGTTTAAATGAAAATAAAAAGTGGATTTTCATAATTAATTACTCAATATTCTGAAATTCTGATCTACTGTGACGGTTACAGCCAAGATTCTGGCTACCCTTTTATCAAGCAAACAGTGCATCTCCTTGCAAGACACTTTCAGTTATTTTTAAAATCAAAGACTAGTTCAAATTCCTGTGGGAAAATTAGAGATAAGAGATGCTACAGAGGACAGAAAGGAGGTAAATCTCCTCAGAGGAGGCAGTTGGACACAACTTCTTTTAATGGTGTTTCTCCAGGGTAGTATATATTTGATAGGGCTGAAATCCTTGAATTAATCATTTTATTTCATCTTAAAAGAATTCTTTACTAAAGATTAAGGCAAAAGTATAATGTCAATGATCAATTCAGTACTTAGACAAAGCATAAAAAAATCTACAAGGCTGAAATAATTTAATGTTTATATAAGGTCAATAATTATTTAGGCGAAAATTAATATGGAAAATGAAGGCAGAAAAAGCTACTACTCATTTTCTACATAATTTTCTATGAATTGATCTAAAGTGACATGCTTGGTACAGTAAGTTAAACACACGTATAATTCAACAGCTGTGGATACTATTAAAAGATTATAAACAAAATTATCTGTAATTTTTTCTAATTCAAAATTATTTTAGAGCAGAAGGCATTTTTATAATTCTATTACATATCATTCACAAGTCAGTAAACATTAGGCATCAGATTCTTCTAGATCAAAGACCAATAAATTATGATTACACAATAATCCTCCAAATGAGTTTTTGTTTTTTTCATTTATTTTTATTAGTTGGAGGCTAATTACTTTACAATATTGTAGTGGGTTTTGTCATACATTGACATGAATCAGCCATGGATTTACATATATTCCCCATCCCGATCCCCCCTCCCACCTCCCTCTCCACCCGATTCCTCTGGGTCTTCCCAGTGCACCAGGCCCGAGCACTTGTCTCATGCATCCCACCTGGGCTGGTGATCTGTTTCACCCTAGATAATATACATGCTGTTCTCTCGAAATATCCCACCCTCGCCTTCTCCCACAGAGTCCAAAAGTCTGTTCTGTACATCTGTGTCTCTTTTTCTGTTTTGCATATAGGGTTATCATTACCATCTTTCTAAATTCCATATATATGTGTTAGTATGCTGTAATGTTCTTTATCTTTCTGGCTTACTTCACTCTGTATAATGGGCTCCAGTTTCATCCATCTCATTAGGACTGATTCAAATGAATTCTTTTTAACGGCTGAGTAATATTCCTTGGTGTGTATGTACCACAGCTTCCTTATCCATTCATCTGCTGATGGGCATCTAGGTTGCTTCCATGTCCTGGCTATTATAAACAGTGCTGCGATGAACATTGGGGTGCACGTGTCTCTTTCAGATCTGGTTTCCTCAGTGTGTATGCCCAGAAGAGGGATTGCTGGGTCATATGGCAGTTCTATTTCCAGTTTTTTAAGAAATCTCCACACTGTTTTCCATAGCGTCTGTATTAGTTTGCATTCCCACCAACAGTGTAAGAGGGTTCCCTTTTCTCCACACCCTCCCCAGCATTTATTGCTTGTAGACTTTTGGATAGCAGCCATCCTGACTGGCGTGTAATGGTACCTCATTGTGGTTTTGATTTGCATTTCTCTAATAATGAGTGATGTTGAGCATCTTTTCATGTGTTTGTTAGCCATCTGTATGTCTTCTTTGGAGAAATGTCTGTTTAGTTCTTTGGCCCATTTTTTGATTGGGTCATTTATTTTTCTGGAATTGAGCTGCAGGAGTTGCTTGTATATTTTTGAGATTAATCCTTTGTCTGTTTCTTCATTTGCTATTATTTTCTCCCAATCTGAGGGCTGTCTTTTCACCTTGCTTATAGTTTCCTTTGTTGTGCAAAAGCTTTCAAGTTTCATTAGGTCCCATTTGTTTATTTTTGCTTTTATTTCCAATATTCTGGGAGGTAGGTCATAGAGGATCCTGCTGTGATTCATGTCGGAGAGTATTCTCCAAATGAGTTTTTAATGAAAGGAATGGTTATCTCTCTTCACTTCTCTTGTTATTAGAGAAAAATAGAACTACTGACTACTACCTCTAAGTTCCATATAAGCACAAAAAAAATGCCCAGCCCTGGAAAACAGACAAATGGAAGATGGCAACTAGATGTCCCATTTTTGAAACCAAGTCTTATTTAAGATCACACATGGTTTATGGACTTCTTTTGACAGAAGCAACAAAATTATGTCCCTAGTAAAAGATATGAACACTGTTTCTGTATCTTTTAAAATGCTTTGAAGACATGTCTAATATGTCATTCCTTAATAATAATACCCCTAATAAATATTTTCTAGTTAAAGGTCAATGCCTGGAATGTGTATCTTTATTTTAAAAATCAGTTAACTTTAAAAAATAAATATTCATGCAACATCTACTACATATATGTCATAAAGTATTGATTATGAACTTTTAAGTTTCCTGGGGAAATTTATAAAGATATAAAACATTTTCAGAGTTTACACTTCAGGGGAAAAGAGAAGTGGTATATCCATCATAGAATGCTTTTGTTTTATCTTAGCTGCTAGGAAGCTTAGTGCTAAAATCTGTGTTCAAGTGCTGCAATAATTGTTTGCACATGTTTTAGAGTAAAACTATGTCTTTTATTCTTCTTCACTACCTGGCTCTTGTACTGAGGTGGTCATTTAAAGGCCCACATATACTGTTATTTTTAAAAAGTAGACAGGATATAACTAATACATAACATAGATCACTTCATGAGGAGTTTGAGAAAAGTCAAGAACTAACTGAACATCGTAATAATGGTTTATACTTCCCTTTTCAAAGGTACAGCAAAAGAAATGGAGCTGTTCACTCTGGACAAATCACTTACTCTCTCAAAGCTAGTTTCCTTAATGATAAAACACAGACTTTAATAATATTTATTTAGTCGCTAAGTCATGTCTGACTCTTTTGAGATCCCATAAAGTGTAGCCCATAAACATGCAAGCAAAGTAATGCTCAAAATTCTCCAAGCCAGGCTTCAGCAATACATGAACCGTGAACTTCCAGATGTTCAAGCTGGTTTTAGAAAAGGCAGAAGAACCAGAGATCAAATTGCCAACATCTGCTACATCATTGAAAAAGCCAGAGAGTTCCAGAAAAACATCTATTTCTGCTTTATTGACTATGCCAAAGCCTTTGCCTGTGTGGATCACAATAAACTGTGAAAAATTCTTCAAGAGATGGGAATACCAGACCACCTGACCTGCCTCTTGAGAAGCCTGTATGCAGGTCAGGAAGCAACAGCTAGAACTGGACATGAAACAACAGACTGGTTCCAAATCGGGAAGGAGTACATCAAGGCTGTGTATTTTCACCCTGCTTATTTAACTTATATGCAGAGTACATCATGAGAAACGCTGGGCTGGAGGAAGCACAAGCTGGAATCAAGATTGCTGGGAGAAATGTCAATAACCTCAGATATGCAGATGACACCACCCTTTTGGCAGAAAGTGAAGAACTAAAGAGCCTCTTGATGAAAATGAAAGAAGAGAGTGAAAAAGTTGGCTTAAAGCTCAACATTCAGAAAACAAAGATCATGGCATCTGGTCCCATCACTTCATGGCAAATAGATGGGGAAAAAGTGGAAACAGTGGCTGACTTTATTTTTTTAGGCTCCAAAATCACTGCAGATGGTGATTGCAGCCATGAAATTAAAAGACGCTTACTCCTTGGAAGGAAAGTTATGACCAACCTAGATAGCAATTAAAAAGCAGAGACATTACTTTGCCAACAAAGGTCCATCTAGTCAAGGCTATGGTTTTTCCAGTGGTCATGTATGGATGTGAGAGTTGGACTGTAAAGAAAGGTGAGTGTCAAAGAATTGCTGCTTTCGAACTGTGGTGTTGGAGAAGACTCTTGAGAGTCCCTTGGACTGCAAGGAGATCCAACGAGTCCATCCTAAAGGAGATCAGTCCTGGGTGTTCATTGGAAGGACTGATGTTGAAGCTAAAACTCCAATACTTGGGCCACCTGATGCAAAGAGCTGACTCATTTGAAAAGACCCTGACGCTGGGAAAGATTGAGGGCAGGTGGAGAACGGGACGACAGAGGATGAGATAGTTGGACGGCATCACCGTCTCAACGGGCATGGGTTTGGATGAACTCTGGGAGTTGGTGACGGACAGGGAGGCCTGGCGTGCTGCAGTCCATGGGGTCGCAAAGAGTCGGACACAACTGAGTGACTAAGATGAATTGAAACTGTAGCCCGCTATTAGATCAGTGCTTTTCACATCTTTTGCTTCTTAGCAGAAACACTTTTTCTTTTTTAATCACACATGGAATCTCTCTACATAAATAAATAAAAGAAAACTGAATGGCTAAAGTTGGGGTTGAAGGTCAAAGGCACACTATTATCAGGCTCCCCATCAACCTTTCCACCCCTAATCTCTGGCAACTCCAGAAGCACTTCAAAAAGGTTCTGTGTGATACAGTTTAAGAACTACCAACTAAGTGGTTGATTCTAGTCTCTTGTGGTTCTAAAATTCATTATGCACCAAAGCCAAAGGATTCCTATTCCTTAACCATGTATTTTAAGTAGAAATCTTGATAAACTATTTGAACATCAAAAATGATACAATGAACAGTCACAATCTCTATGAACTCCATCCATTCATCTAGCTGCCATAAATTTCCTTAAGAAATTAAAAGTGTAAATGGTTGAGAAATAATTGAAAAATTTTTTATTAATTCATCTACACATGGGATATAGCTATTATTCTGACTTTAATACAACACTTCAAAGGCAAAATGAAAGATTCATACCTTTACGGAGATTTTCATATAGACTCTCAATGGTTAAGAGCAAGTTCTTTTCCATAACTAATCCAAATACAGCCAACCAATGTTTTCTAAAACACTGTAATAAATGTATTAGAGTCCATGGAGGTTTCAAGTACAGCATCTAGAGAAAAATAGCATTATTGATATATTTATTATTCTGTTATTTAAAAGTACCTATTTAGGAATTCCTACATAGATTTCTAGGCAAAACATAATTGAATTCTTCTTAAACTAAAAGATGTTCTACTAAAAGCCAGTCACAATCTTAAAATGCCTATTCCACCGAAAATTGCTTTTATAAAATTCACATTAGTAGTAATACTTACAGTTTTAGAAACTACGTGTGTCAAAAGAAAGAATAGTTTTAATCAGAAAAACTACAGTTCTAGTCAGCAAAAGTTGTCATCTACCTTTCCACATGGTCATTTCTACAACAAAGTCAATATAATTTCCTAAAACTAGAGAAAAACATCTATACAGAAAAGAATTTTCAACTATAAGTGACACTTGCTACACTCCTATAAAAGACATGTTTATAAAGAAAACTCATCATTAAGTACTACAAGATGTCAGTACATCCTTTCTTCAATCATTCATATGCAATCACTTTATTAGACTCTATTATGAAATCTAATTTACATCCGCCTTCCTAGAATCTGATCATTCTTCAACATCTTGGTTTAACACTTGATAGTATAATCAAGCCACACTGACAAATATTAGAATCTCACTGAATATCTGGGATAGACATAATTGATAGGGAATAAACTTTCTCCTAATGATAAATATGAATAGCAGACAAACATTAAATAAGAAGGCCATGATTCCCAAATGTGATATTTATTTATTACAGAAAAGATGTGAATCTAAAGAAAATTCAAAATATTCTACTAATACCAAATTTATACTCTGATTCTTAAACTTACATCACATAAGCCACAATATACACTTCCTTTTCTGAGTAGATATTGCTAAGATAACTCCCTATACTAGACATTTTGACTCAAATAAACTAAAAACGAGACATTTTCTTTCAATTTAAGCTCCATGGAGGAAACGTGTCTAACAAATGGTAGACACCCAATAAATATTTGTTCACTGAAAAAATGAATGAAAAAAATAGTTCTAATCTTTAGGAAATATCCATCAGTTAGTTTTTAAAGTTATTCCAAAAACTTCAAGAAAAAATTAATGTGATATCGATTATTACAATGAAACATATATTTTATAGAAATAGTATTTCTTAAAATAAGGCAATAAATCTTAAGCAATAAAAAAGAAATTTTTAATGACGTGTTCAAATAATCACCTCCATCCAAAGGTTTCCAAAAGCAATTTTCATTTCTGTTTCTAATATTGAAGATAAAGCTGTTCCAAGAGATCTTTCGAGATCAGATACAATGCTTTCAAGTAGAACGGGTAGTCCAGAGTTTGTAGATTCTTCCTCATGGCTCTCCTCCAAAGGTGTTGTTTCTTCAAAACAAATAGTTACAAGCTTTACTTAGAACATTAATAGTAACTATTTTACATATATAATTAGTATTTGGCCATAAATAATAAACATTTAATGGATATAGTTAGCATTTGAATCTAGAGAACAAATGAATATTTTTAAAACAAGATTTTGGGGAGTTCACTGGTGGACTACTGGTTAGGATCCAGGCTTTCACTTGCCCTGGCCCTGGTTCAATCCCTGGTCAGGGAACTCCTGCAAGCCACGTGGCATGGCCAAAAATAAATAAATAAAGAGTATTTAGAAATATTTAGTATAGCTGTTTTTAGAGGCAATACATATTACATTAGTAAATGCTTTATCTATTCGACAAAAGGCAATGAAATGTTTTTACTAAAATAGAAATTTGAAAGAAAAAAAGAAATTTGAGAAATGTGGGAGGAGGAGCTAAGATGGCAGAAGAAAAGGACCGGGAGACCACTTACTCCCCCACAAATTCATCAAAAGAACATTTGAACGCTGAGCAAACTCCACAAAACAACTTCTGATCGCTAGCAGAGGACATCAGGCGCCCAGAAAAGCAGCCCATTGTCTTTGAAAGGAGGTAGGACAAAATATAAAAGAGAAATGTGTATATTTTAACCTTTCATTATTAAAAAAAATGAAAAATTAAAATAATTCTTTGCATCTATTAATATTTATAATAGAAAACCAAGAACTACGGCTCAAAATGTGTTTACTTCCAAAAATCATAAACATAATTCACATCTATAAATTGTCTTGAAAAGACTAGAATCTCTGACTTAACTACCTATATATCTTTACTTTCTAATATTAGTTTTGATTATTTTTATTTATATTATTTCATTATAATTACCATTTTGACACCTGCAAACAACTGCAATTTCTTTATGGCAAAATTGAAAATATTAAGGGGATTATCTCTATGAATATGAAGTAAAAATTTTAAATGTCAGTAATACAATAAGCAAATCAAAAGCATATTTCCCTTGAAAAGCTATAAAATAGAATATTCTGTAACTGCCTCTAAAGGCCATTTAGAATATTATGACAAAGGAAATTTTATTACCAAAACAGTGAAATAAGCACCAAATAAGTAGCATATATTCAAATATGAATATATGAAACATATGCATATGCTATTAAAGACTTCAATAATTATTTTTCCCTCAGAAGGAAATGGTGAGATATGCTTTTAAATAATGTGTATATTAGTTTAAATTTAAAAACATTACTACTAGAGTCCTTCAAGTCTATTACTGTTTTACTGTATTAATAGAAAGTTATGAATATGAAACTAATTTTAAGAATAAACTATTTTCGCTACCTCAAATGGATATCTCTTATAGCTACTATTAATTTAAAAAGTATCCTCTGTGAAGGAAAAAATAGGATGCACATGGTGATTACAAATATATAAAAATGTATATGAGTGTACAGAAAAAAATTTGAATTAATTTGTACAAGTATATATAGAAGGCAATAATGTATGCTTTTTTCTTGGATCACCATCATAATATTCATTCATTTCTACCATTTATGTGCCAGCAAATACTCCAAACAATGTTTCTTTAAATGTACAAAATAAAAATTTACTATCAATTCCAACTGCTGTCAATATTCTTAGTACACAAAATAAGATATACTTCTAATTATTTGTAGTAAGAATACTACCTGCTTTCAATTGTTGTTTAGATATACAAGGCTGATGACATACATCTGTGTTCAGAGATAAGTTTAAAAACTCTGCACTCAATTCTTCTTTACTGAGTGACTTCACACCACTTATTAGGCCTTTGTTTCTTAAATTTCTATCATCCCTAGGTTGGATTAGGAGGAAAAAATATTTTATTTTTTATGAGACAAATCGCATGGCAACTAAAATCACATGGAATCTAATCAGAGGCTGGTGATTCTCAGTACATATATTAACAAAGGATAATTTTTTAATGCAGAAGATAGATTATCATACACCAGAGTCATATCACCTTAGATTTTGAGAATAATTATTATTGTTATATATAGAATGTTTTCCTGGTATCAGGAACTAAGCTAAGCACTTTATATATATCAATCCATTTAATTCTCACAACAAACTTCTTAGGTAGGAGTGGTACTAATTTTTATCCCCATTTCACACATAAGAAACTGAAGTATAAAAAGGTTAAGTAACTTATCCAAAGTTACACCCGGTAAGTGGGAGGTGGATTTGAACACAAGAATATGATCATTCCAAGAAAAATAAACATTAGGAGCCATAATAAAATAAACGATTTACACAGGGTAGGCAATTACAAATTTATTTAGAGTGGGCCTAAGGCAAATGAACTACCTCTTGAGAAATCTGTATGCAGGTCAGGAAGCAACAGCTAGAACTGGACATGAAACAACAGACTGGTTCCAAATAGGAAAATGAGTACATCAGGGCTGTATATTGTCACCCTGCTTATTTAACTTACATGCAGAGAACATCATGAGAAATGCTGGGCTGAAGGAAGCACAAGCTGGAATCAAGATTGCTGGGAGAAATGTCAATAACCTCAGATATGCAGATGACACCACCCTTTTGGCAGAAAGTGAAGAAGGACTAAAGAGCCTCTTGATGAAAATGAAAGAAGAGAGTGAAAAAGTTGGCTTAAAGCTCAACATTCAGAAAACTAAGATCACTGCATCTGGTCCCATCACTTCATGGCAAATAGATGGGGAAACAGTGGAAACAGTGGCTGATTTTATTTTTCTGGGCTCCAAAATCACTGCAGATGGTGATTGCAGCCATGAAATTAAAAGACGCTTACTCCTTGGAAGGAAAGTTATGACCAACCTAGAAAGCATATTAAAAAGCAGAGACATTACTTTGTCAACAAAGGTCCGTCTAGTCAAGGCTATGGTTTTTCCAGTGGTCATGTATGGATGTGAGAGTTGGACTGTAAAGAAAGCTGAGTGCCAAAGAATTGATGCTTTTGAACTGTGGTGTTGGAGAAGACTCTTGAGAGTCCCTTGGACTGCAAGGAAATCCAGCCAGTCCATCCTAAAGGAGATCAGTCCTGGGTATTCATTGGAAGGACTGATGTTGAAGCTGAAACTCCAATACTTGGGCCACCTGATGTGAAGAGCTGACTCATTTGAAAAGACCCTAATGCTGGGAAAGATTGACAGCAGGAGGAGAAGGGGATGACAGAGGATGAGATGGTGGGAAGGCATCACCCACTCAATGGACATGGGTTTGGGTGGACTCCAGGAGTTGGGGATGGACAGGGAGGCCTGGCATGCTATGGTTCATGGGGTCACAAAGAGTTGGACACAACTGAGTGATTGAACTGATGACTGAAGATAAATGATGTGAATTTGCCATATGCTGAAAGAAGCCAGGATGATTAGATATAGGATAAGACCAGTTTACGTAGCTACAGAAAAAGTCAAGGACATTAATAAATGGAAAGAGATTTAAGGGCTTCAATGCAGAAATGACATCAGATCTGTGTTTACCAAACTGTTGTTCTTGAGACTAGTAGGCTTCCAGCTTCTGTTAATGGCAGAGTAGCTTGATCAGATTAACTTCCCATAGAGAGAATTAGAAAATCTAGACCAAAAACAACAAAAAAGGCAAAACCTATTTGAAGGCACTAAAGAGCAATAAAATGAAGGTAGAAGGTGGAGGGGAATCTACACTCAAGACACAGACACTGCAAAGGTTAAGAGCGCACTTTTCTTTTTGCCTGAGGGCATTCCCCAACTCATCAATGCTTTAGGACAGAAAGTCAGAGCCTTTGTGGCTTGAAATGTCAGAAGGCAATATTAGGTAGCACAGGCCAAAACATATAGACAGTTAAGGGGAAACTGAGGAAGGGAGGAAATCACAGAGTTGAGCCTTAAAATCTGGATATCAATTCAACCCAGAAAAAGAGCAATATACTTCCAAGAGACAAAGCAATCAATAGAACCAGACTCAGATATGACACAGACGTTGAAGCTATCTGACAGGAAATTTTAAAGAATTTTGATTAATGTGTCAAAGGTTCTAATCAAAAAGGTGCATGTGTGCTAAGTCTCTTCAGCTGTGTCTGACTCTTTGTCACCTTAGGCATTGTAGCCCACCAGTTCCTCTGTCCATGGGACTCTCCAGGCAAGAATACTGGAGCAGGTTGCCAAGCCCTCCTTCAAGGGATCTTCCCCACCCAGGGATCCAACCCACATCTCTTACAGCTCCTGCTTTGGCAAGCAGGTTCTTTACCACTAGCGCCACCTGGAAAGCTCAACAGAAAAGGTGAATAGCATGTAAAACCAGACAGAAATTAAAAATGCCTTCAACAAGTTCCTCAGTAGACTCAACACAGGTGAGGAAAGACCAAACATTAACACAGGTCAAAAGAAATTATCCAAACAAACAAAAGAGAAGAAAATGTTAAAATATATATATATAAGAGCTGTTGGACAATATCAAATAGTCAAATATATAGGCATGTATTAGTTGTCTATTGGGTGTGTAACAGTTTATCCCCAAAACTTAGCAGTGTGAAAAAAACATTTATTATCTCACACAGTTCCTAAAAGTGAGGGATCTGTGAGCAGCTCGACTGAATGGTTCTGGCTCAGGGTATCTCACAAAGTTGAAGCATACCAGTCCCCAGTGTTACAGTCACCTCATGATTTAATTGGCGCTCATTCATGTAGCTATTGGTAGGGCTTAGCCCTTCACTGGCTTTTGGCTTGAGGCTTCAGTTTCTCACCAGGTGGGCATCTCCATAGAGCTATTCAGAGCATGGAGTTTGCTTCCCCAGAACAAGTGATCCAAGAGAAAGAAACAAGAGTGTGCCCAAAAAGGAACTGCCAGTCTTTCATAAACTAATCTTAGAAGTGACATACCATCACTTCTGATGCATGCTATCTGTCATACTGACGACCAACCCTGGTACAATGTAGGAGAGGACTACACAAGGGAATTAATACTAAGAGGCACAGGAATCCCCTGGTGGTCCAGTGGTTAAGACTCTGCACTTCCACTGCAGAGGGCCTGGGTTTGATTTCTGATTGGTAACGAAGATCCTGCAAGTGGAACAGCACAGCCATGGAAACAAAAACAAAAAGATACCAAGAGGCAAGGAATCACTGGAATCATCTTGGAGGCTGACTACTACATTGTATTAATAATTCTGTAATACCAGAAGGAGAAAAGAGGGAATGGGGCAGAAGACATATTAAATATTTAAAGAAATAATGACTGAGAATTTTTCAAAACTAAAAAATGAACACCAAACCATAGATCCAAGAAGCTCAGAGAACATCAAGCAGGATAATTTCCTCTCCTCTACCACAAGCATACAGGTTTCCCAGGTGGCTCAGTGGTAAAGAATCCACCTGTCAATGCAGGAGACACAGGTTCAATCCCTGGGTTGGGAAGATACCCTGGAGGAGGAAATGGCAACTCACTCCAGTATTCTTGCCTGGAAAATCCCATGGACAGAGGAACCAGGCAGGCTACAATCCATGGTGTCACGAAGGGTTGGACATGTCTGAGTAACTGAGCATGCATGCTTGGATCACAAACATACACACAAACACGTGGTACATCTGCTGCTGCTGTTAAGTCGCTCAGTCGTGTCCGACTCTGTGCAACCCCACAGACGGCAGCCCACCAGGCTCCCCCGTCCCTGGGAGTCTCCAGGCAAGAACACTGGAGTGGGTACATCTGCTAAAGACTTCTAAAAACAAACTGCTAAATAAAGACAAAAAATCTTGAAAGCAATGAGAGGGGAAAAAAAAGACCAAAAGAACATTACACACAGAGGAAGAAAATATTTATAGCATACTTCTCACCAGAAATCAAACAAGTTAGAAGAAAATGAAGTGATACCTTTAAAATACTCAAAGAAACAGAAAAAACAAATCAACCCAGAATTGCATATCCAGTAAAAATATCCTTCAGAAATAAATGAGAAATAAACACACTATCAGACAAACAAAACAAGAAAATTCACTGCCAACATACTTACACATGTCAAAGTTGTTTAGGCAAAAGGAATATGACTAGAAATCTGGCACAAGACAGAAACTTGGATTCAAAAAAAGAAATAAAGAATGCTAAAAATGGAATGCAAGATAAAATCATTCACTTTCTTATTTTTAATTCCTTTAAAAGGCAAATGGGTGAAGCAAAACTATTATAAAGTACTGTGCTATTGTTTCTGTAAAAGTAAAATATGTAATAATGATAGCAAAATGGATGGGGGGAGAAATTCAAAGCATATTAAAATACTTATACTACACATGAAGCAATATAGTGTTATTTAAAGACAGACTTTGATCAAGTAAAGATGTATATTATAAACACTAAGGCAACCATTATAAAGTTTTTTTTCAAAAAGGTACAAAGTCAATAATGGAGATAAAATGGCACCACAGTTAATCCAAGGGGGAAAAAAAAGGAAAAGGAAGAAAAGAATAGCTGAACAAATAAAAAATAATTAGCAAAATGGTAGATTCTGATCCAGCCAATTAAATGTAAATAGTAGAAACTCATCAATTAGACAGAAATTGTCAGAATGGAAAAAAGAAAAGCATCAATTATATGCTATCTACAAAATACTTTAATATAAAGATATAGATATGTTAAAAGTAAATGGATGAAAAAGATATTTATTATAAATACAAAGCAAACAACACTGGAATAGTAATATTAATATTAAACAAAGGAAACTTCAGAATCAGGAATATTATCAGGAACAAAGACTGCGATTAGATAATGAGAAAGGTGTCAGTTCTCCAAGACTATCCTAAATGTGCATGCCTCTGACAACAGAGCTTCATAATTCATGAAGTAAAACAAACAGAATGGAAATGAGAAGCAAACAAATCAATAAATTAGAGTTGGGAAATTTAAGACTCCTTTCTCAGTAATTATAAAATAAGCAGACAGATAATTATTAATACTAAGGTTATAGAAGACCTAAACAACACTATCAACAAACTTGACCTATATGAAATTTATAGAATACTCGACCCACAAGAGCAGAATAAATTCTTCTTAAGAGAACATAAAACATTCACCAAGTTTAGACTTTATTCATGGGCATAAAACCAAGTTTAACAAATCTAAAGGAACAGAAATCATATAAATTATGTTCTCCAGTCATATAACAGAATTAAAGTATAATCAATAACAAGAAAATAACTGGAAAATTTCCAAATATTTGGAGCTAAGTGCACCAAATATCTAAAAAGCCTGTGGGTCAAAAGGAAATGGGTCATGGGGGAAATTATAAAACATTATTTTCTATAATTTATTTTTTGGCTGCACCACATGGCTTGCAGGATTAGCTCCCCTACCAGGGATCAAACCCCAGCCCCAACAGGGAAAGCACTGAGTCTTAACCACTAGACCAGACCACCAGGAATTCAAATTATAAAGCATATTAAATTGAATTTTTAAAAAATAATGTATCAAAATTTGTGAAATGCAGCTAAGACAGTGCTTAAAGGGAAATTTACAGAAGTCTCAAATAAATTATCTTAGCTTCCACCTTAAGAAACTAGAAAAAGGGCACAAAACAGGCAAGAGCACATTTTCTGGGATAATGGAAGTGTTCTATATATCAAGAGGGACGTGGGGCTACAACCAGGGTATCCATTGTCACACTGTATAGTTAAGATTTGGGCATTTTAACATTATACAGTTTCCCTCAATATAAAAAGAACTGTATAAAAATTACCATATCATAGGACAGGGAGTAGATGGAAATATAAGGTAACAGAACTGTAGAAACTTGATAATTATTGTAGCTGGGTACTTAGGAGTTTATTAATTCTTCTTCACTTTGAAAGTTGTTGAAATTCTTCATAACAAAACTTTTTAAAAATTAAAAATACATTATTTTTTCTGAAAAATAAATGAAGGAGAATATGGAAGTAGAGAGCATAATGGGTCTTAGAGAAGAAAAGGAAGAGGAAAAATAATATCACTTGACATAGGAAGGTGGCAGAGTAGGTAAAGAAAAGAAGACCACACAAGACCTGTTTTTGCCTGACTAGCGATTATGAAGGAAAGGCAGAAATAAAAAATGTCTCTGAGGTTTCTGGCTTTAGCAAAATGGGTAGAAGATGGCCTTTTTTATTCAAAAGGAGAACAGTTTAGAAGGAAAGATTATGAGTTCATTTTTGGAGACGGCAGGTTTCAGATGTCTATGAGACATCCAAACAGGTACCAAATAAATAGATAAATATATTAGTCTAGAGTTTAGAAGAGAGATGTGGGCTGGAAATACTAACTGGAGGTTGCTGGCCCATACTTAAGATTAAAAATGTGAGTAAAGCACTTAGAATGAGATATAGTATGTATGATTTATAGAAGGTTTCTCCTATCACTGCCATTATTAATATTAATGTTAACTATCATCTCATCATCCCTTAAAGTAGTAAAAATGTATCCTCACATTAAGTATGTTTGATTTACACAGTAAGTATGCTTATCACACTTAACATAAACAACAAAAAAAGGCTTGTCTGGAACATGACAATGCCAGAGGTAAAAGTAAAGTTTGACCACAAACTTTCATTTCATTAAAAACTGTTACATCTGTTTATTCCAAAACAGTGACTGCAGAAATAATGGAGGATTAAATCTCACCAATTTAATTTTCATTCTAAGTGGAACTAAAAAAATAACAATTCTCTCTCAATTTATCTTATCTCAAATACAAAATGATTAACATATTACTAAATCTATTTCAGCTTTCAACAAACTCCAGGATGATATATTATGTGCTAGATTAATAAATAATTTGAAAGTAGAGATAGAAATCTGTTTCTTTTAAAATAAAAAAAATAATTTTATCTTTGAACACAGCTAAAATGATAATTGGCAACCCTCTTACAAGAAAAATCTAAGAACTATTCATTTCCATAATCACTCCATTTCAGAGAATTTAGCCATGATCATGAAACTATAAAAACTCCATTCTGAAGTGAATACAATTCAGACTAATGCTACAAATTAAAATTGCTCTTATCAGTTCCTATAGAGCCTTTTCTCATACATGATAAATATAATTTGGCTTAACATTATGCTACTTTTACCTTAGAACTAACTTATGAATATATTAGTTGGGAATGGAGGAATGGAATGAAGACAAGAGAAGGAGGAAAAACTCTGAGATAATTTTATGTATGAGGCACTCTTCCAAGTCATACATGCATACTTTTTCTGATTAAATACTTACAATATCCTCATAAATGCAGGTATTACTATTCTCCCTATGCTTCACACAGAAGGAAACATTAAGCAACTTTCCAAGTTCACAAAGCTGGTAAGTGGTAGACCCAGAATTCCAACTCTAACTCTGTTACAGGCACTCAGGATATAACTGCAACATACATTAGCCTTTCCCAACAAATTAATTAATTAACCCTCTTGCCTCATGACCAAAATGTAGATTTTCATTTCTAACTATTTTATTGGGATATTAAATTGACTCTCCCTTGCTTTTTCAAAAGTTTTCTGAATATCATATAACTTAAGTTGAAATGAAACTTCATGAGATTCAAATCTCATTCCTCTACAATCTGCACATTATAAGAATGTGAAATATAACTGAATACATTTACTGGGAGATTTAGAATATTATGTATGTTTTTGATCCCTGGTATGGTCATTACAGTATGATTTTTTAAAATTCTTTAATAGAAACTGCTATTTTTAAAAAAAGAGTAAAATGATTATGAAACTCACGTGCACAAAATAACAAGAGAACAAGGGAATAGTTCTTGGTACTGAAGACAGCATTTTAATACACGATCATCATTGTTCTCATCACTCAATCCATCTGTGAATTTAGGAAAAGCAACAAGCAATAAGCACACTTAAAATCTGGGAACTGTATAAACAATTTAGGCCATATTTACAAATTGAATCATCTAAAACAAAGAAAACTTTTTAAATAAGAAGAGGAAGATGAAGCACAACAAAAACAATGATCTGAAAATTCTGGATCTAGAATTCATATATTTATGGGTTTAATTAACAGTTTATTAAATTGATAGTTTACTAAAACAGAAGAGAATATGCCTATTAATAAACCCAAAGGAAAGAAATGTGATCAGTAGGTTAAAATGCCATACTAGAAACCAAAAGCTATGAATTCTAGTCTCAGTTCAGTCACTTAAGAGATTATAAGCAAATTATATGATTATATTTTGTTTCATATTAACTTAAAAGAGGTCAGCAAATTAATGAGCAATTGTTCTACCAGCAACAGAACCACTTTCATGTGTCTGCTTTTTCTTAACCTCTAAGCAATAACCAACAAAGGTCTGTCTGGTCAAGGCTATGGTTTTTCCAGTGGTCATGTGAGAGTTGGACTGTGAAGAAAGCTGAGTGCCGAAAAATTGATGCTTTTGAACTGTAGTGTTGGAGAAGACTCTTGAGAGTCCCTTGGACTGCAAGGAGATCCAACCAGTCCATCCTGAAGGAGATCAGTCCTGGGTGTTCACTGGACGGACTGATGCTGAAGCTGAAACTCCAATACTTTGGCTACCTCTTGCGAAGAATTGACTCATTGGAAAAGACCCTGATGTTGGGAGGGACTGGGGGCAGGAGGAGAAGGGGACGACAGAGGATGAGATGGCTGGATGGCATCACCGACTCGATGGGCATGAGTTTGAGTAATCTCTGGGAGTTGGTGATGGACAGGGAGGCCTGGCGTGCTGCGATTCATGGGGTCGCAAAGACTCGGACACAACTGAGCGACTGAACTAAACTGAACTGAAGCAATAACAATTAGAGAGAGAGATGTACAGAAGAAGACAACATGGGCGCTAGGCAGAGAATACAAAAAGTAATTTCTAATAAATGTTAGTATGTAGCTGATATAGTGTCCTCTGGTATTCTCCAAGTCTTAAAGCATGTAATAAATTGTGTGTGTATATGTGTGTGTGTGAAAAGAATGTAATATGTAGAACGAGGACCAAAGAGAGCATTTTTAGAAGTCCTTACACTACCTGCCTCAGAATTCCCTGGGGTACTTATTAATAATATAGAATAAGGACTACACCCCAGACCCATTTATGGATAAGAATCTTTGAAGCCTGGATCCAAAGATTGATTTAAGACCTTGGCAAGTCTCTTACACACTAAAAGTCAAGATATGCTGGCCAGTGAGCCTTAACTTTTCCCCCAGATTATAACCTTTTTCTCCCCTCAACTTTTGGCCTATATCACTGAGTCTTCTAAACTTTCAAATTAGAAAACTCATTCAAGCATGCAATAAACATTTTTCTAAGGTCTAAGCAGCACCAGGTCCCTATGCTTGTCAAAAGACAAGTTCTTTGGGGTCTCACAATCTCATGGCGAAGTCTAGACAAAACTCAACTGATCTCATAGCATGAACCTGAGAGACATATGATTCAGTTCTTTAACCAGACAACCAGTAAGCCAGACAGACATATTTTACAGCAGCCAATTTTCCTGCTTTTAGCTTACAAAGTAAATACCACAATAATGCAAAATGGGCAGCTCAAAATCAATGGTTAACTTTAGGAACTCAATTTGACCAACCAAAGGAGGTTTAGAGCATACAGTAAGTAGATTGTTCTAAAGGTATCAAAGTTCATGATTACTTGTTCTGTCACTTTTTTCTAGAATACACAGGCCCAGAAGGTATACCTAAACTTATAAGAATATTCATGAAATATTTTTATCAACAAATATTTTTGAGCACTTGCTCAGGAACTGTTAAAAAATGAACAAAGACTCTGGAAACAGATGATGTGGGTTTGAATTCTTGCTTTCTCATTTACTGGACATGAAATAATGGGCAAATTGCATAAGAAGGAAGATTAAATGAGAAAATTTATATAAAACACTTGGCCCAATATATGGTGATATCAAGTGCTTAAGTAATATGTTGATTACTAAAGACTCAGCTTAACTGCATCTCAACAGCAATGACCTCTATTCACATTTGACACCAAAATAACTACTGTATAAATTATAGTTAATATGATATTTAGCATATTAATAGAATTAAAGCTTCTCAACAGCAGGCTTTGTATGCCTCATTCACTGCTGCAGCCTCGACAGTTAGAACAGTGTCTAGTACAAAAATCTTGCAAGTAAATGATTCAACAAAAATGTAATAAAAGAAAATATAAAAATGATGGAACAAATGTCTGGTGTAGCAGGTGTCATTTTTACCTAATTATAAAAATAAAATAAGTATAGAAAATCTGAAAAATTCCAAAAATATAAAGAAAACTAAAATATGTCATAATTTCATCAGCTCAATACATCTCTAAGTATATATGCACAATCTAAGGAACTTGGGATTGTAATCTATATTCTTTGAAATCCTATTTTTGGTTTTTTGCAAGATAAAATGAGTTCATTACTGTCAGCGATCAATGCAAAGAAATAGAGGAAAACAAGAGGGTGAGAAAGACTAGAGATTGCTTCAAGAAAATTAGAGATACCAAGGGAACATTTCATGCAAAGATGGGCACAAAAAAGGACAGAAATGGTAGGGACCTAACAGAAGCAGAAGATATTAAGAAGAGGTGGCAAGAATACACAGAAGAACTGTACAAAAAAGATCTTCATGACCCAGATAATCATGATGGTGTGATCGCTCACCTAGAGCCAGACATCCTGGAATGTCAAGTCGAGTGGGCCTTAGGAAGCATCATGACAAAAAAGCTAGTGGAGGTGATGGAATTCCAGGTGAGCTATTTCAAATCCTGAAAGATGATGCTAAGAAAGTTCTGCACTCAATATGCCAGCAAATTTGGAAAACTCAGCAGTGGCCACAGGACTGGAACAGATCAGTTTTCATTTCAATCCCAAAGAAAGACAATGCCAAAGAATGCTCAAACTAACACACAATTGCACTCATCTCACACACTAGTAAAGTGATGCTTAAAATTCTCCAAGCCAGGCTTCAGCAATACGAGAACCGTGAACTTCCAGATGTTCAAGCTGGTTTTAGAAAAGGCAGAAGAACCAGAGATCAAATTGCCAACATCCGATGGATCATTGAAAAAGCAAGAGAGTTCCAGAAAAACATCTATTTCTGCTTTACTGACTATGCCAAAGCCTTTGGCTGTGTGGATCACAATAAACTGAGGGAAATTCTTCAAGAGATGGGAATACCAGACCACCTGACCTGCCTCTTGAGAAACCTGTAGGCAGGTCAGGAAGCAACAGTTAGAACTGGACATGGAACAACAGACTGGTTCTAAATAGGAAAAGGAGTACGTCAGGACTGTATATTGTCACACTGCTTATTTAACTTATACGAAGAGTACATCATGAGAAACACTGGGCTGGAGGAAGCACAAGCTGGAATCAAGATTGCCGGGAGAAATGTCAATAACCTCAGATATGCAGATGACACCACCCTTTTGGCAGAGAGTGAAGAGGAACTAAAAAGCCTCTTGATGAAAGTGAAACAGGAGAGTGAAAAAGTTGGCTTAAGGCTCAACATTCAGAAAACTAATATCATGGCATCCGGTCCCATCACTTCATGGCAAATAAATGGGGATACAGTGGAAACAGTGGCTGACTTTATTTTTCTGGGCTCCAAAATCACTGCACATAGTGATTGCAGCCATGAAATTAAAAGACGCTTACTCCTTGGAAGGAAAGTTATGACCAACCTAGATAGCATATTAAAAAGCAGAGACATTAAGCTGTCAACAAAGGTCCATCTAGTCAAGGCTATGGTTTTTCCAGTGGTCGTGTATGGATGTGAGAGTTGGACTATAAAGAAAGCTGAGCGCCGAAGAATTGATGCTTTTGAACTGTGGTGTTGAAGAAGACTCTTTTTTAAAGAGTCCCGTGGACTACAAGAAGATCCAACCAGTCCATCCTAAAGGAGATCAGTCCTGGGTGTTCATTGGTAGGACTGATGTTGAAGCTGAAACTTCAATACTTTGGCCACGAAGAGTGACTCCTTTGAAAAGACCCTGATGCTGGGAAAGATTGAGAGCAGGAGGAGAAGGGGATGACAGAAGATGAGATGGTTGGATGGCATCACCGACTCAATGGACATGGGTTTGGGTGGATTCCAGGAGTTGGTGATGGACAAGGAGGCCTGGCGTGCTGAGGTTCATGGGGTCACAAAGAGTTGGACATGACTGAGAGACTGAACTGAACTAACCCAAAAAGACTGATATTCTAACTAAAAAGGGGAAATTTGGAACAGGATATGGGGAGGGAGAAGAGGATATGAAGAGACATAAGGAGAAGATGGACATTTACAAGCCAAGAAGGCAGTCTGGAACAGATGTTTCTCTCATAGATGTCAGAAGGAGATAATCCTGCTGACACCCTGATTTTAGACTTCCAGTCTTCAGAACTGTGAGACAAATTTCTGGGTGGTTTTTTGGTATTACTTTTTAGATTCCATATATAAGTGACACATGATATTTGTCTTTCTTTGCCTGAATTAATCTAAGAAATTTAGGATTGTAGTTTATATTCTTTTATACTATTCTGTTTAATATCACATCATTAACATTTTTCAAAATTAGTATTCTCTCATTTGGCTATAGCATTATATGTAACATCTCCAACTGTCAGACTGTTTCCAATTTTTTGCTGTATAAATCATGCTGTGACGAACATTAATTATATAAGTCACTGTAACTCTGATTATTTCTTTAGAATAATTGCAAGAAAGACAAATCATCTCTCCAGGCTTCGTAATACACACTGATAAATTGCTCTCCTGAAAAGTTACTAATTCATATTCCCTATGCACTGAGTGCTGTGTTCCTATCAAGTGCTGGGAAGAAGTATCTTTCTAAACTTAGGAGCAATAAAAATAAAAAAGGAAAATGCAAAAAATATAAACTAAAAATTTTTACACATAAGAAGTTAACAATATTTAAAACGGCAAATGGGAAAATATTTACCTTGAACAAAAAAGGCTGACTAAATGTTATTTCTTCTTTTGTGAATTACCTATTAATAATCTTTATCCATTTAGGGAAATTTAGTTTTTCTAATCCATCTGTATAACTTTCTCACATAAGAGGACACAAAAGAATTATCACCTATTTCAAACATTAAACCATTAAGCACTTTAATACAATTAGCTCAACCAATCTTCAGAACCATATTTTCAGTCGGAGGTCATTTCCCCCCGTTTTATTTATTCAGTTTCCTCACCTTTAACTTTCTCCAGGTCAGCTCAAAAAGTTCAGGTCAATCAGATTTCAAATCCTATTCTCATCATAATGCATACTGCATCAAATAAGTACAATTTTGAAAAGAGTAAGAACAACACTAAAATTATGTTCAACTAAGTCTATTTATTAATAACAGACTATTTTTATTCAATTTGTGGCATTTTTCTTTTTTTAATGGAAAATGCCTGTCTAAAAAAAAATACAGTTATAATAGTCAATGATTACATAAAACAAAATAATACATCTACATAAGCAATTTTTAGAGTTAGTGGCAAATGTGCTCAACAGATATAAAGCATAATTAAAGACTGTTTTGTTCCTGCTTTTCTCCAAACAAGTATTTTAATTTTATTCAAAAGTCCTGAATTAAATTTTTTATAATTTTCAATTTATCATTAGAATGTAAAATATAATTTTACTATAATAAAAATGACTAGGGATATTTCTAAAGGAGATCATAAAATCATTATCAACAGAATAAATATATTAAGTGCACTAGATTTTATATAAACAATGTTTCAAACAATCAGTTTGACAGATAACAATGATATATAAAGGATTTATCTGACAAAGACAATTACACAATTACACAAATTATATATATATATATATATATATATAAAAGACTAATCTATAACCTTGTAACTAAAAGCACAATTTAGCAAAATTAAGACCAAATAATATAAAATTGAAGCATTAAAGGGAAGTATGGCTTTCCAGCAAGGCCCAGAAACTGAAGCAGCACAGAAGTTTGAGACCACTACTATGATTTATCCTCCTTAATAATCCTAAAAGCATAGACTGAAGAAGTAAAAGCATCAAAAAAAGCACATAAAAACTGAAAAGTCAAAAGACACATATCAGGTATCTATAAATAATAAATGTGGCCAAAATATCTATTAGTTCTTCTAAAATAAGTCTCAAAGTCAATCTGTTGAAGGAACAGATATTCCATCTAGGACAAGTTCTTAACATCTCTATGTCTCAATTTCCTCATCAGCAGAATAGGTCTTCCACAAGTACTATAAGTTTTGAATGAGATGCTAGCTGTAAAGCACTTAGAAAAGGGTCTGGAGAATAACGGCCATACCAGTGTTGTCTATTACTGTCATCATCTGTACAATTATACACTAAAATATAATTTTTATCAACTAAGAAGGAACAAAATTATGAGTAAAAAAAATTCTCACCTCTTCTTAAGGATTGGAGGTTTACTGAAATGATGGCTTAGACAGAGGTTTTGTTAATTGTGTGGTTGTTTTTTTAAAAAGTCCTATCTGTTAGCATTATATACCAAAGTACTACAGGAGTTTCAGGAGTTGGGAGAGAAGGTGAAAAGGAAATGAGAGACTGAAAGAAATTCTCACCAAAATGTTGAGAATCACTGAAAATGAGTGAAAAGCACACAGGGATTCATTGTCTTATTCTACCTACTTCTGTATTTGAAAGTTTTCATAATAGAAAGTAAAAAACAAAAACAAAAACAAAAACATTCAATTTAATATAATGCATTAAAACATTTTAGTATTTTCTTAACTCTAATAAGTGATTTTTTTAAAAGTGGTTTTCTTTAAAAGCTCTTAAACTTCACATGATGTTCCTACTCAAAATGCATAAGCATTGTATTGGAATATACTAAGCTAATAATTATTTGTAAAGGGAATAAATAAGGGAATTAATGGTAGAGGCCCTTTTTCTTCAAAGATTTAAGACTAAGCAGCTGTGCCAAAAGCCTTCTCAGGTTTAGTATCATAATTAGACTTATCTTAGGATAAATTCTTTCATATCTTATGGTGAATATGGATACAGCAAACAACATAAATTCATGATATTTAAAATAATACAAATCTACATATACAAATAATTCTGAGTTGGGAATAAACAAATTTTAAAAGAATGAAATATATCCTCTACATGTAAATATAAACTCTGCAGAGGCAACTGAGTTGCTTTATGAAGATTTTTTACCAAATAGTTATACAAAACATGACGTACACACTTTGGTTCTAAGACTAATTTTTAAACGTCTAAAAAAACCCCAGAAAAACCAATATGCTAAAAATCAGGAGAAAATCTATAGATCTCTATTATAAAAATACCTCCTTATTATGCTGCTAAGTCACTTCAGTTGTGTCCGACTCTGTGCAACCCCAGAGACGGCAGCCCATCGGGCTCCCCCGTCCCTAGGATTCTCCAGGCAAGAACACCGGAGTGGGTTGCCACTTCCTTCTCCAATGTATGAAAGTGAAAAGTGAAAGTGAAGTTGCTCAGTCGTGTCCAACTCTTAGTGACCCCGTGGACTGCAGCCTACCAGGCTCCTCCGTCCATGGGATTTTCCAGGCAAGAGTACTGGAGTGGGGTGCCATTGCCTTCTCCGACCTCCTTATTATAGGTTCTGACAAACAAGAGGAAACAACACCTATCTCTGTATTATATTAACTGCATGTAGTGGTGATTAGCAGCTTCCCTGGTAGCTCAGCAGTTAAACGAATCCACCTGCAAGGCAGGAGGAGCTGCTGCTGCTAAGTCGCTTCAGTCGTGTCTGACTCTGTGCGACCCCATGGACTGCAGCCCACCAGGCTCCTCCATCCATGGGATTTTCCAGGCAAGAGTACTGGAGTGGGGTGCCATTGCCTTCTCCAGCAAGGCAGGAGACACAGGTTCAATTCCTGGGTTGGGAAGATCTCCTGGAGGAGGGCATGGCAACTGACTCCAGTATTCTTGCCTGGAGAATCCCAGGGCAGGCTACAGTTCACAGGCTCGCACGGAGTCAGACACGACTGAAGCAGCTAAGCACGCAGATGATGATTAGTAACACAGATCACTTACGGGCCTCATCACTCAGCAAGGTATTTAAAAAAACAACCCAAGTACAGTAATACAGACAACTAGGCATACAGAACTATATAGTCACTATCTGTGAAATCACAGACCTTCCTAATAAGGTGTAGGAGAAACAGAAAACAAATTATCAAAGACCTCCAAAACAAGCCTAATGGAACACTCCAAAGCATCACTGTGTCCTACCATTTCATAATGCAATACTTATAGTATTAAGTTTTGCACCATTTCCCTGCAACAATGAGTCAGCATCTAAACAAATCTTAATCAGGAAACACCCTGAGAGGACAACACTTACAAAGTTTTTGAGATGCAAGTTGTATTGACTGACCCCACAGCTTTCTGTCTTGATTTCTGAGACTGTCATTGATGAAATGAACTGCAGGTACAGCTTTGTGCTGGGCATGTTTCAGTAATTTTCCTGCCTTCATACGATCCAGCTCTTGTACAACCACCCAGGGAATTATTAACACAAGTCTGTCAAAGCCTAAAAAATAAAAAGATTTCTTATAAGTCAACAAATATATATTAAGCTACTAAATCGAACTGCTGTAGGAGAATTAAAAGTTTTAAAGACATTCATAATCTAAATGAAGAGATAATACATAAAAACAGGAACTAAAAACAGATACAAGTGTCAAGAGAACATTACAAAAATAAATATTAATACTACCAGAGATCAAAGAAGAGTAAGTTTAGAAGCTAGATTAACCAGTAAAGGCTCTTTCCCCCCCTTTTTACTTAAGCTGATTGTGCTGTGTACGCTTGCGCTTAACAACATATCCAAATGAAAGTAAGTTTACAGGGAGTAAAAAACTCACATTACTATTAATATAAAGTATTAACTCAAATAAGAAAATCAGAATCAGTTTGTTTTATAAATACCTGGGATTTCTGTTGTCATCAGAAGTCTAACAAATTTGAGATGATTCATTAGAATATTTGTGTCAATAACAATTAGAAGCTTTTTGTCTGAAGCAGTATTTGCTAGGGAAAAAAAGCAGTGAGAATTCACATTTGTAACACGCTTGTACAATAACTAAAACTTTGTTATCACAGAACTCTGATAGCATTCTTAAGGCAATCCTTTAAACAACAAAAATGCATTTACTCCAGTTCTTAAGAGAAAGAACAGTAGTCAGTGTTTAATTATCCACCAGTAGAATGCTGCATATTACTTATGGGTGGATTTTTAAATCATAAACTAACTTATGACAGCAGTAATTATGTTGTCAAACCCTGTACTCTTATCACTGGTGGTTATCCAGTTAGGAATCATAAGCTAATTTTAATACATTGTGAAATAACACTGAAAAGATAACTATGTATAAAAGAAAGAAAACTAGTAATACTAGTATTATTTCTTCTTAGGGTCATAATAGGAACAGGTGAGTTGATTCACAGATAAACAATAAATTTGGAAAATGCAACATGAATATAATGTAGCAGGGTTACTATTTTTATAAATGCAATTCAAAACTGTATAGTAGCATACTCTGGAGGACATCTGTCATTTTCTCCTCTCAGGAGTAAGAATAATTACAGTTTTATTATATAAATAAGAAATTCAGGAATACCTTTGAGAAAATTGCACTGTTTCTGATCAGGGCTTTACAAACTTGAAACCGGTAAAAGTTATGATTAAGAGCAAGAATAACAGACTACTCATAATTCTGATTACTGCCTTTAGGAAAAAAAAAGAAGGAAAATATTTCTAACTGCCTAATAATGTGAGATATATAACGCAAATGATAACACAAATCGTAGACCTGATTCCTACAGCTGAAAGAAATATACCATATTTTATTATTTCAAATGAGCGCATTTTAACACTTTCAACCTAAATATTATAAAAACTAAACAGAGAAAACATAGGGGTCACAAACACAGTCATATACATACAGGGTATACCAGCAGAGGAACGTGTATCATCTTCTACCATGTCAATTTCCATACTCATTAACTCTCCTGAAGGTGGAACCACAGGTAAATCCACACTTTTTCCCACACGAGCAGCATGAAGCTCTTCTACTATCTGCATCTAAATTGCAAAAGACCCACAAAAAAATATTTTGAATTATTTTCTCTGCAGATTAATAAGAAAGCAGTTAATTCTTAATTCACTTAATATGAGATAGTCTGTGGAAAGTAAAGATTTTACAAAAATATGTAAGCCTATGGTAAAAAACCACAGATTTATAAACACATACAGGGTTTACAGTAAAGAATTTGAAACAGAACAGATATATGTGTATCTATAACTGAATCAACTTTGCTGTACACCTGAAACTAATGTAACATTGCAAATCAACCATAGTCAAAAAAAATTTTTTAAGCTCTTTAAAAAAAATAAAAAATAAATAAAATGGCTCTTCTCTTATTCTTATTACAACCTTAGGCAAATTATTTAAACACCATGGGTCTCAGTTTATCTACACAATAGGAATGGTAAATATCTATATCCTTTTAGTACTTTTTGTAAGGATTAAGTGAAATAACATGAAAAACCTCACATAGGGTCTAATACATAAGAGACTTCCAAAATAAGTTAATTCTCATTTCCACTCTCACTTCAAAGTACTTTAGGAGCCAAATATCTGGATGATCAGCACTCTTCCTAAGATTTCTAAGATTGTTAATTAACTATCAAAAACTGAAATCCAGATCTTTATACTTTTTTCATTTCAGGGAAGTAGTTCCCTCATGTATTATAATGTAAAGAAATTAAAGTATAATCTAATTTTAGAGCAGAGGTGAGAAATCTTTCTTCTATCAAGGGGCACTGACCCAGAAGACATAAAAATATAGCTGACTGTCACAAATAAAAAGCAATCAACATGGTTTTAAAGTCTCCTTTAAGTAGAAAAATACAAAGTGTTCTGTGAATCTAATTTTAATTTAGAAGTAGGGAACATAAAATTACATGCACTACTTCTATTAGGTTTGACCAGGAGATTCTAGCTGAGAAATGAAGCAACAGGTAAAAAATAAATATTATGTGTTTTCATTTTCATTGAATATTTTCCTCTTATTGCTAATTAGAAAAATGAGGCAAAAACATTAATATCATACTGTATTTTGGTAAGCTGAGGCATAAGTATGCAAAAACATAACATTAAATTAAAATTAACATTGTGAGCATAGGCTCCACGCTTTTTATTCAAAACAAACTAGAGCTTATTAAAAAAAAAAGGCCAAAAGGTGATTGAGTAAATGGAAATACTTTTCCAAAGGATTTTTCAGGGCTTCATAAATATTTACATACTGAATTAAGTAGAGATATCACTGTTATTTTCATACTATAAAAGTTTTTATAATCATTATTTTTTATTAAAATAGGAACCCCCATCTTAATTTCATTAAAAATATTCAAAGTAAACAAATATATCAGTAACCTCTTGATCTGTATCTTGAATACTTTCAAGTGACACTGAAGAACATGGTGCTTCAAAAGTCTGAAATGAAAAGTAATTTTATTAATTAGTTAAGAAGCATACACCTAGAATAAGGTTTTTCAGCTGTGGCACTACTGACATTCAGGATCAGATGATTCTTTGTTTTGGGGGTTAATACTCTTCTCACTTCAGGTAAGTAGTTCCCTGATATATTATAATGTAAAGAAATTAAAGTAGAATCTAACTTTAGAGCAGAGCTGAGAAACCTTTCTTTTATCAAGGGGCACTGACTCAGAAGACACAAAAGTATAAATGACTGTCACAAATAAAAAGCAATCAACATGGTTTTAAAGTCTTCTTTAAATAGAAAAACACAAAGCGTTTGGGGTTGTTCTATGCATTGTAGGATGTTTAGAAGTATCTCTTCCCTCTACCCACTAGATACCTACCCTCCTCCCATCCTTGACAATCAAAAACGCCTCCATCCCTTTGCCCAAGCAATTTCAGTGTTGTAACAGAGACAGAATTTGATGTAAATAGAGCTGAAGAGAAAATTATCTATACTTCAGTTTTCATTCCAGTAAACTATGCTGTTTGGGGGTGCATGCTTCCATAAATGCAATAAAAAGAAAAACAATGAACAGGAAAAAAAAAAAAAAGGTCTCCATCAAATCAGTTGCCAACCCACTAAGAGACAATATTGCCCCCAAATGAAAAACTGTCCCTAGAATAGAAAAGCTTCATTCTATTAAGTCATGAAATATAGTAGAAATTCTTTAAGATTTACTCATTCATATATATGCCTCCCTAAAAATACTCATATTCTAAGAACAAAACATGCCACCTTAAGAAACAGAAATAACCACGGCAAAGATAAAAAGAATACTGGGCCTTGGTGGTGGGAAATTTTCATCCATGAGTAAATGAACCATTTCTAAAAGTGACATGACAAAACAACAAAAGAAACTCAGAAGATTATTATATGGCTGAGGGAGAAGACTGAAAATGTATGGGTGTTTTATTTTTTGTCTCCCAGCAAAGACTGAAGATTTCTCTAATTTCAGTTTTTCACTGGCACTTTCGGTGAGTGGCTAAGATTTACCCAATCCTACATACAGGTGACAAGGAACTTAACTAAGCCTCTACTAAACCAAATCATCTTCTAAGAATTCTCCAAGAATTCACCAAACACACATGTATTTTAGAAGAAGCTGGATATAAACTGCAGACTCTCTTTAAAAAAGTGTATCCTATGTTGCTTTGTTGGGAATTGAGCTTCTACCCTAAATTTCCAGTATCAATCTTCACACAATAGAATACCACACACATCACACACATAGGCCCGTTACAGCTATACTCTCCCATGACCCTGGGTTCTATAATGCCTTCTCCACCTGACTTTAAATCTCACTAGAACTTTAGATTCTCTTCAGCTAAGGAGTGCCAACCAAGCTAGAGATTATTATAGAACTTCCTGCAACTTCTGACATTCGAAGTCTTTTCATTCTTTTACTTAGGTCACTACTACCCTTCACTCTCTTTGACTATAAGTCACTTTCAGTGATTTCAAAAAACCTTCTATCAACTTCAAATCCTTATTATAAAAGAAAGTCTTAGAGGGCATTTAACTTTGCCTTCCCCCTTCTATGTTTTATTAAGTCCATGGATTGGGATAAAGCTTCCCTGGAGATGATAAAAGAGAGTAACAACAATGGCTTTATTTGCTGGAGTGATTCCAAACTAAAAGCCTGATTATTCTTAGTGGCTCTGTCCTATCTACAAGATAAAAAAACAGTCTTTCCCAGGAGAGATAAAGGAATCCATTGCCTAGACCCTGGCTTCCTCTCCAACTTCCTCTCACATAGATTCTCAACACATCTCAAGTCAAACTGAACAACGTAAATGCTCACGTATGCCTGTGCCATGCAATCTCACAACTCTGGGCCACTACACAACTGATCATTTCCCCTGGCAGGACAACACTTCTATTCTTTGCTCTACACATTTTTCAACACCAAGCTTAAGAATATCCAAGCTTAAGAGAATCTCTTAAGAATCTCTTAATGAGCCCTTCCTTAACTCACTTCCAAATTTATACTAACACCAGCCAAATTCCCAGGGCGCTAATATTTTCTTCACTGCATCTGCAATTGTATTTGTTTACTAATCTACCTCTCTGGGAACTTCTTGAAGGTAAAAGTGTCTTATTCAAACTCTAAATGCCTAAAAAATAATAGGTACCTTTAATTAACGTTTAGATAAACTGATGAATTTCTACCCCAGAGACTGGTAAGAATTAAGTTGGATACCATTTATAAGTGGCCTATAAACAGTAAATCTCTAGAATCTTAGTTCACAATGGTGAGGGGAGAATGCAAATTGAAAAGAGTCTATAACAAAGAACTGTAAGCCTAGGGAAAAAAGAAGTCACTTTCTCCTAGGAAAGCATAACAGGATCACTGAATACAAAAAAATACAATTACTTCTTTGTAAACTCACTATTTTA
This sequence comes from Cervus canadensis, assembly GCF_019320065.1. Lineage (NCBI taxonomy): Eukaryota > Metazoa > Chordata > Mammalia > Artiodactyla > Cervidae > Cervus > Cervus canadensis. The sequence continues at coordinate 14,109,758 of NC_057398.1, forward strand.
GGAAGACAATTATCCATTGAGGAATTTATGAGGAAAACAAATATAATATTAAGATGATTAGCTACTGTCACTAATAATGCTAATAACATATTCAAGATAAGAACAATATTTACTTGCTGCTCCTGCGTCTAAATGACTTTCAGTCAGACAAGACTGCTATCAAAGGAATATAAAGAGTTTTAATTCCAATAATTGAAAAGTAATCATGCAAAAACTGCTTCCCCTACAACTACATGCTACGTACCTCGTTTGGTTTTTGTAATAATTCTAAACAGAGAGCAAAAAAGTGTGTAAGATACATCTCATACTGTTCCTTAGAGATATAGCACCAGGGGAATACCAAACCATGATACAAAGATGTTCAGTGAACAAACTGGAAAACTCAGATTCTTTTCTTGCATTCTAGAGAACTGGTTATACAGCACAAGAAGAAAACTGAAGCTTTCCTTTAAGAAAGCAATAAAAAGAACAAACTCAATTCTTTCCTTCTTTGGACCCCTTCAAGTTCAGTGAAAAAGAGTACTCTTAAAAAAAAAAAAAAAAAAGAGTACTCTTTCTCAAGCTCTTCTGGCCCCCCTAGTTACAATCCCTCCATTTTTCAAAGGAAGTATCTTATACAACACTGTATAGTCTTGATTCCTAAAAAGAGGTAAGCTCCACCACTGCTGTTTATAAGCAGTCTCTAAATTTCAGAGCTTCTAAAGTTCCAAAGTTCTAAAAGTTCTCCTAAAGATAATTTTATTTGAGATAGAAACAAGGCTATTGCAATTAGGTTTTCAAATTAGTCCACAAATGCTGATTTACTACATAATTTAGAAGCAAAAATAGATGTGCCAAGCTTTCTAGCCAAGATCTCTGTACACATAGTTCCCTCTGTCTGGAACATTCCTGCTTCTCCCATCTCACTCTACCTTGTCTTCACCTGAATAACTCCTATTCAATCTTTAGTTCTCAGTTTACATGTTATCCCCTCCAGTAAATCTTACTGAATTAATCCATCCAAGGCCATGTTAATCCCACGCTATGTGTTCCCATATAAGGTGATTAAGTATTTGTCAGACTTGAGGTGGCTGTTTCTGTACCTCCTCATATAAGAAAGTCTTTGAAAACGATGACTGTGATTGTGGTACCTGGCATACAGGGCACTCAAAAGAATAATTTATTAGAGGAACAGCTATTTGGAATATTAGCCCCAGAATTGTCGTACCTGGAGTTAGAGAAAACTGTCATAGTACTTTTCTGATAGGACTATCTATAACTGCTGCTTCTGTATTTTTACACAATCCCTTCTATTTTGGGTCCCTGATAGTTGCCAGGATAGTTTCTTAAGGAAGTTGGAATTTACAAAGTAAAATAAAAGAATCAACATATCTTCCTGCTAAACAGAATCTGCCTTTTACGATCATTATCTATAACAGAAACAACTCGAACCTAACTATGTTTAAACTCTTTACTAAGGTCTGTATTCATTTTGCACTATCTTACCTGGGTTAGGTTTTCACCAGAACTTAAATCATTAATTTCTTGATGCTCATGATATTCTCCTTCCCACTCATGGACGGTCTGCCTATTTGTGGAATCTGAAAATAAATATTCACTTCTGTGCCTTGTAAACTTTAATGAAAACTGGGAGCCTTCTGGGCATTCTTTTTTCTCCTGTTTAGTCTTTAACTTGTTAGAACCTAAAGTGAACACATTTTCTTGTACAAGATTCTGGAGGGTATTGCGGGATTTTACTGGGATTTTGAAGTTAATCCTTCTCCTTCTAGATTCAAGGGGTTCCTTAATTATCTTGTTGGAATTACAATCCTGAGAAAGTTGGATTTTCTTGCATTTCTTCGAAGCACATTTTTCAGAACTGTCTCTAAATTTATTGTCCCTCTCTTTCTTGAATTCCTTCATCTTCTCCCTCTGAGCAAGTAAATGAGGCCCTTTTTCTTCACTTGCCTGGCCCTCAGATTTTGGTTTCTCATCTCTGGCCACCTTAGGACAGCTAAAGTTTTCAATTCCATGGTCCAGCTTACTCTTAACATTTGCCAATTTAGTATCTTTAACTTGAAAATCTACACATTTACTTATATCTTTTTTAATTCCATTTGAAGAAGAACTCTGTGAAATAATCTGATTATTATTTGAATATGATGTTTCCTGGAGTGTAACAAGTCCTTGGGATGAAGAACCAATTTTTGGTCTCTTTCTTGGAGGGTCAGTTTCTATATTCGGTCTGTAAAGCAGCACAGAAAATTAGGTACATTACAATTAAACATAACACATAATATTGCACTATATCATTTTAGTTAGGAAATGAAAGAACTGGCCTGATATGAACTTCATTAAAAGTAAGAAATAACTACAGTATTAATAAAGTGGAAAGGATTACTCAATAAATGGTGTTGGAATAACTGATTTGTTATTTGGAAAAAAAAATTTACAGATTTATATAACATCAGATGATATAACCCCAAACAGATTAAACATTCAAGTGCAAAATAATTATTATTTCTGCTATACTTCATACTAAATACTTAAAAACCATAGAAGAAAAAGGGAATATTTATCAGATTTCTTAATAAAGAACTTCCTAAACTTAACAGCAATGGGAAAAATATCACAAAGGAAAATAGTAAATGTAAATGACTACAGTAGTATATTAAAAAATAATAAAATTAAAAGAACTGGGAAATGGCATATGCTACAAATGTGACAGCTTATTAGCTTCAGTAAATAAAAATCTCATCAAAAAGTACTAAGGCTCTAGAATAAGACATGAACAGAAAACCAAAGAATTTAGAAAAAGGGAACAGTTAATAGACATTTTTGGGAGAAATGTTTGACTTCCCTAGTAGTCACAGACGTGCTAATTGCGATGTACCATTTTCTTCTATCAAATTAGTCAAGATTGTTAAATAACACTAAATACTGGCAAGAGGTTGTTAAATGGACCCTCTCATATGTTGCCAGTGGAAATGCAAAATGATATAACAGTTCCACAAAGGAATTTGATAATACAATTAAGAATTCTAAAAATGTTCTTATCTTTTAACTTCTTAGCAATTCCCACTTTAGAAATCTAAGGAGAAAAAAGCTAAAAATAGACTGAAAATAATAAGATATTCAATTCAGGATTATCTATAAGAGCAAAAAGTCAGGTACAAGGTAAATGCTAAAATTTTGGAAATGAATAAGAAACATGTCATTCTACCGAATACAATACACTATCATAGTCATTTCGAAGGATGTTTATGCAAAATTTTCAAAGACATACAAAATATACTGGTATACTATTAAGCAGAAAACAAGCATGGCATAAATCTGTATACATAAGATCATCTCAACAGTTTAAATAATTATAGTAAACAAGTCAGAAAAAAAGTACTAGAATGCTAGCAGCAACAATAGCTAGAGGTGATAACATTTTCTTGCACAACAAAACTAGGTATTACTCTGTAGTCAGAAAGAAAGGGGGAAAATTTTGATGAGCCACAATCTATTAATTTATATCAGGAAACTCCTGAATGCCTTTTAAGTGCCTGTCATTCTGCCGGACACTGGGAGGCAGTGGAGGACACATCAAATATAGTCTTACCCCTCACTAATTTACCATCCAGCAGGAGACAGAGACTGGAAATAAGTGACTTCTCAAAGAATTAATTATGGCAAGAGCAAACTATAAACATCTCAGAGTTTCCATAGGAGTTTCACCTGAGTCTTCACCTGGTTTTATTTTCTTTGCTCTTTCTACAAAAAGATTGCCTATCATTATTTACCTGTTAATAAATAGCAATAAGATAAAACTTTAGTAGGGCCCTGTTTGGCACTTATTAGCATATCATATAAGATATTAACTGTAGTAAAGAAAAATCAGGAAAACAAACAAAAGAAAATTTTAATAGGACCCTCCAGTTTTCTGAGCATTTTAAAATTCCTATTTGTTCTTCACAACAGTCCTGTGTGGCATATTCCATAACAATCTATGCACCATGGTCCATATGGTCATTAACTAATGGAAACTCAGCATTATAATACCTTTAATTATTCCTACTATTTTCCCAAGCCACAATCTGTTAAATTAACATGGTTTTAGAGCCATATCAATTCAATAAGCTACATATTCTCTTCATGGGTAATATGCAAAATAATTTATCCAAAATTATTAAATCAACCTCATAACCTCTTCTATTACTATATGTAATGAAGTTATGTATCTTGTAAGGGTGTGTCAAAATCAAATTATTTGAGATGCAAATTAACATTTTAGTTGAAAGTACTATTTACAAAGTATAGAACTCTGATAAGATTTTTTATTTCACTCAACTTTTTCTTAAATTTATACAAATATTAAGAAAATCATATCTGTGATTTAGCTATAAATATGTGCCTACAAAACAGTATTAAACAAAATAAAGGATTCTGCAAATCTAAATATTCAGTCTCACAATTCAAAGCTAAAAAATATACCAAGAAAAAGGGAAAATTTACCTTTTCAGTTCTTGTTTTCTTTTCATATTACAGCACAGAATATCCGCAGGATCTGACTTCTGAAAGAAAAAAGGCATTAGGAAATATAAATTGTGAACTGAGGAAAGATGTTGGGAGACAGTATTTTTCCACACCTATATGTTAGTGAATACATTAGAGACAGCCTGGGACCTGGGACCCTGTACTGTAACTGCTGCAACGCTTGGACCTGTACACACCTCTCCTCCAGCAACAAAATACAAAGAAACTATATATGAGACTAAAAGTAACTGTGTGCATGCTCAGTTGGGGCAAATTATGGACAACAGATACAAAAAGACCAAAAAACTGCTACTCATGAAGAGCCAGGAGCAAAAAGCAGGGTACTGAGCATGCCCCCTGCAGTCACCACCACCAGAGGGTGGGCAAAACACCTCACCCTTCCAGCCCTAAGCCTGTGCACACCCCTAACTTTACCCCATATAACAAGCTAGAGCCAAGATGGCAGAGAGGGAAGGTGCCACAAACAGTGCACTTACCAGCTGCTGGTGGGGACCATGACACCCAGGCAGACAGGAGGAACCCCCGAGCAATGGGGTGGAACACAGTGGGGAGCGAGGGGGAAGAAGGAGAGGCTGGACGGGACCGGTGCCCTCGAGGAGAAGCTGGGGGAGAGGAGGGGTTCCCAGGCCTTGAGAGGCACACTTACCTCAAGGGGATCAGCGGGGACGGGGAGAGACCTTCGGAGGTCAGAAGATCAGGGGAACGCACCTGGAACCTACTCAACCCTGGGGAGCTTGCTGAGGCCAGGGGCCTGATCCTCTGTACTCTGGGGCCAGAGGCATTCCAGAGCCCCTCCAGGCCAGGCTAAGCTTAGGCAATCTGCACCCCACCCCCATCCAGGACCTTTATCTGCAGCATGGGCCCTGAGCATAGGGCCCACCCCCACCTAAGCCCTGCCCGCCAACAGCCAAGACTTTTTCCAGCTTTTGTTCTCTTCTCTTTTTTTTTTCCTCTTGCAGTTCTGTTTTACCTTCCAGTGGTTGTTTCACTTCTATTTTTATTTTTTCTAATATATGTTTTAGTTTTTAAAATTTCACTTTTTGTTGTTGTTCTTACTCTGTGTGGCTTGTAGGATCTTGGTTCATGGGCCAGAGGACGGGCCTGAGCTCCTATGGTAGGAGGGCTGAGTCTGAACCACCAAACTAACAGAGAACCTCAGACTCCAGGGAATATTAATTTGAGTAAAGTCTCTTGGAAGTCCACATTTCAACACCAAGACGTAGCTCTACCTAACTGCCTGCAAACTCCAGTGCTGGAAGTGAAGTGAAAGTCGCTCAGTCATGTCCAACTCTTTGTGACTCCATGGACTGTAGCCCACCAGGCTCCATGGGATTCTCCAGACAAGAATACCGGAGTGGGTAGCCATTCCCTTCTTCAGGGATCTTCCCAACCCAGGGATCAAACCTGGGTCTCTTCCATTGTAGGCAGATTCTTTACCTCTGAACCACCAGGGAAGCCCAAATCTCAGGTCAAACAACTAGGAAGACAGAAGCGCAGTCCCACCCACCAAAAATATGTGACCCAAGTTACAAACAAAGAAGCACAATAAAAACCTACAAGACCAAACAAATGAAGAGGAAATAGACAACTTACCTGAAAAAAAAACTTATGATAGTAAAAATGATCCAAAAACTCAGAAATAGAATGGAGGCACTGGTCAAGAAAATATAAAAAATGTTTAACAAAGACTAAGAAGAACTAAAGAACAAGCAAACAGAGATGAACACAATAGCTGAAATGAAAAATACACTAGAAGGAATCAATAGCAGAATAACTAAGGCAGAAGAATGAAAAAGTGAAATGGAAGACAGAATGTGGAAATAACGGCCAAGGAACAGGATTAAAAAAAAAAAAAAAAAGAATGAAAAAAATTAAAGACAGACCCAGAGAACTCTGCAACAACACTAAATACACTAACATTCGAAATACTGAGTCCTAGAAGAAGGGAAAAGAAATGGTCTGAGAAAATATTCGAAGAGACTATAGTCAGAAACTTTCCTAACATGGGAAAGGAGATAGCTACCCAAGTCTGGGAAGTATAAAGAGACCCATGCAGGATAAACCCTAAGAGAAACACACCAAGACACATATTAACCACAAAATCAAACACAAAGATCAAACACAAAGAAAAAAAATATTAAAAACAGAATGGAAAAAAAATACTAAAAACAGAAAAAAAATGACATACAAGGGAATTCCCATAAGGCTCTCAGTTGATTTTTCAGCAGAAACTCTCCAGGCCAGGTCGAAGTGGCAGGATACTGTTACAGTGATGAAAAAAAAAAAATCTACAACCAAGATTACAGCCAGCAAGGATCTCATTCAGATTCGATGGAGAAATTAAAAGCTTCATAGACAAGCAAAAGCTAAGAGAATTCAGCACCACTAAGCCAGCCTTACTTACTCAAGGATTTTAGCCTTCTGATTAAGTTAGTGTCCTTGGCTCAATGGTAAAGAATCTGCCTGCCAATGCAAGAGATGCAGGTTCAATCCAGGGTCAGGAAGATCCCCTGGAGAAGGAAATGGCAACCTACTCCAGTATTCTTGCCTGGGAAATACCACAGAGAGTGGAGCCTGGCAGGCTACAATCCATGGGGTCACAAGAGTCGGACTCAACTTAGGGACTAAACAAAGCCAGCCTACAAAAGATGCTAAAGGCAATTCCCTAGGCAGGAAACAAAAGAGAAGACGACCCACAAAAGCAAACCCAAAACAACTGCTACCCACTCCAGCATTCTTGCCTGGAGAATCCCCATGAACAGAGGAGCCTGGTGGGCTACAGTCTATGAGGTTGCAAAGAGTCACATAGGACTGAGCACCTAAGCATAGCACAGCACCATTTACAACAGCCAGGACACAGAAGCAACCCAGACGTCCATCAACAGAGGAACAGATAAAGAAGACGTGGTACATATACACAATGGAATATTACTCAGCCATAGAAAGGAATTAGATTGAGTCATATGCAGTGATATGGATGAACCTAGAGTCTGTCAAACATGGTAAAGTAAATCAGAAAGAGAAAAACAAATATCGTACACCAATGCATATATATGGAATCTAGAAAAATGGTACTGATGAACCTATCTGCAGGGCAGGAATAGAGATGCAGACGCAGAGCACGGACTTAAGGACACAGTGGGGAAGGACAGGGTGGGGCACACTGAGAGAGTAACACTGATGTATATACACACTACCATATGTAATGGCAGAAAGTGAAGAAGAACTAAAGAGCCTCTTGATGAAAGTGAAAGAGGAGAGTGAGAAAGTTGGCTTAAAGCTCAGCATTCAGAAAACTAAGATCACGGCATCTGGTCGCATCACTTCATGGTGAATAGATGGGGAAACACTGGAAACAGTGGCTGACTTTATTTTTTTGGGCTCCAAAATCACTGCAGATGGTGACTGCAGCCATGGAGTAAAAAGACACTTACTCCTTGGAAGAAAAGTTATGACCAACCTAGACAGCATATTAAAAAGCAGAGACATTACTTTGCCAACAAAGGTCCGTCTAATCAAGGCTATGGTTTTTCCAGTGGTCATGTATGCATGTGAGAGTTGGACTGTGAAGAAGGCTGAGCACCGAAGAATTGCTGCTTTCGAACTGTGGTGTTGGAGAAGACTCTTGAGAGTCCCTTGGACTGCAAGGAGATCCAACCAGTCCATCCTAAAGGAGATCAGTCCTGAATGTTCATTGGAAGGACTGACATTGAAGCTAAAACTCCAATACTTTGGCCACCTGATGTGAAGAGCTGACTCACTTGAAAATACTGGGAAAGATTGAAGGCAGGGGGAGAAGGGGATGAGAGAGGATGAAATGGTTGGATGGCATCACCAACTCAATAGATATGAGTCTAAGTAAACTCCGGAAGTTAGTGACGGACAGGGAGGCCTGGCGTGCTGCGATTCATGGGGTCGCAAAGAGTCAGACACGACTGAGTGACTGAACTGAATTGAACTGAGCCATATATAAAACAGATATCTAGTGGGAGGCTGCTATATAGTACAGGGAACTCAACTCCATGCATGCTCTGTGATGACCTAGAGGGGTGGGATTGGGGGTGGGGTGGGAGGGAGGCTAAAGACGGAGGGGATATATGTATACATATACCTGATTCATGTTGTTATACAGCAGAAACTAATACAACATTGTAAAGCAATTTTACTCCAATTTTTAAAAAATATATTTAAAAAAGAAACAAGGCAGCTCCCACCTCAGTGAGTGAGAAAGCAAAGGAAACTGTTCCTTGATCTCACTCTCCCCATTGCAGCAGGCACCCCAATGAAATCTTACCTGAACTTCTTATCTGGCATCTGATCACTTTCTATTGACTATGGGCAGGCCAAGAACTCTGGTCGGTATCAGGCTGACACAATAATTTTCTTAATCCTCGCAATAATCTCGTGAGACAGATATTATCAGTATCTCATTTTACAGACAAAGCACCCAAGGCTCAAATAGAGCAAAATATCCTCAACATTACAGAGCAAGCTAGTCGCAGAGCCATGATCTGAAACCAGATTTCTCTTTCTATTCTACCACCCTCTCTCTCTAGGGGCAGAGGGCTAGACACAATAAAAATAACAGAGAAAGAGGATAGTCCCTGTCCTGAAGAACTCAGAGTAAAGCAGTCTCTGTCCAAAAGAACCCAGAGTAAAGCAAAAGGCTAAAGTAGGAAGAAGTAGAAGGATATATAGAATAAACAATAAAATAAAGCAGAACAATACACAGTAAGTTGTAAAAGAGTTTAAAGGATCAAAACCCAAAAGTTGGATGTACCAAGGAAAAAAAGTAGGCCAAAAATATGCTAAAGATTGAGCATATATTGAATAAAGATGAATGGGTAAAAGAAAAAGGCATTCTTCACTAAAAATGCTTAGGCAGTCTAAGAAGCTGGAGATGACTGGTGTAAATTCAGCAGAGAGAAAATAAACCAGCCTACCTAGAAGGGCTGTTTTGAGGAAAAAGAAAAATGAAAACTGGATACTTAAGGTATGACCAAATTTAAAAGGGTCTTGACTCTTTGTGACCCCATGGACTATACAGTCCATGGAATTCTCCAAGCCAGAATACTGGAGTGGGAAGGTGTTCCTTTTTCCAGGGGATCTTCCCAAACCAGGGATCAAACTCTGGTCTCCCGCATTGCAGGCAGATTCTTACCAGCTGAGTCACCAGGGAAACCCAAATGATAAACTAAAAAAGTAAGTGAAGATTTTTCAACAGAGGAGAAATATGGTGAAATCAGTGTTTTAAGAAGGTTAATACAGCAAGAATTGCAACAGCAGTTCCATTATGTGAAAACAAACTCTTAAAAACCAAAATCTGCTTTCATGGAACTTTCACAACTATTTTCTCTTGTTACCTACAACAACTGTGCAGCAATCTTCATACACTCCTAACTCTTCACTTGAACATGGTGAGCACCTCGCAACCATCCATGTACCAGGCTGATGTGTTTAGTCTGCTGTCACTGTTTCATATTATTTGGCAGACAGTGGAAAAAAATCTGGACTTCACTTTGCTGCTGCAAACAATTTTGTGTCCTTTCACAAGTCACTTAACTTTCTGGATCTCAATTTCTGAATCTGAAAATGCAAACACTATCTCTGCCCTGGTGACTTCAAAATGAAATTGTAGAGACAAATTTAACCATATACAGGAAAAGACTTAAAAATTGTCTAAATTTATATTCATGTTGTTTAATCCCACAATAGGATCTAATCCCATGCACAAAGAAAGAATTTGATAAATGCTTTTTGGTGAGTAGCAGGAAAAAGTTGGTTTTCCATCTATCGGCTATCAAAAAGTAAGTATAATATCAAGAAAAAATTAATGGAAAAGTAGTAGGGGAATTTATCTCATAAAGCTTTTAATTGTACATTAAAACTTTAATATCATTTTTAGAGTTAGTTACAGTATCTAAATACTCACCAGTTTTCTCTTCTCTGACGACACTGATCTTATAGAGCAAGTTGAACTAGTAGAACTTACTGATGGTTTTTTCTCTCTCTTATCCTGAGAATGTCATTTGGAAAAAAGGAAAGAAAAGCACAAAATAAAGTACAGTGTAAGACAGCATTCTTTTATCAATGTTTTTATAAATCAAGATTGCTTCTGCATTAATAAGAAGTTTCAGAGGAGAACACTGTTTATTTACTTATTTAGCTGCATTGGGTCTTTGTTGCTGCGCATAGGCTTTCTCTAGTTGCGGAGAGCAGGGATATTCTCCAGTTGCGGTAGAGAGCCTTCTCATGCAGTGGCTTCTCCTGTTGCAGAGAACAGGCTCTAGGTGTGAGGGCTTCAGTAGCTGCAACACCCAGGCCCAGCAGCTGTGGTGCACAGGCAGCAGTTACGGCTCTCAGGCTCTGGAGCAAGTGGGATCAGTAGCTGCAGCTTACAGGCTTAGTTGCTCTTTGGCATGTTGAATCTTCCCGAACCAGGGATCGGAACCGTGTCCCCTCCACTGGCAGTTGGGTTCTTATCCACCGTACCACCGGGCAAGTCCGGAACAATGTTTAAAGGCATACAAACATTGGTAAGAGGAAAGGAGACTTAACTAGAAATCAGAAGATCTAAGCGCTCTAGGAATGAGATGGGATAGAAGTGGGCTTCTCTGGTAGCTCACACGTTAAAGAATCTGCTTGCAATGCAGGAGACCTGGGTTCAATTCCTGAGTCAGGAAGATCCCTTGAAGAAGGGAATGGCTACCAACTCCAGTATTCTTGCCTGGAGAATTACACAGACAGAGGAGGCTGGCGGGCTATAGTCCATGGAGCTGCAAGAGTCAGACGTGACTAAGTGACTAATACTTTCACTTTTTCACTTTCACTTGGGATAGAGGTAATATAGCAGAAAGTTACAGACAGCTCACATAAGGCCACTGGGAAGTGGTACTGCCATAGTGATACTTAGTCTTCTACAAAGCAAAACCATATACCCACTTATTTTTTCAGTGGATCCTGAATTCAACAGACCCAGGACAAATGTACTTCAAGTACCTACCGTGTATCAAAGACATTTTTCTAGACAGTGAAAACAGGTTAGTGAAAAAACAATACAAGTCCCTGCTGTCATAGAGGTTACACCTACTGCAGGTTTAACTTACAAATAAGTACGTAATATACTTAGTGTGTCAGATGATGGATGCTATTAAAAAAATAATAATAATAGAGCAGAGAAAGGGGTCAGGAAGGGCTGGGAGGCAAGGGTGAGGCTGTTGCAATTTTAAACAAAGTAGTCAAAATGGGTCCCCACTGGTAATTTGACATGAGTGGAGACCTAATGAAACGAAGGAACAAACCCTGTGAGTATCTAGGGAAAGTTTTCAAGTTAAAGGGAGTAACAGCAAGCACAAAGCAGGAATGTGCCTGGCTTACTGGAGCAACAATAAGGAAGCCAAGGAGTGGAGAAAGCAAAGGGAGAATGAGATGGAGATGAGATGGTGACAGTAATGTGTTTCCTGTCCCAGCAAGGACATTAGCTTTTTCTCTAAAATGGAAAATCACTAGAAAATATTGAGCAGAAGAGTGACATGATTTAACATTTTAATAGGATCACTCTGCCTGTTATGTTGAGAACACAAGAAGGCAAAGGTAGGAAGCAAGCTGTTTGCCTGGATCATGGTGATAGCAGTGGGAGTGGCAGTCACACTCAGCTGACAGAATTTGCTGATAGATGGGATGCAGGCAGAGCATGATGACCAGGGTTTTGGTCCAAGCAACTTAAAGAATGTAACTGCAATTTAGCACATTAAGAAAACTGAGGCTGGGCACTTAACAAGAGTATAGTTTAAGAGGAGAAAGAGCCAAAAAGGATACTGCCAAGCCTCAGTTTCTTCATTTGTATAATTGGGATAATAATAGTACCTACCTCATAGAGTTGAGAGGAATAAATAAAATAACGTAAGTAAAGAAAAACAAATGTAAGTAAAGTCCCTTCTGACTCTTTCTCCGTCAGAAGAACAAAATATTTACATAATTTGTTTTAAAACTGAGGAGTATTTTTTTCATCATACAAAAATAAAACTGCAAAACAGGGTATCTTTAGGTCAATAAGTCAAAATTCTTACTTCATCAATATTGGATGATGGGGTGGTGCCTTTTCTCCGAGACTTCTCCTTTTTTCCACAAGATTCTTTGGTGGACATTTTGCAAAGCTAAAATAAACATCAAAAACACATTATGTGTGTGGGTTCTTTTTTTTTTAACCATTGCTACAACAAAAACATTAGAAATCATACTTTTTCAGTTTCTTAAAGATTGGAGTTTTATAAAATAATTTTTGTATTTTACCCATTCTCAACATGATAGGATTATCTCATTGTTCCATTTTACTTATATTCTGCCTCATGATCTGTTCCCTTCCATCAGTCTGGGGATGGTGACCTTTTAAGAAAGACTCTCAAAAGTATGCCTTTAAGGCAAACTTCCCTTTCTAGCATCACATTCCCATTTTCAATTGCCTGCAGGACTATTATACTTTGCCCCAACCACACCTCAAAACCAATTAGTGATTAAGTCTTCCTTTTCTTAACACACCCTCCACATCTCACTGAGTGAGACACTCGGCAAAACATACACATTTTCTGAGTCCTAGCTCCACTATGTGTAAAATAGAGATAACTCATCCGAGAGGGTTTCTTAAAAACTCAAATGAAACTATGGATGTAAAAGCACCTTGTACAAGATAGTACACAGTAGAGTCTAAAAAAATACTGGCTTCAGCAACTGTCTTTCTGCTAAACACTGAGCTTCTTGAAGAGCACACTGTATTGAAAATTTAGGAGGTGTTCATAAATGCCTTCTGAGTAAATGAGTAGGTGAATTTTTCTTTCCCAGAATAGTGATTGTTCATTCTGAGTCACTTCCAACTCTTGCTCATTGCAGTCCCTCTGTCCATTTCTGATCCCAGTCTCCCTTTTCTAGCCCGGGTCTGGATCAAGTCTGTACTGCTGTTACTGACAAAAAGAAAAAGAAAGAAAGAAAACTACACACAGTCATCCCCAGTGGTCATAAGCACTTCAAAGATAGTATATATAATCAGCCTGTACTGGAACACAGAGGCCAGAGATTGGGAACATCACCAGATTTCCTGGGGCAAGAAGATATAAAGGGGTCCGTCCACAAGCAAAGTCCAAAGGAGAGTTTATTGCTGCTAGTGATATGTGTAGCACTTCGATGTGACACAGAGATGGTAAAGAATGAGCCTGCGATGCAGGAGACCAGAGTTCGATCCCTGGGTCAGGAGGATCCCCTGGAGAGGGAATGGCAACTCACTCTAGTATTCTTGCCTGATAATCCCATGGAAAGAGGAGTCTGGCAGGCTAGTCCATGGGGTCACAAAGAGTCAGACACGACTGAACAACTAACACACACACACCACACACACACACACACACACAGAGTGCTAAGTATTGATGCTAAGAACATAACAAAGACTAGAAACCAAGCAATTACAAGTACTCTTGGTCAAACATGATCACAGTAAGTGAAGTTCTATAAAAGAATGATCAATTACACTAAATCAAACTTGTAGAATGTTTTGAAGAATACGGAAGAAGGAAAATACTGAGACCAGAAATCTAATAATAATAAATAAAAATTAATAAAACAGTCAACATATACTTCTAAGGGCAGATTCTAAATTACCCAGAAATTTTGCCTTTTAAGATAATTCATGGCAACAATTAAATTCACAGTTAAGCTTCCAGATTACAGGAATAATCTTCATTTTTCTTTCTTGTTCCAAGGATCCCATTCCATGGGGAGAAAGGTATAAGGAAAAACAATAACTTTCATGAAATAAATTGCTTAGAGGCAATGGGCTGGTTATTTTACCTTTTACAATTTAAACCCTTTCATGTTGTGCTTTGAACACACACAGACACAAAACCAATTTGAATCTATTATCCCTAAGACAATCAGAAAAAAAAAAAAAACACTGCAGAGAGTAGACTATCAAAAGAAAAACACCTATATATGTACTGTGACAAATGTTTTATATTAGTGTACCATTCATATCAATTTTATGGAAATCAAAATATAAACTAAATGAGTGGAGATTTCCTGTGCTGGCCTGCTTCCCAATTGGCTCCTGATCTCTGCTGCCACCATCTCTTATGAAGTTCCCTTTCACAGTAAGTAGAGATGACCTGTGTAACCAACAGGATATATTTATATAATATGTGGCTAGGTCAAATAACACACTGCGGCTTCCGCCTTTCTCTGTCTTGAATTGTTCACCTTAGAAAAAGCCAGCCACCATATCACGAAGACATTCAAGTAACCCTAGGAAAAGCCCACCAAGGAAGAGCTGAAACCTTTTGCCAAAAATGAATGGACTTATAGGCATGTGAGTGGGCCACCCTTGAAGCTGATCCTGCAGCCTTAATGAAGCATCCACTAGGCAGCATCTCTTGCAAATATCTCACTGCAATGTTATGAGACACCCAAAGACAGATACACCCAGAAAGCCATTTCTGAATTCCTGACCCATATCCACTGTGGGGTAAGAAGTGTATTGGTTGTCTTAAGCCATAAAGTTTTGAACAACTTACGCAGCAATAGATGAGTAATATACTCAATATAATTTTTCAAACTTTGAAGATGCCTTCTTTAGGATGGCTCAAGAGCAGGGACTGTGCTTGGGAATTCTGATTAAAATTTCCACAGAATACACAGACTGAAAATCTAACCCTTTTCATCTTCTGGTTTTCAGCTAGTATAAATGAAATTGACACCCTAAATCAAGCTTTCAATTAACCAACCATTCTTTCACAAATTAAAACATCACTGGTTCCTAGATGATGCATAAATATCCACTACTCATGCCTGCAAACTATAATGTTATTATCCCATTTTTAATTAACTGTTAAGACCAGTGAGGCAGTATATACATCCAGGAATACTAGTCAGAAGTTGTGGATGGGGCCACTAAGAGGGCTTTAAAATCACAATTCACAAAAACTTCCATGGGATAAATTGTTTAACTGGGGAGGAGAGGAGGGGAAAACCCCTCCACATATACTTTCTAAGTACTGGGAGGGAGGACCACATTTCTGTTTTGAGTTTCGAAGTGCTAAAAAATTCACACTCGCTCTCCCCTGGGTACTGAAAACAAACAAAATAAACAGACCAAGAAGAAAACCATTAAGTATCGCCTTTATTAACTAGGAAAACCGAACGTAAAGTGCGAATACCTGAGACTAAAAGAAGATTCGCTCTCCCTTCCTGTAACATTCGGACCAGTGTAGGCAGAGCAGTCAGAAAACAAGGTTTTATTCCTCTTGCCTCCCGCAGTGGGCTTGAAGGAGCGCGCTTAAACTCAAGCAGGCTCGGAGAGTAACGGGAAGTACGGAGGCCTGCAAACTTAACAGACGCCTTGAGGAACC
The DNA here is from genome assembly GCF_019320065.1 of Cervus canadensis. Classification (NCBI taxonomy): domain Eukaryota; kingdom Metazoa; phylum Chordata; class Mammalia; order Artiodactyla; family Cervidae; genus Cervus; species Cervus canadensis. The sequence goes on from NC_057398.1 coordinate 14,125,669, forward strand.
TGAATCGCATCAGTCAAGTGCCCTGAAGCGCCACACATTCAGGAGCTTTGGATATTAAAAGCCTAAATATAAGCATAGTCTTCTCCCGACTCCTGGGCCCCCGCAATTCACCATCCACAGGAATCTTACAGCCACAGCGCGGCGCTGCTATGGGGAATACGTAGGTTAAAACTAAATTAAAAGGAAAAGAGTGTTCAGATCATGGTGTGGGTGAAGGCGCGAAACGAAGAGCAGACCCCCATCTCGAGGTCCACCTGACTGACAGGCGGCCCAGAAACCGCGGACTCAGGTAGAAATACACCGCACCCAACCCGGGGCGAGAGGCAGCCCGGAAGGCAGAGCCGGCCAGAACCACACCCTTTACAGAGCAGGCTAAACCCCGGGTCCGCCCACAGAGTCGCCCCGCCCAGGCTCGAGAGGCCCCGAATCCTCCGTCCGTCCCGCCGGCTGCCCTCTTTCGGTCCCGGAGTGAGGCAGGGAGAGTATCCACCAAAACGTCAACTAACCCCTCGGCTTCCCTACGTTACTTACCAGAGCCCGCGCCGGTTGCGATTTGGGACACCCAAACCATGGGTAAGGGACCCCGAGCGCGATGCCCGCTGGGAAATGTAGTCCTGCGCTCCGATGGCAGCTAGCGCTCGAAAGCTCTGGAGCGTTTGTTTAGCTTTGCCTTTACTTCCTCCGAGGCCTTGGGACCACCCCCTGCCCCGCTCCGCCCTGGGCGGCGCAGTGCACGCTGGGTGTTGTAGTTTTGGTTGGGTTCGGTGGTTGACGGCTAGAACGGAGACGCGCCGTGGAAACGGAACTCTCTGACCTCATTGGACGCCGTGCCCCAGCATGCTCCTGCGCAGTCCGGGCTGGCGTCGTAACGCCTCGGGGAAAAGGAAGCGGACGGGGCCGCGAATCGCTGCCTGTGGCTTTTAATTTTTCTGCTGACTGGATTTGGTCACTGATTCTTCATCTTTTGTCTGTTGCACGCATCTCGCCCTCCCCATTTGCTTCCCCACTTCTCGGATCCGGCCCTCTGGGCTTACACGCCAGTTCTCTCACTCCGCCGTGAGCCCCTGCTGGTCCCCGGGCGGGCCTGGCAAGGAGGCGGTAACTATGGAGAATATGGCGGAGGAGGAGCTGCTGCCCCAGGAGAAGGTGGAGGTGGCCCAGGTCCCGGTCCCGACCCCGACCCCGGACTCGGCTCGGGTCCCAGCTCCGGCCCCGGATTCGGCTCCGGTCTCGGCCTCGACCCCGGCCCCTGCCTCGGCTCCGACTCCGGCCTCGGCTCCAGTCCCAGCCCCTGCCCTGGCCCAGGCTCCGGCCCTGTCCCCGTCCCTAGCCTCTGCCCCTGATGAGGCTGAAAGCAGTAAGTGCAGGGAGGCCCAGATCTTTCTGCCGCAGGAGAAGCAAGAAAATGCTCCTTGCTGGGGAGTAGGGGAGGCCCTTCTTCACTGGGATGGTTTTTAAGGGGGAGAAGGCAGTTTTAGCGAGATGGGGGGAGGAATGAGGGACCCGTATAGCGGTAAAAACGGGTACAGGGTGGGGGGACGGCATCTCCACAAACCTCGGGGATCTCACAGGGAAGGATCTGTGGAGGCCAGTGGTGCTGCAGGTGGAAGGAAATAATGGGATCGTGAACGTCTTCGTTAAAGGGGGGCTTTTTCTGTTACAGAAATTAGAAGTTACACCTCATTTGGTAGTTTCCCTCTCAGCCCCGTCTGCCATATTTCCCTGTGCCCTTTAAAATATGATAGAGTAACCGAGTTTACTGTAGTAGATGCTAACTGCCAAGATTTAGAAACCGTTGCTGTCAGTTAGGTTTTATGTCTAGAAATAGACACGAGATGGGGTTTTTCTCATTTTTTCTTCAGCAGCTTGCCTCCAAAAAGAATTTGAGGCTGACGAGTAGTTTTGAGATAGTGACTAAATTATAGATGTTTTCCCTCAGACGTAAATACCCATCGAGTTTTGTACGTTTCTCCAAGTAGGCTGTCGAAAATTAATAGCCTGTATTAACTGTGCTTGCATGTTTTATAAGTGATGGTTTATTGGACCATAAAGGAATTTAAAAGATTGATAAGTAACACTTTATTAAGAATAGTCTGAACATTTTTAAACGTAAGCTCTGAGAAACTTTTCTTTAGAAATTTTGTCCCCAAATTGACCTTTATGCTTTTTCTGAATCATAACAACAACAACAAAAAATCTTAATATGTTGTCTTTCCTACTTCTAAGCCAGTTTTGAGGTTAATGTTTAAAAAACATTTGGATAGTTATAATATAATAGAATTACTTCTGTAATTTTTAAACAACATACAGATTGCTATAGTAAAGAGTAGGGTGGGTCACAGAAAAGACAAAGGTCAGAATGCCTCTTGTAGGCCTCTCCTCATCACAGGAGATCAAAGCTAGTAAGTGCTAAATAAGGCCAGTTGTTTCTTCTGCAACTGCAATGGGGGAAGAACAGGTACACTCCAGAGTAAGGTATCCTCCTTAACTCACCTCTAGATGTGGTCTTTTTATGTTAATCGGATGTGATTGAGCAGCTTTAGGGGATGTATGCTTTCTCCACCTCCCTGCCATCATGAATACATTAAACATAGTTTGGGAAGATTTATTCATATATTCCAAATTTTATGAGTATTTAATTTGAAGAATGTGTGATGTTTGAAAAACCTGAAAATGCATTTCTGGAACAAATAGTGATTAAGAAATTGGAAATGCATTAGAAACGTATTAATGACATTTTAAAAATTATTTTTAGATGGTCTAGTTAGCCCTTTGAAATCAGTCTCATATAGGCAAGATGAAGATGGCATATCTGAAGTAGAATTGAAAATTGAGGAAGAAAAAGAAGTTTTAAAAGAACCGCCTAGCATCTTGGAATCATCTGATTTAATAAGAGGTTTGCCTGTTGACTTCTAGATTACTAGTGTGTTACAAAAAGATTGAGTGATTTTAAGTACAGATTGATATCTACTGTCTTGAACCAGAAAGTGACTTTAGAGATGTACATAGGCATTTTCATGAATCTGTTGGACAGATCTTTAGAGTTTTCTTCAGTAGTGGACTACAGGATTTTCAGTTTTCTATCTTACCGGGCCCCTTTTACTTACTCTGTACTATTAGTAGTTAGAATGATTGCAATAAACACATCGTTAGTAGTACCATGTATTTTGTTTCACACACACAGACCTTTGAAGTATGGAAGCCAATGATTTCAAATTAAATAGGTTGGTTTGTACATACAGACTCATCATTGCCTGAATCTTACTGTCTGACCCAGTAATTAAAGATTTTTGATCAAATGGGAAAACAGTTTATCTGTTTATAGAAACTGTCTCGTTGTAAGTCATTTGAACAATACCTGATATAAGAAATTAACCAATAGCATTTGTTGCTGTTTGTGTTTCTCATTTTGGAACTAGGTAAAAATATATTTTAACAAATTTTAACAGGAATGTCTGATAAGGGCTGAATTGAATTCCAAAATTTTGACTCCGTGTGCTACTGCACCCAAAGAGACTAGTGATTTTTTTTTAATTTAATTTAAAACTAGTGCCTGCTGTGTGCAAGTTACTGCACTAGGCATTTAGCCATTACAGAGATGAATAAAGATGTAGCCCTTGACTTCTTACTGCTTATTTGTAGATGAGACAAACAAGAATGTAAATTGTATAGAAGGGAAAGCAACTGGGAGTGAAGCTTGGAGAGGAATAGGCAGGAAGACAGCAGCGTGGAGAAATTATGTAATCCAATTATGTAATATTAAAGAGTCCTGTGGTTTATCCCATTGACTCCTAACTCACTGAAGATCTTTTCCTATCAGTTACCATCTCTTGAGTCTTATATATTCAGAATTCTACTTTGTTAACATTTCTTTCCATAGGGTTACAATGTTCAGGTGTCTCTATCCTTAAAAAGAAAGAAGCAAGTTAAAATCCCATCTCTCTTTTTTTTTTAATACTAGCAGACTTCTTGAAAATAATCTATGCTGATTTTCTGGACTTCATTTCTCTTTCCAGTTCTGTTTGTACTCTAAAAACACCTCATTGAACCTTCTTAAAGGTCACTAGAAACTTACTAAATACTAAATCCAGTAGTCTTTTGATCTCTACAGCTATTTGTGGTATTTACTGTTAGGCACTACTCTTTTACAGTCCCTTCTCTCCTGGCTTCTGCATTATCTTGATTCTCCATACCATTTTTTCTTTTTGAAGCTACCCTCTTGATTCCTTTTCCTCAACGTCTCCTATACATATATTCATCCCTCCATACCTCACTTCAAAATTGTATCCATTTTTGTTAATCAGTAGTGGGTTAAGCAGCATTGGGGAATGCATCCCACATACTACTAATCAAGAATATGTTAAATATATTTTGGAATGATTTATTCATTTATTCCAAAATTTACAAATACGTAATTTGAAGAATAGTGTAATATTTGAATAACCCGAAAATGTGTTATTGGGACTGAGTTTTGGCTTTTTTATCCTCGGTTTCAAAACATTTCCCCCTAGGCTTTCTTACTGATGCTCTTAGTTTCACCTAACATGCGTATTTATGAGTTACATCTATTCAGAATCCCTCCTGACCTTCCACCACGATTCAACTGCCTACTGGATTTGAGTACCTAATTCCAGTAGTAATCAAACACACTGTGTAAAAAACTAAATTCCCATTCTCTTTCCTCTTCCTTTCTGCCAAAACTGTTTTCTGCTTCCTTTTTATTGGTTAATAGTGCTTGTATCAAAATCTCAATTTTTCTTTAATCTTCACCCTTTCACATCCCAAGTCCTCTGCTGCTTTTTTTTACCTTCTTTTTCTAGTACCTTTCCATTACTAATTTCTCACCTAAATTATTGATCGTTGGTACTACAACTAGAGATTCTGAAATGCATTTAAATCATATCATTTATTTACTCAAAAACCTGAAAAGACTTAACATTACCTAAAGAGTATAGTCCAAACTAACTTATATACAACTTATGCCTCCCATGATCTGTACTACATTTTTGGCTTCACTATCTTTCCACCAGCCCTGTCCCCCAAACATACTACTTTCCAGCCAGGAGTGGTAGAGAAGTGGCTGTATGTTTTTACACCACATGCCTGTTTATTTCAGTTATAAGGTTATTTCAGTTTATAAGGCCAGACACCAAATCTCTACTTACTGAAAATCTGTTTATATCTTAAGTCTTGATCAAACGCCGCTTCAGTGAAGGCTTCTTAGAGGCACTTGTTGGAATGAGTTATTCCTTCCTCTGTATACCCACATCATATTTACCTTTACCCCTAAGTGTTCATTCATCTTGCCTTGTATTACCGTTAGTAGTTAACGTGTTTATCTCTCACCCGATTGAAAATTGTTTGAAAACAGGAAACCTGGCTTCAGTGTTTTATACAGACTAGAAACATTTTCTGTAACACCATATTGAATAATAAGATAAAATTTGAAAGCTGTGAGGTTATACAGTGGCAACTCTTTGACTTCTGAGACACACTTGTCATTTTATAAACTGAGTTTTCTGCCTAGGTACTAAGGCACTGTGCTATAGGAAATGAAAGTGTAAAATTCTGTGTGATGTGATAAAATGAAACTGAAGATGGAATACGTATTGTTAAAGCATAATTTTCTAACTCTTAAACTTTACTTTCAGAGAGACACATCTCAATTCAAAGGCAGCTTGCTGATTTAGAGAAGTTAGCTTTCGTAACTGAAGGGGATTGTGACTCTGCCAATTCACTGAACTCAGATAATCTTGATGCAGGTATTTCTGTCTTTGGAGGGTTTCTGGTTTTTTGGTTTTTTTGGTCAGTTTCTAATGATTTGTCACCTTTCTACTCATGAAAATTTTGGTAAGCATGAACTTGTTTATTTCCACCAAACTAGGGCAGAAGTAAGATAATGTTTTTTAACTTAGGAAATGGTACCCTTCTATATGTAAGGGCACTGTGAGATAAGTTATTTCACAGCCCCTCAAGGAAATTACAGTCTCATGGATATATAAGGGCTTTGATAGGAATTAACATTTTACTATGAGTAACAGAAATCCAAAAAATCGTATGGAGGCTTTTATTCTCTCATAAGAAAGAAATCTCAAGACTGGCAAAGTAGAGCTGGTACAGTTTCACGATGTTGTTAGTGCCCTGAGCTCCTGTCATTCTACTTTACCATCCTTAGTGCTTGGATTCCATCCTCAAGATCTCCTCATGGTTTTTTGAAGTAGAGACTATATTTTAAAAATTGTGCTTATACTTGCAGTGTGCTATATGTGAAAGATATTTGCTGGATTAAAAATTGAGTTATTGGGACTTCCCTGGTGGTCCAGTGGCTAACACTTCATGTTTCTAATGCAGGGGGGCATGGGTTGGATTCCTGGTCAGGGAACTAAGATCCCACATGCCACACAGGATGATCAAAACAAAAACACCCTGGCACAGTCAAAAAATTTTTTTAAAAAATTGAGTTACTATTTCTGTATATTTTATTGATTTAAACCTGGATTTGAGATTTTTTTTTTAGTACTATTAAAGTTTTTATTAGATACATTACATTTCTAATTAAATGAAACTTCTATTTTGGTGATCCATAATCTTTTTAAGAATATGTTAATAAAGAAGGAAGAATTAACAAATTCAGTAATAGGATGTGTGCTGTGTGCTTAGTCAGTCATGTACGACTTTTTGTGATCCCATGGACTGGAGCCTGCCAGGCTCCTCTGTCCATGGGATTCTCTAGGCTAGAATACTGGAATGGGTTGCCAGGCCCTCCTCCAGGGAATCTTCCCGACCCAAGGATCAAACCCACATCTCCCACATTGCAGGTGATTCTTCACCGTCTAAGCCACCAGGGAAGCCCAAAGCCACTGTAATAGGATACAGAGGTTGTAATCCTGACTCCAGTCTCAGAATAGCAACAATATCACATCCAATCTACCCCTTCCTTCTTTTCATTTTTCTAATTCCACATGTTAACCGTTTTTGTTGCTGCTAGAGTAGAATACCAGAGCTGATACTTTTGTCTGTCTAGCTCCTATCCCTCTGCAAGTGTGACAACTGCCTTTTCCCCTGCCCAAAGTGCAGAATGACATTCTTTCTGGAAGGCATTTTGCCTGGGGGGATGTCATGTAGTTTATCATTTCCTCATCCTCTCCATACCCAGTAGCAACAGAGATATCAGCTCTACACAAAGAGGAGAGTTTTGGGGTAAAAATCAGTCACCGACCATGTCCTAAAACAATTACTGTTAAGTACCTGCTGAGGCAAGAATGACTTCACTTTAATAAATGTTAAGAAAGATGTTATCTAAGGGGTGTGTGTGTATGTGTGTGTATGCATGTATGTATGTGTTTTGAGAGGCAAGGGTGAGAAAGTGTCCCCTGTTAACTTCTTTTGTAGCCAAATTTAAGCATGAATAGCTGGTATATTCTCTGCTTTATTGGTTCTTTTTTCATTAACAGGAAACAAACAGGCTTGTCCACTGTGCCCCAAGGAGAAATTCAGAGCTTGTAATAGTCATAAGCTTCATCGTCACCTTCAGAATTTACACTGGAAAGTCTCCGTGGAATTTGAAGGTTTGTATTTTTGTGTTTACTAAAAAGTGATGTAAATGAAATTCAGGATTTGGTACTAGTTTTGGAATTTTACTGACAACATAATCAAGTATCTTCAGTTTAAAATTATGAAGGATTTAATGCCCCTCTTTTAATGTATTTATTAATAAAAGACCACATAGTTCTCTAGGCAGTAGATATTTATGACACCTGTAGTTTAGTTTGAAAAACAATTATTAAGCATCTGTTCTGTGCTGGGTACTTGGCTTGGTCCTGAAGGTCCACATTACTTACTGAACCATGTTTTCATAAGTTTTACTTTTCCTTTTTTTATTAGAGCAACTACAGTTTTTATTAACTATGATTAACTCCAGTAATAGTTTTGAAGGTATAATAAATGTAATTAAACAAGAAAATAACTGGTATGAATACTGGAAAAGAGAAGATAACATCTCTTTTTTTCCCTGCTGCTGACTTAAACAGAGTTAATGAGAGTTTTTGGAATAATGGTGAGATAAAAGATAAATATTCAAAATCAAAATCAGAGCCTTTCTCTACTCTGGATAAATGGAAATGAGGGAAAAAACAGTTACAACAGTGACAGAAATGGCACAATTTGAGGGAGTAGTTTAACAAGAGGATTCAAGTGAAGAAATGAATGAAGTTGAAGGACAAAAAAACACAATTTTACCAAGTTATAAGACTGCCTAGGGAGAGTGATTCATTGTTAGATTCTGAGGTAGTGAATTATGGATTATATGTGTTTAGTTACTCAGTCATGTCCGACTCTTTGCGACCCCGTGGACTGTAGCCCACCAGGCTCCTCGGTCCATGGGATTTCCCAGGCAAGAATACTGGAGTGGGTTGCCATTTCCTTCTCCAATGGATGATATATTACAGCCTTTTTTTAGAAAGAAATTTGGCAACATTTAAAAAATTTAAAATATTTTTCCACCAGGCACTCCCTCTGCTAAGAGTAAAGGAAGCAATAGACAAAGATGTACAAGAATGTTCATTGCAGCATGTGCTTAGAAACAAAATCTTGGAAATAAAATCAAAGATGATTGAATAAATTATGGTACAGACCATGAAATATTATGCGGCCATTGAGAAGAGTGTTTTAGATCTATACCGGCTTGCTTGGAAGGATTTTCATGGTAAACTATGGAAATAGCAATATATATGATAAAAACGAAAATACTCCCCTCCCCCAAAAAAAACCCTAAACATGTATATACTTAAATTTGTATATGATTATGCAAGTATACTTACTGTGAAATGTGGTTATCTGGAGTTTCAACCAGACTGAATGAAACAGTCATTATAAGATACCCCAAAAAGAAGCCAGAACTAGACCAGAACTATTTTCTTAGTGTTATAGTATTGATAAAAGGTTATCACTAATTACTTAGAGAAAAAGTGAATTAGAGACTAATTCAGAAGCCATACTATCTTATGTTTAATTATTTATAAGAATGTATAGTAAACCATATTGACTTCTTAACAAAAAAGATCTCATTTTAATTACAAAGGTAATTAAGTAATTGCTTTATTTAAGCCATTGTTCAATCTTTGGTCTCTCCTCCAAGTTATTCTCTTCTGTTTGATGGTTCATGGTATTTCTTTACTGTCATGTTCTTTAGGTTGTTGCATTCTTTCATGTGATGGTGATCTGGTAGATGGGGAATATGATCGTTTTTGTCTTTGTGAACAAGCTTCAAAGTAGTTGGCAAATATTTTGAATAAGATCTGCTGAAGGAATAGAAATGAGATAAAGGACAAAATAAGAATGCTTTACCTAGCTGGAGAAGACCGCTTTAGATGTGGGAAAGAAGAACAAGTCTTCAGATTTAGCCATAGAGATGTTGAGATGCATCTAGTGGAGGTAGCCTGGAGGGCACATAAACCTGGAAAGGTTTGGGCTAGAGATACATATTTGGGAGTTGTCAGAATATAGATGGTATTTAAAGCTGAAAGTCTGGATGGAATGACCTTAAAAGTACATATAGGTAGAAAAGGAAATGGTCCAAGGTCTGAGTCCTGAGACACTTTAACATATATAGCTAAGAAAAATGATTGGATGTAAAGTGAACTGAACTACAAGTATGAGAAGAAGGAAGTTAGAGATAGGTTTACAGTTTTTGAGTTAGGAGCAACTGGAAGGCTTTATTATTCATTAAAAAAGTGAAAAAAGAAAGCTGGTCCAAGTGTCAAGTGAAAAGTTTAGTCCTTGACAATAGGTTTTGTTTTGTTTTTTAATATTTTTTGGTTATACTGGGTCTTCATTGCTGTGCTCCGGGCTACTCTTTGTTGCAAAGTGTGGGCTTCTTGTTGCCGTTCCATGGCTTCTCTTGTTGTGGAGCCCAGGGTCTAGAAGCATATGGGTTTCAGGAGTTGGGGCACCTGGGCTCTAGAGCTCAGGCTAAGAAATTGTGGTGCACAGACTTAGTTGCTCCACAGCATGTGAAATCTTACTGGACCAGGGATTGAACCCATTTCCCTTGCATTGGCAGGCAGATTCTTATCCTTTGCATCAGCAGGGAAGTCCTTGACAATAGGTTTTGAAATAACCAGTCACATGTCTTGAGTAGGCAATTGGAAGTAGAGATCTGGCCCTCAGGAATGAGTTGATAATAGAGTTGATAATTTGGGATTCCTTCTCATAGGGGAGATAGTTGCAATCATGAAAGGCATTCAAGTTAGTCAGGAAGTGAGAAAAATTTATGTAACAGATCCATCATACAGAAAATCTACCATTTTAGAGTATGAGAGAGGGAAGAGGATCTGTAAAGATTAAATAGGAAGGACGCGAAGAGAACTAAGTGCTGTATCATTGATGAAGAGGCTGTGTAATAGTAAACGCAGCATAAGGCAAAAAGATGAACCTGAGAAAAAGTCAAGATGGCAAAAAGTAGACGATAAAACTGAGTCCCAAAGAAGCTACATAACTAATCCAAGATAACAGATGTTTTTGGAAGAACCAGATTCTGAACCTAGATCTCTTGTGTATGTTTTTATACCGTGTCATATATAACAAGTGTATAAAACCAAGGCGGTCTCGTTCAGATAAATTATGACATTACAAATATAAGAATAATCCCCATTATTTTTATAAAATTTGGTAGTAATTTTAATAATAATTGAGTTTTTGATGAGCAGTGATAAGACAAGCAGCAATTCTTCATTCTAGGTTACCGGATGTGCATCTGTCACTTACCTTGTCGACCAGTGAAACCAAACATTATTGGAGAACAGGTAATCACATGTTAGATTTGTTATTTTTAGATTTAGCTATCTCTAAAGGAGGTACGATTTTTACTTGCTTTAAGACTAAAATGTGTATATTCAGCAATGAGATTTACTTTTAAGATTTTGTTTTCAAGGGTTTTCAGATTACCGTAGTAGGAAAAATAAGAATGTATGAAAATTGTTGCTGTGTTGAACTTTTCATTTTATAGTTTTTAATTTCAGTCAGATCACCTGCTATCATATGTTCAAAAGGAAAATTAACCCACATACTAATTTTGAAATGGAGAATTTAAGTAGAAAGCACTTCTTTTCTTTCAAAATAAATTTTGGTCATGGAATAAGAGCTTTTAATTTCTGTGGTTTAGTAAGTGTCTTAATAAGTGTTGATTCATACTCATCCTCCCTATGGTCTTCCTCTTAATTTGTCAAAGGACAGAATGAAGACACTTCTGAAATCTCAATAACTTTAAAAAGTACATGTGTTTGTATTAGGATACATTTAACCTTTGGGGAATTCAAATTATAAAATATTTTATGGTGACACTATCCTGAACGCGTATTAGCTTAATAAATCATTATTAGTAAATTTTCCTTTCAGGCCACACAAAAAAAGTAAAGTATTGGGGGAGAAAAACATTTCTTAAGTATACTTTGTCAGGATAATGCTTGGTCCATTAACCCTATCTAAGCTATTTTGAGTATGATAACCACAATGCCATAAATTGTGGAATGTTCTTGACTGTTCTGTCCTTGCCCTGTGATTGCGAGTTAAGAGTAAGAAGGCATCAGAAGCAGGAAAGAGCTATTGGAAGTCTTCTTGTGCTTAACTACATAAGGAACTAAAAAGTGAGAACGTTTTACTTGGAAAAACAGACTTTTTATTATGTCTCTAACACTTAGGAGTGTGCTAGCACTAGCTCAGATTTCCAGAAATCTGGAGAGCCGGTTGTTAAATGTGGCCATCATCAAAAATTAAAATATGTGAACTTACAAGTAAATAAATTATATTAAAAATAAAAGTAATGAATACTCACGACTCACTGCTTCCCAGTTATTTTACTACCTCTGTGCTCTTGGCGTCATTTATATATGTATATACTGTATCTGCATAGCGGCAGTGTTCTCTGCTGTGATACTGCACATCTCTTCCCTAATTCACACTCAGTGATGTCACATGGGTAGCTTGAAATGTCACAGTTGGAGCTTGACATTGGCCGTGGTAGAGTGTTTAGATCACAGACCTGCAGACACTGCAAATGAGGGACTTATTTTGCTGGAGAGACAGTTAAACGTCTGCCAACACACTGCTGCTAGTATCATACCACTTACAAGTGTTGCTAATAGAAGGTAAGAATACAGTTATTGTTGATTAGAATGAGTGGGAAAAAACTAAAAAATTAAACTTGTGACCTGTTGTAAAGTAACATTAAAAAGCAGATGTAATATAGGTAAGGAAATAAAGATACTTTCAGAGTCACATGGCAAAATGAATCCTATCTTCTAACATACTTAAATTCACAACCTTAAATAGACTTTTATTTCATTGTCTTAGTAACTTTTTTATGTATTTAAATTAAATACTCTGTTTGATAGATATCCAGTAAAATGGGCGCCCATTATCATTGTATCATTTGTTCAGCAACAATCACCAGAAGGACAGATATGCTAGGACATGTCAGGCGCCATATGAACAAAGGAGAGACTAAATCCAGGTATATTGCTGGTAAGTTGAGCAATCTCATTAACATGTTAATAAGTAAATCCTTAAACAGTGGTCTAATTATTATTTTTAGACATCAGACAGATAGAATACTGTGAGTTAACCAAATCGTTTAGTTAACTGCTAATCCATCCGGTGTTGTTTTCTTTCTGTGAGACTCCCAAGAGTATAAACAGTATAAACTGTTCTCAATTTAACAGATGTATTTGATACATGAGTAGAAAAAAGCAGCTAATGCCCAGTAAATATAGATATCTTAATGAAAGATAATAGGATTTTATTACTGATGGCTTCTGTACCAGTAAGTGTGTTATGCTTGTTGTTGAAAAACACTGGAAAAAGGAGGTAGAGTGATACATAAAGACTATTTATAGTCCTGAGTGATACCAAGTTATTAGTAGCTTGTTATACTGAGGCAGTTCCCTCTCAAGAATTAAGCCCTTCTGCCCTAAGGCATCCATTATATGTAATGAATACATCTAGAATGGTACTCTGGACCATTCTTTTAAGTATTGAAAAAAGTAGTGAAATAATTATTTGAAGGGCTTAATTTTCTCACAGAACCTGGTTTGAGAAAGGCTAATCTTGTGAGATATGTGACTTGACACCTGGGTGACTATAGAAAGAGATGTAACATAACAGTAGGAAAGATTACTTTTATGTGGCATTGTAGAAAGAGAAATATGGTTCTCATTTAGTTAACATTCTGATTATAATTTGATCAAGAAATCCAAACATAAATAATCTCAATTATTCCCCTCCACATATTATTATATCTCTTTTCTTAAATAATTAAAATATATTCATACAAATATATCAATATTTCATTTGAGTTTATAGGAGAATGATTATATTGTATATTGAAAGTAGAATAATTGGTTTTGTATATTAGCTTATAGCTGTTGGCATATTATTTGTGATTTAAAATCACAAAAATATTCTGAAGTCAAGCATGTTCAGGAAATAGAGTGACTCTTAGTCATCCATGCTAGCTAATGGAACGTAACCACACAGGTTAATTTTCTAACATTGAAACCATAATAAAATATGTGTTTAGTAACCAGCCTCTATAAACACAATGTAGTGTTTGATGAATAAAGGTTATTTTAGGATTTGGCGCAATCTTAGGGTAATTGTCCTTAATTAGGTATACAGATACATTGATGTGCTAGACAGTTAAAATTTTAAGCTGATAAACTTTAATTCACCAAATACTTAACGCGGAATGCTGCTCTTTTCCATAGACAGTGCTATTAGATCAATTTTGGGTGATTTTTTTGACATCTACTCAACTTATTTCATTATCATGAAACTCTTATAAAGGAAGGTTATTTTTTATGTTGTTCTTGATATTTATAATTATTTTCTATTTCACTGGAAATCTTTTTTTTTTAATTTTAGCTTCTGCTGCTAAACCACCTAAAGAAATTTTGAAAGAGGCAGACACAGATGTACAAGTTTGTCCTAACTATTCTGTACCTCAGAAAACAGATTCTTATTTTAATCCCAAAATGAAACTGAATCGGTAAGATAAATTTAAAAAAGGGTTATGGAATGCCTCAAGTGCTTCAATTCATTACAAATGTACCTTCTCTTAATCTTTTTGTTCTAGTATATTGAAATTTAAAAGTAGATATAGAATGAAAATCATTTATTTTAGCATTTTCTCAGAATGATTGTTTTATTTTTCTGCCAAACCAATTTTTTTCTTGAAGTAAAGTAGGTCTAACTTTATATAAAATTAAAGGAACAGACTGATGGGCCTGTGGCAAGTTTTATTTATAAAATCATTGTTCAAAGTAAATACTTGTTAAGAGAACCCAATTTGACTAATAGTTTAATTTCACAGGTTTTTAGTTCTTGTACTCTTTTAAGTAAGGAGTATGTTATTAGGTCTCTTTTCAAAGTAGTTTGCACAGTAAATAGGAACACTTTCTCACTGTTCTTAAAATAAAATCCTCGATGATGAAACCATGGTACAGTAAAATTATTTCAGATTATTATCCTTCTAGGCAGCTGATATTCTGTACACTGGCTGCTCTGGCTAAGGAGCGAAAACCTTTGGAATGTCTAGATGCCTTTGGAGCAACTGGTAAGTGATAAAGCTTTTTTTGGAACCTCACTTTATCAAATCTGTACAGTATCTTTTCTTTCCCTTTATGTTTTCCTTGTTGTTGTTTAGCCATTTTGAGAACTAAGGGTTTGTTTTTATCATGTGAACCTGAAGAGATTTTTTTTTCCCCAGTTTTATTGAGAAAGAATTGGCATACATTACTATATGGGTGTACAAGTTTAATTAAGATGTAGAGCATGATGGTTTGGTTTATATATACAATAGGTTCAGCTAACATCCATCATCTCATATAGATACATAAGAAGAAAAAAAAGTTTCTCCTTGTGATGAGAACTCTTAGAATTTATCCTCTACTTTCCTCTATACAAGTGTTACCTATATTTAATCATCATGTTGTACATTTCATCCCTAGTACTTATTTATCTTATAATTGGAAGTTTGTACATACTTGCTGGACTTGCTGTACAATATATTTTCTTAGGAAATGTATATGGATATCACATCAAGCAAAGTATTTTTATATAAAAAAATGCAAGGCAAATTTTTTATTGTGGAAAATTTTCAAATATATACAAAACTAGAGTGTATAATAAGTGAATTCCTTTATATCCATCACTCAGTCTTATATCTGTATTCCTGTGCACTTTCCCTCATAATTCATTGCCCTGTACTCTATCCCCTTTATTTTGAAGCATATCTATAAATAACAGATACGTCATTTCATCTGTAAATATTTCCATGGGATCTGTAAGATAGTGAAGTGAAAGTCACTCAGTTGTGTCCAACTCTTTGTGAGCCCATGGACTGAGTCCATGGGATTCTCCAGGCCAGAATACTAGAGTGGGTAGCCATTCTCTTTTCCAGGGGATCTTCCCAACCCAGGGGTAGAACCCAGGTCTCCCACATTGCGGGCAGATTCTTTACCAGCTGAGCCACAAGGGAAACCCAAGAATACTGGAATGGGTAACCTATCCCTTCTCCAGCAGATCTTCCTAACCCAGGAATCAAACTGGGGTCTCCTGCATTGCAGTCAGATTGTTTACCAACTGAGCTATGAGGGAAGCCTGTAAAAGATAAGGACTTTTCAAAATTAAAACCCATATACCATATCACACCTAAAAAATTAAAAATAATTCTTTAATGTCATCAAATGTTTTGATAGACTTAATTATTTCATAATTTTTAAAAAATTTAAGTCAGAATCCAAAGACTATATATTTCAGTTGTTTGATAGGTCTCAAGTCTCTTTTTAATCTATATTCCTTCTCATCATTTTGTGTGTGTGTGTGATAATTATTTGTTGATATAAGAGGTCATTTGTCCTGTAGAGTTTCCCACAGTAGATTTTTGCTGTTTGTATCATCGTGGTTCATATAACATATTCCTCTATTTCTGTAAATTGGTAGTTGGATGTTCAGGTTTGGTCAAATTCAGACAGGATTTTTTTTTTTTTTGCAAGAATACTTGTTTGCAGCAGTCAGTAAGCACTTGGTGTTTGGTTGGTGTGTGTGTGTGTGTGTGTGTGTGAGAGACGCAGTAAACACTGCCTGCTTATTAGGCAATGAGATATTATGGTGAAATTTTAAAGACTGAGAACATTTTTCCCAAAAGGACATAACAATATAGAAAAGATTGGAAAATGTAGAAAATTTCTAAAAAGCCACTTGTACCCTATCCAAGTTTTTCTTCTTAAAAGTTATAGGAGTGTATTCTTGGGAAGTTTGTACCAATAGGATGAAAGTGTGACTTAGCTCTGCTTAAGTTCCTCACCTCAGAGAGAAGTAGTGGTTGGAAGCATGGACGGTGGAGTCAGACTGACTGCATTCAAACCCCAGCTTTATAATGTGCCAGCTGTCTAACCACAGGAAATTATGCTTTAATTTGCTTATCTATCCAAAAGAAGGTACCTACCTTAAAATAATGTAAAGATTAAGGAAATTAATACATGTAAAGAAATTAGAACAGTATCTGGTATATAGCAAATGTAATAAAAGTATTCAGTATCATCATTATTGTATTATTACGACTACTACTATCATCATCATTAGTAATGTGTCAGTGTAGAAATGGTAAAAGTGATGAAGTAGCGATTTTAAGGTGATCACATCCTCTGAGTCGGTCAGATTTTAAATATGAATCATTTTTTTATTACTCCTTTTCCCACCACTATCTCCACACAATCCACTATGGATCTGTTCTAATTTTTCATTTATATTGTGACTCATACTGTTTTTCATTCCATATCCACCAATAGAGTGATTTTTAGCAGTTACATCTGTCTAATCTGTTTTGCATGCTGTTGCCAAACAGCCTTTCCTCTGAAACACTGAATTGATAATGTTACTCTTCAGTCAGAAAAGTCATGCATCTTAATTGCCTAGCATTCAGCTTCTCAGATTGCAATTTAATATCCTCTATAATCTGATCACAATCTACTTTTCCAGATTTATTTCCCACCATTTTCCCTCACACAATCTTCCCCCACCCTTGTGTTTTACATTCAGTAACATTTATTAAATGTCTATCCCAGGTGGTTTTAGTGGTAAAGAACCCACCTGCCAGTGCAAGAGATATAAGAGATGCAGGTTCAATTCCTGGGTTAGGAAGATCCCTTGGAGGAGAGCTTTGAACCCACTCCAGTATTCTTGCCTGGAAAATCCTGTGGACAGAGGAGCCTGGTGGGCTACAGTCCATAGGGTCTCATGGAGTCAGACATGACTGAAGTGACTTAACAGGCAGCAGCATACCTACACTGGATACTATATATATTTCATAACAGTGGAGTCATTTTATTTTCTTTTTTTCCCCCTCTAGTTTTGTTGAGATATAATCAACATGTATAACATTGCATATGTTTTAGGTATACAACATAATGATTAGCTATATGCATGTATTGTGAAATGATCAAAAAAGTTTAAATCCATCTCTTCACATAGTTATAGATATTTTCCCCTTTTTGATGAGATCTGCTCACTTAGTCAGTTTCAAATAAATAGTATTATTAACAATAATTTCCCTGCAGTACATTTTATCCCCAGAACATATTTCTGTTATAACGGCAAGTTTGTCCCCTTTGACTACATTCACTCAATTCTCCCATGCCTCTAGTCTCCTCTGGCAGCCTCAAATATGATCTCCATTTCTGTGATTTGGGTTGTTTTTTTTTAGATTCCATGTGTAATTTAAATCATACAGTATTTGTCTTTCTCTGACTTATTTCACTTAGTGCAATACTTCCAAGGTCCATCTGTGTTGTCTGAAGTGGCAAGACTGCCTTCTGTTTATGGCTGAATGGTATTCTGTTGGGTGTATATATACCCCATGTTCTTTATTCATTCATCCATCGATGTGTACTTCGTTTGTGCCCGTGTCTTGGCTCTTATAAATAATACTGCAATGAACTAATCCTCTTTTTTTACCTGAAACATTAAAATTATTGTTTAGGAAGATCTTTTCATCCCTCCTTTTTAATGTGCCTTTGTAAACTTAAATAAAACTCATAGCAGTCATTTTTCTTGTTTCCCCATCTCTAAAATGTAAATATTATAACTTATTTCACAAGCTTATCTTAAGAATAGGAAAATAAATGTAAAGACAATGGCACATAATAGATGTTAATTTTTTACATTAATGAGGCATATGTATGGAGGTGGTCAATACTTCAGTAAATCGGGGGTTTTCTACTCCGTATTGGCTAGGCTTGTGTCACCGTCTCCCATTTTGCAGTGAATGTCCCTTATGACTCAAATCCAATAGGGATAGAAAACCTGTGAGAGGGCCCTCTTGGTTTCGATTCCTGTTGATCATTTGCTTGCACATATAAAGTTGTTTTTCACTCACAGTGATGCTGTCGTGCAGTATTTGAAAAGCATTGGTCCAGGAACGTTGTTTTCATATTTTGGTGTATTAAAGCTTCAGCAGGATGAATTCCAGCTTCCCATCTTCCTTTCAAGTAGAGTAACCCCACTGTTACTCATATTGTATATTGGATTTCTCTGTAAGATTTTGTTTGAAAAAAAAGTATTCCATTGTAAGAAGAAAGGAAAAAAAATCCTATTAAACCCCCCAAAAAGAACATACATGGGTATTTTATTTTAACATGGATTATAGAACAGTTTTTTTAATAACTATTAATGGAAATCTGCAGGATACATTTTCTTGTGGTAAATCTTCTTAAGAGGCATTTTGGTGAGAAAGTAGAATAAGAATTACTTTTGAAAATACTAAGATTTTGAAACATTTATTTCTGTTATTTACAAAATTATATTCTTTATTTTTATTATACTGTTTTTACTCTTCGTAATTTAAAAACCCATTTTTCTCCCAATTTCTCCTAAGGGATAATGGGATTACAGTGGGCAAAACATCTCGGAAATGCAGTCAAGGTTACAATTAATGATTTGAATGAAAACTCTGTGACATTGATTCAGGAGAACTGCCATTTAAACAAATTGAAAGTGGTTGTAGACAGTAAGGAAAAGGAAGAAAGGGACGATATTCTGGAAGAAGGAGAGGAAAACCTTGGTAATATTAAGGTGACCAAAATGGATGCCAATGTACTAATGCATTTGAGATCTTTTGATTTCATGTAAGTGAAAAATTTTTTCTGTCACTTTCTAAACTGATTTGGATTTTAAGGGAGGCGGGGTAGAGAGGGGGCCATTAAAAATTAAGATAGTTTGTTATTGTTTATTTATTTAAATTAATACAATATTTTGGCATTGGCTTAAGGAATGCCTAAGAGCATTTTATAGCATTTGAAGTAAAATGCCTGGGGATGACAGCTTTTCTCTAAGCATGTTTTACTCTCATGTGTCTGAGATATCATATGATCCTTTCATTGCTTACTTTAAAAACATAATTATGTTTTTAAAATAGATTTATGAAGTACTTTTGAATCCATGGAACTTTATCATTAGAAATATGGCAATGGTATGATTTTGGATACTAGTATGATTTTAAATATGTCCATATTGTTTCTGATTTTAGACACCTAGATCCTTTTGGAACATCTGTGAACTATCTTGATTCTGCATTCAGAAATATAAGAAACCTTGGCATAGTATCAGTGACTTCTACAGATATCAGTTCTTTATATGCCAAGGCACAACACGTTGCCCGGCGTCACTACGGCTGTAATATTGTCCGAACTGAATATTACAAGGAGCTAGCTGCAAGAATTGTTGTAGCTGCAGTGGCAAGGTACCAAATGGCCAGCGGTGTCCTTTGTATGTCTGAGTGTATGATAGAAAGAAAGAACACTGCAAGAGTGCTCAGTTCATTCTTCAAAATATGCACAAAATACAGATTCTGTGTTTTGTATATGTGATCTTGATTTTCTTTTGAAATCTTACATTGTATGTTAGAATTTTATTTAAAAGCTTGTGTCTAAAAACGTTTACTCTCCACTTTAAAATGTTATTTAAATAAAGTAGAAAGAAAAAATGAAAGTTAATTTCAAATCATTTTGTTTCAACAAACATAGAGTAGATATAGGGTGATAGCACCACAAAAAAGGAAAGCAAAAATTGATCTTAGGTTTAGAAATTATCATTATTTAATGTCTATTTCATCTTATCTTCTTTATGTAGTTTGAAAGAAATGATGGCTTATAAATTTGATTCTGTGAAATGATCTCACTTGTAAAACAAAAAGTTCTGTTTCTCATCAGACTTTCTAAACAATTGAAGAAAGGAAGACTTTTGAGC
The DNA here is from genome assembly GCF_019320065.1 of Cervus canadensis. Classification (NCBI taxonomy): domain Eukaryota; kingdom Metazoa; phylum Chordata; class Mammalia; order Artiodactyla; family Cervidae; genus Cervus; species Cervus canadensis. The sequence continues at coordinate 14,145,967 of NC_057398.1, forward strand.
ACCCATTTTATGCATAAAGTTATGCTAGAGGAATAGTAATAATATAATCTCAATGAATTTTAAGATTACAGATCATTACAGCTAACTCTGTCATTAACCCCAGCACCAGTTTCACAGCATTTAGATTGAAAATTCTTACCTCAGCAAAAATACAGATTATTAGACTTCATAGACCTTTAGGATTATTCCTAAATAACTAAAACCTCTGATGTTCACTTGGTACATGCCAAGGACCTACTACTGTACATACTTTAAAATGTTTATAATGTAATAGCAAATTCAAAGCAGTACATACAGACTAAGTTAGTGTACAACTGTAGAGGGAAAACTGAGTACATAAATGGTGTATCAAGTAGAATTTAATACAAAAGTATATAAATGTAGTAATGGCAGGGACTTTGCTTATTCATTTTTTACTAGCTCTTCAGCAGCTAGCATACTTCCCTGCATATTTAGTACTCAGTAAGCATGCATTGTTTGGAACAAGCTTTTATTAAAAAAAAAAGTAGGTAAAAAGAAAGAAAGATGGTTGTGATGACAAGAAACAAAGGTGACATTAGAAGCCAAAGAATATTGAGAAGATATCATAAAGGAAAATGTGTAATTACTAAAAGCCTGCCAAGCATCCTATAATTTCTTGTGTTTCAGTTTGTGTAAAAGTTATAGTAAATATCTTTTATAGCCACTTTTTTTATATCTTTTAAAACCACTGCTACTAAGAGTTAAATTTTTCTTATTTTCCCATAACCCTTCCGTAGTGTATGACTGTCCAAGTTGATATGGTCAATATAATGCCAAACAAAGGAAAATGATAAGCTCCCAAAATAACATAAACATTTTTTTCCAGAGCTGCAGCCCGATGTAACAAAGGCATAGAAGTACTGTTTGCAGTGGCTTTGGAACATTTTGTGTTGGTTGTTGTGAGAGTTTTGAGGGGGCCAACTTCTGCAGATGAAACAGCCAAGAAGATTCAATACCTAATCCATTGTCAGTGGTGTGAAGAGAGAATTTTTCAGAAAGATGGTAATATGGTAGAAGGTAAATGCAAGTTTCTTTTGACTGAATATTGTGTTGAATTTATGTGTAAGCCTCCAATGAATAAGCCTTTATCACATCCCTAATTTATACATATTGTTGTCCTTTGATTTTAAAGATTACAGTGCTAACTTTATTTCCTATACTGGATTTCCTTTCATCAACAGACAAGACATTCGTGTGAGTTCATTAAAGTCATTTACTCATTATAATTTATGCTCTCTAGCCATGCCTTCTGTTGAAATGTCTAGAAATAACTTAGTTTCCACTGTCACTAATTTTAGGAACATTAAGTCCGATTACTTCTTTCTTTAGGATGTTTCAAATCATTAATTTTATAAAAATAATGGTCATGTTTCTGACTGAATATAAAAACCATCAGTTATAAAACTCATCCAGTAAATATTTATTGAGCCTCTACTATATGCCAGGCCTGGGGAATCAAGGGAAAAAGATGTGGCATGTGCCCTCATCAGGCTGTTTCTGTTTTGCTTTTCTGGGACATAGAAACAATTGCCCGTTGTTTTCTGTTAGCTTCTTAGCATTTTTGAAATGCGGATTTTTAAAAACTCTTTATATAGTAGAATTTAACCTTCGTGGTATGATACGATAGTTACAGATATTTTTTCTCATTTTGTCACTTGTGTTTGCATCTTTTTTTATTCTTTCATGCAGACATTTTCATTGTTTCTGTTGTAAAGTTAATCAGACGCTTAATAGATTCTGCATTTTGTCTGTAGTTGGAAAAAGCTTTCCAATCCTAAATTATTCAGAGAAGGTTATGTTTTGTTGACTAGGTCACCTCTTGTGCACTTATTTGAGAATACCATATCTATCTTATACTAAAAACCCACCTGGATTTGAATTTGTTTTTAGATTTTCTGTTCTGTTCCAGTGGTTGGATGTTCATGCATTCATTCACTTCTACTCCTTTTAGTGTTGTTTAATATCTGTTAAGGCAGTCACTTCTCAGAGCTCTATTTTCAGAGTGTTTCGTTATTGGATCCTTTTTTTGCTTAATGAAAGATAAATAAATAAACCAGTTGGTAGTTTATCTTGACCACATTGCATTGAGGAGGAGATGTGGTTTTGAAGCTTCCTAAGAGCCCACTATGCTTTTCCTCTGTCCAGGCGCTTCTGCTACAGTGTAGATTGATGGTAGGATGGGGCATCCTGTCATCACCCTTTGTTTGGGTTCTCTCTGGTGCTTTCTGATTTGTGCATGAAGCTGAGATGCCTATCATTTATTACCCAGTCAGCACTTTGCCTGTATCATTACAGTGCCTTCTGGCTTCTATTATTTCTGGTTAAAAGTTAGCCATTAGTTGTATTGTTTTTCCCTTGTACTTGATACTTAGTGTTTTCAGGATTCTTTTTGCAGCTTTCAGCAGTTTGGTTATAATATGTCTGAGTGGGTCTCTTTGTGTTTATCCTCTTTGGAATTCAGAGCTTCTTAGGGCCAGAGGTAACTGTTTTTTGTTTTTTGTTTTTAATCAAATTTGGGGCACTATTTTCTTCTCCAACCTAAACCTTTATCACTTCAAACTGGATACAGATATCTTCTGTAACCTGCTAATCATGGATTAAAGGAGTTGTGTAATCAGCTGTTTCAAGTACAGTTTTCTAACCAATCCCTTTAACAGTTGTCCTAGAGCTACTCCAGTAGCATTCATCTTTGCTTTTTAGGTTCATATAGCCCCTAGGCTATTTCTGCCTTTAATATCTATTCCCTCCAGTGTGGTTTTTTTCCAGTAGTACTCTCTCAGCTTATAAGCTTTCAGCAAGTACTGAATGATTGGAACATATGATGACGTATCTTCTTATTTTCTAGCAATATTTAGGAATTATTCACAAAAATATATTTTTCTGTCATTTCTAAAGATTTAGAATAAGAGAAGCCAACTCTAAATGCCCAGTCCACCATCCTAACCTTGGTTTAAATGCAACAGAGTCAGAAAGGTTATAGAATCCACTCTGGCTTTTTAAAATATGAATTTCATAAATATCTTTGATGAAACTTGTGAAAGTTTTGGTCCTCCTAGATAAATGGTACAGTGGTTTCTTATCTATTTTTTCCTAATTTAATTTTTTTTATGTAAGAAATAATATACATCTTATCATCAGTGTTTAAAAGGATATCACTAATGTGAGTTTCACCTCAATTAAAAAAAAAAACTCAGTGTTTCTTTTCACCTTGAACCCCAGTGTTACTGATGGTATTCCTACCTTTAAAATTATGAACCAGTTCTTTCTTACATGGAGATTTTTATCCTTTCATATCTCACCATGAGTGTTTTACAATATCAGTGAGTAACTGAACTCAGATACACTCTGCTCAAATTTGATCCTGAATCTGTAAAAACTTAACATCTTTCCTTCTCCTTTAGGAGTCCTTCATGTTGCTTTATGATTTTGGACTGTTACTACAGTGGGTTTTTTAAATTGTTTTAAAATTGAAGAATATTTGATTTACACTGTTAATTTCTGTTGTACAGCAAAGTGGCTCAGTTATACATGTATATACACTTTTCTTCATATTCTTTTCCATTGTGGTTTGTCCCAGGAGGCTTGATATAGGTCCTTGTGCTAAACAGTAGGACCTTGTTTTCTGTCCATTCTAAATGTAATAGTTTACATCTACTAACCCAAACTTCCAATTCATCCCTCTCCTGCCACAAGTCTCGATATCTGTGAGTCTGTTTCTGTTTTGTAGATAGGTTCATTCGTGCCATATTTTAGATTCCACATATAACTGGTATTATATGGAATTTGTCACTAGAGTGTTTCTTTAATCAAACATTTTAAAGGATTTTTGACTTAATAAATTACTATTAAGCAATATGAATTGTTTTCTGCATTGTTTGTAATCATATAGGACTTACAGAGTATAAATGAGTGTTTCTTTCCAAAAAGTCAGATCACTTAGAATTTTTTATGTTTATCAATTTGTAGTATATAATTTAAAAAGTCAAATAGTTCTGCATTTTGTTAATAAAGTAATGATATATGCTCCACTCCCTAAAGTAACCAGCTATTAATAAAAATCTCACAGCTCTTTCTGCTAATGTTTAAAGTCTTTAATGTTTGGTATCTTCCCTATTTCTAAGCTATATTGCCTATAACTTCCTTTCATGAAGACGACTATTCAGCATCTCAGACCAGCTCAGTCACATGCATGTACTTCTCTCCAGTGTTGGCTTAATCAATATTCAGTGTTCATATTTTTATAAATATAAAAACATTGTTTACAAGTTGTATTAGTTATCTATCTGTGTGTAACAAATTACCTCAAAACTTAGTGGCTTAAAACAGCGTTTATTTTCTCAGTTTCTCTTGAGTCAAGAATCTGGGCATAGCTCAGCTGGGTCCACTAGCTAAGGGTCGCTCACAAGGCTGCCGTCAAGGTGTTGGCTAGGGCTGCGATCATCAAGGCCTGACTGGGGGAAGGACCTGTTCACAAGCTCATTCACATGGTTATGACCTGGATGTAGGTTGTTAGACTGCAGACCTGAGCGCTTGTTGGCTGCTAAGAGGTGTTCTCAGCTCCTTGTCAAGTAGTCCTCCTCACAGAATAGCAGCTCACTTCATTGGAAAGAACCAGAGAGAGAAAGGGAGAGAGAAAAAGAGAATATTGCTGTATTCTAGTCACTAGAAATGAGTCTCCAGATCCAGTGATCTCGAGTGCAAGAGGTGGAGATTATAGAAGGGCATGAATACCAGGATACAGGGATCATTGCTGCCTTTCTTAGAAGGCTGCTCCACAGAGATGAACCAGTTACACTGCTGTAATAACTTTTTTACTGTTCAATTACCAAGTTAATTGTTACTATATATTTGTCACCTTTTGGGTGTGTATATACTTTTCACAATCCATAATACAGTTTCAGTGCTCCTGTGATTTTGGTTAAAAACAAATAACCTTTGGGTTTCATTTAATTCTGCTGGAGATAGTCCTCCTCCTCTAGTTTGGGTGGTTTGAAAAGCTGTTGCCTTAGGTCTTTTTAGACTCATAATGGAAATTTTCTTTGGCTTTCTCCTTGTGATGTACTTCCTATATCTTAAATCTTACGTATTTTTCACCTTTCCTTCTTTACTTTCTCCTTTTGAAGCTACACTTTTTCCCTTAGAAGGATTTCCTTAGAAGGATTGCATGGGCAAGTATAGAAGTCTAGGTTAGAAGTTGTTCTTCTTCAGAATGTTTAAGATGTTATTCCTTTGTCTTTTAGCCTTCAATATTGACAAGTCTGCTGCTGTTCTTATGAATAGTCCTTTATGTTTTTTCCTCTGAGTGCTCTTAAAATATCTCTTCTTAACCCACTATTCTAAAATAACTTCAGGATGTTTATGAATTCATCGTTTTTAATTCATTGTGCTGCAGTCTGTGAGCCCTTAAACTTGAGTTCTTCAGTTCTAATAAATTTTTTCTATTTTCTCTTTGATAATTTTTTCTCTCAAATTATTTCTCTCTTCCCAGAACTCAATTTTAGTTATATGATGGATCTTCTTGATTAATCCTCTAATTTTTTTACATCTCTATTTCTTTAGCAGTTCTTTATAAATTTCCTTGAGTTTCATTTTCCAACTTTCCTGCTTAAATTTGTCATACTTTGTTCATTTCCAAGAGTTATTTCATATTTTTATTGTTCCCCTTTTAATAGTATCCTATTCTTGTCTCAGAGATGTGAAATCTAATCTTACCTCTGTTATACTATTGATATAGTTGGGTATATTTAGGGGAGGATAGGTTTTTCATTTTGCTTATTTTTATATTGTTGCTATTATTTTGTTGTTTTAGTTATTCTTTCCTAACTGTTTCTGGTTTGCAATTCTGTTCTTGTCATAGTATATCTCAAATGTCTAGTAGTTTTCCATGCTGACAGTTATGTTGAAGTTCTTGGGGCAGGGCTTATAAACTGATAGGTTTTACTGTGTTGAGAAGGCAGCCTGCTTTTTTACTATAAGAACTCCCAAAAGATAGTCACTCACTCTGTATGTGTCTCTTCTCCTGGATTGGTAAGTACTTCTGCAGAGGAATCTTGCAGTCTTTTATCAACTTTCTAGGAACCATGTTGGGGAAGGAGACTGGAAGGTCTTGGCATTTGTGCAGACTTTTACTTAGTCCCTTTCTTTTCATATATCTCCTCACTCTTAACTGTGACTAGTGCCCCTGGTTCCAGATCCTCTGTGGTTCAGCCTGACCCAAGATTAACTTCCTCTTTTGGATGGAGAAGACACAGAAGCCTAACTGTTGATCTTAGAGAAGATCTACAAGTCTTAAAATTTTAAAATGAAGTCTGTTTTTTTGTTTTTTTTTGTTTTGCATTACCACCCTATTTCCATCTTCAGAGACAGTCAGTACTTTGAATTCTCAAGCCTTTTCAGGTCCCACAATGCCAGTGGGCTTGCTGTTTATTGGTAGCCTGTCTATCCATTTCAGGCTCGGGCTTTAGCTTTCTCTGACCTGCTAAATCCATTACCTCCTTGTGTATCTGCTTCCCATTTCTAAAATTTTACTGACATTTCTCATCATCTTGCTGTCTCTTCTCACATTTTATTTATCTTTGGGGTTTGAATTTTATTCCTTTGTTGTTCTCATCTTAATAATGCTTTAAGAAACAGAAGAGATTAAAATATGTGTTCAGTCCATTTCATTTAAAGTCTCTAAATAGTTTGAATTCCTCATCTGGAATTACCTTCGTGGCTTATTTACCAATGACATAGAAATAGTAGTTCTTTCTTTCTTCACACCATCATTTTTTTCTACTCTGTAACTTGAAATGATAACCCTGATCCCTGGAGATGCTGATGCTCATCAGGCACTAAGAAATCCTAGGCAAGGGTCTTCAAAAGAGACATAGGTTTATATGATGGGATCATTTTGCAAAATACATCAGGAAATAAACTGAAAAATATTTGTGTGCTGCCTGTGGTAAGTTGGTACAACTGACAGAACCATAAATATAAATCACCCTACTTTGGGTAATTCTGCCTGTAGTACATATAATTTAATTATTTAATGGTTTCAGGGAAGATGTCTTGAATGTGTTTGTATAACATTTGCGGAGCATCATTCTCAACAAAGCTAAGGTCAATGATAACCACACCTTCTTTTAAGGCTGAAAGGTAGACCTAGGAGCAAACAAAGAAGGAGGCCATTAAGTATAGATACAGCTGTGAATTATGCCACTTAATTGCATTGAATCACAGAGTGATATCAGATAGCAAGAGGCTCTAGGCCCATGCCCCTACTACCATAATCCTGAGTTCTGGATATATCTAGGACCCATTGATCAGATCAGGCCGTTCCAAGAAAATGAATGATCAACCCAGAAATGGCCTGGGGGAACTCAGTTGGAGAGAATCTGATTTAAAATGACTATTCTGAGTCTTAAGTGAACAGGAAAGTCCATGGTAGAATATCGTGCCATTTTGGAAACTGAGAATAGGTCTTGTACCTCCCCAGTCACCTTATGATTACATCAGAGCCCTCATTGCTCTTTAAACAGAATTAGTTTCTTCTAGCCTACATGTCTGGGACTGAATATGCATCAAGCCTAGGGAATAGAGTAATTCATTTTCTCATCCCAATTACAGAAGAATTAACTTATGGGAAATGTCTTTATTTTGATGAATGTTGGTTATATGGGTATGTACATTTGTTAAAGCTCATCAACCTTTTCACATAAAATGTATACATTTTACTGTATGTAAATTATACCCCAATCAGTTGATTTTAAAATATGGATAGCTTGTGAAATTTATAAGGCTTTCTCCTGCTGAAATTATTTCAGGTAGTATAGTGACTAAAAACTATGCCTCTAATTTTGACATAGATTTCTGTATCTTTCTTAAGCTTTAATCATCTGATCTACATAACTGAGATCTTAATACCTGCTTCAGAGAGTTTTAAGGATTAAATTTTTTTAATGCATATGAATGCACAATACCTGGCACATAGTAGATCCTCAGTATATTGTAGCTGCAAATTATTGTTTATATAACAATTACTACTGTTTACATTGTCATTTCTCCTTTGATTTCTTTTTATTACCTTTTCACAGAAAACCCATATAGACAGCTACCCTGTAATTGTCATGGAAGCATGCCTGGAAAGACAGCAATCGAACTTGGACCTCTATGGTATGTGCCTAAGCACAGTAATGTATTCAGAGTTTATGCATGTGTTGATCTGATTGCTGACTTTTGATTACTGTGGTAGAAGACAAAGAAATTTAGGTTCAATCTTTTAAAAAATATAGGCAAATAAATACAATTCTTTTCCCCAATGAACCTGAGGTGTTTTCTTTGCACATTTTTCTATACCATTATTCTTCCAAGTTTGTGACAGAGCTAAGATGCAGTCAGATCAAAGAGAAGCCAAACTAATCTGCAAACTAAATAATTCATTCCTGCATAGTAAGGATGAGGCTTTTTTCAGCTGATAATTATAGAACCTAGGGTATGATCTTGAAATGATCACTATAACTTTTTATAGACCAGTCAACTAATGTAAAAGTTCTTTGAGGAATTAATTTTAAGGAAGAATGGCATGTTAAAGTAAATGTCTGCTTTTGTATTAGGTAAAGCTGTTTATATGTGACACAGCTGCAAATATTTAATGTTGTGTGTGCTTTTTGCATCCTTGGTAACTAGTTATTGTGTTTTTCATGTTTGAAAGTTGAATTGCTTTTACTCTCAATCCTTCCCATAAGCTGTTTGTTACTAGAGATTCTTGGAGAAATTTGAGATTGCTAATAGCATTGTAATAAGAATCATTGCAAACTTCAGCCTCGTTACTTTATAAGGCCAAGGTTTAGTCATTACTAAGTCTAAAAATTAACTTAATAGTAAACATATTTGTGCTGATGCCCATTATTTTATCTTCAGGTAAATACTTTTAGATTAAGAATGACCTGGCCAGCCTTACCTTCTAGTACTCTCAATCACCAGCAGTATGTTGACCCTACTCACTCTTGGAACTGGGAAAGTTAAGAGTAACAGTTAAGAGTAACAGCTAGATCCAGAAAGATCTCCTAGCCCACCTCCTCCCTTATTTTACCAGATGAGAAAATGATGGCACAGTGTATTTAAGTGTTGGATGAAACTGATCCCTCAGGATTTAGTTAGTCGCACACAGAGAGCCAGAACTCATTTTTTTTTTTGACCTTCAAGACTGAGTTCTAAACAAAGAACTTAAGGTTTTCTCACTTAAAGCCATTGTTCATGTCTTTAAGCTCATCCAGAGTCTCTTCTCCTTTCCCTTCCTCTAGTTGAAATTCTGCATCCTTTTTGAAGTGTCACTCCTTAGTGCTTAAATCCAAAATAATCTTTGAATTGTCTTTTAGTAAATCTTACATTGGTCACTCTTTTGACACTTAAAATCACATATCCTTTCATATATATTTGCTAACCCTAGTAATAACAGCTACTGTTCCTTGAGGATATACCTTGTACTAGGGATTGTAGGTGTATTATCTCATTTAATTCCCATAAGTCTGTGAGATGTTTTATTTTCCATGTTATGATAAGGAATGTGAGACTCAAAATAGTAGTTACTCAAGATTACATAGCTAATAAGTGGTGGAAAGGTTTGTCTGACCTGGAATTCATATTCTGTCCATTATACTTGTGATTCTCAAATTAAATGGGAAACATATCAGACTAAGCCCTGGGCCACTTTTTAACTACATCACCACCAGCACATGTAATTCTTATGGATGTCACCCTGCCCCACCATATATGCCCTGGAACTAAGGATTACTGTTACTGATAGGAATATGCATTGTGAAAACTTCTGCATTATTGTGTCCCATTCTAGATTCTGTCTACATTTATAGGCTTTCATAGGGTAAACAGTGAATTTTATACTTCACTATATTTTACACCTCTGTACGACAGGACTGTACACCTTGTGAGGGCTCAATAAGTTGACCTACTGTGAATAAAATTTCCTTTACTAATCCCACTAGCTTAGAGAACTGACATGATAAAATGGGCAAATTATCTTGGTGGTTGTTTAATTATGAAGACTTATTAAAGAAAACACTTCTTGAATCTAATTCTGTATTCTTTTTTCAGGTCAAGTTCCCTTTTCAATACTGGATTCCTCAAAAGAATGCTATCTGAATCTTTTCACCATGGTTTAGATGACATTCAGACCCTAATAAAGACATTAATCTTTGAGTCAGAGTGTACTCCTCAAAGTCAGTTTTCAGTTCATGCACCTTCAAATCTCAACAAGCAAGGTGACCTAACTGAACACTAATTTACTATGTTACAAATTGTTTATCAAAAATACTCCATCTTTATATTTGATGTTTTAATTAAAAGCACTTTAAGTAGTATGCTTTAAGTAAATTCTCTAATGAGTCTCATCAGTAATCCAGTTAGCTTTTTTTAATTGCATTGTCTTCAAGTTTATATTAGGGGCCTGAAAGGAATGATTTTGTTTTATAGATGTATTTTTTAAACTTTAGTAGATTGAAAGAACTAAAAGTCTGTTCTGATTTTACTGCCCTGTATCTGCTTTCTGGAAAGAGAAACTGTAGGTTATTCTGAGAACAGTGTGGCCAAATTTTGTAATATCCATTGAGACATGGAAGCTAGGTTTACACTTACCACTCAGCAAAGTTAAGTATTTTTCCTTTGTTTTCTCTTTAGTATAAACAGGCTTTTGTAGTTTTACCTGGCTACTGATAGAAGGATGGGCCTGTTAGGTGTCTTAGAGGGTCAAAAAATGAATTCCTGGAACCTGTGTTGGTCACAGAATCTCATATAGTCATAAAAGCAGTGCATAGATTTAGTAAGCTTTGATGTAAACTTCAAATTGTTGCTTAATATCATCCTATAAAATATTTTGTTTCCATTTGTTCTAATTTTAGAAGAATGTGGTGTATTTATTAAAACTACAGATGATACAACAGATAATTACAGTGCACAAGGTATGTGTGTGTGTGTGTATAAATGCATCCGTGTAAAAGAGCATATAGCAGAAGGATAATTGGAAGAGAAGAGATTGCTTTGGTAGCCTACTTCAAAATTCATTTTCATCTTATTATACCAGCAACCAAATTACAGTAAACCTTATTTGGCATTTGCATAGTTCAAAACTTCTATTAACATGTACTTTGTTCGCATCTGTGGTATATGGTGATCCCCTTGCAAGAGCTATACAAGATGTTAAAAGAAATTTCTTTACCAGAAGACCCTATACTCTGGCCATAAGAATTTTATTACATAGCTTTTCTTATAATTTGAGATGTATACATACTTTAAAATATACTTGTATTAGGCATTGTAAATTCATATCAAAGAATGTTAAGATTTGTAATGGCGATGCTTAATGTCTAAGGTCTTTAGAAGGCAACATTTAGATTCTAAATCTGTTTTTGTATACGGGCAAAAACAATGTTGAGATTGAAAGAACCAAGGACTATAGTTACAAGCTGTAATTTTGTATTAGTTGCTCAACATTTTAGTGTTGATCTTCAAAGAGAAGAAAATTTCAACTCCTGCTAATAGCTTATGGTTAATAACTACATACTGTTCCCAACAGTCATATTCATTTAGCATCTTCAGTTAATTTGTTAGGATTCAAATCACTTAAAAATGATTTATTCTCCTTAATTTCTCTGTTGGAGGGAAGAGAAAGGCATTCCAGTATACTGTAAAATACATTAAATTTAAGAGTATCATTCTACTTTTATTTTCATTTATTTTTATTAGTTGGAGGCTAATTACTTTACAATATTGTAGTGATTTTTGCCATACATTGACATGAATCAGCCATGGATTTACATGTTTGTGTCCTTTTGTTACATAACCTCAGCCAGGCCCCCACCTTTGACTTGTCATAAAACCTTTTTAGAATAAGGTAAAAACTAAGTTTTGAAGATATTTAAAATCTCTGAGCCTTTCTCATGTATAAATTATGGGAATTAGACTAATCTCTATGGGTTCTTTTATAGCTCTAAAATTATGATTGTCCTAAACTAGTAGAACATATAAAATCTTACATGATAGAAAATATCAGGCAAAAGAAATCTATGTACTGCTGATGATAGCAATTAGAAGGTACTGGATTTTTAGTCTCAGCCTTTCCTAACTCTTGGGGTACATATGCCTTTTTAGATTTAATGTGACAGTATAATTAGGTTTTAAGTATCTGATTTAATGGGGGAGCCATGAGTCAATACTTCAACAATATTTATCTTTGAATGCAGTTTATCATTCATTTTCATGCATCAAATTTGTCTTCTGAATACTTTTGCTTAAGTGAATGTTCATGAAAATTTTAAATTTGGCCATAATAACATCCATGTAGAAATAAAGAGTTGAACATTCAGAAAAAAATCTCCATATGGTAACTTGGATATCTTAGTTGTCTTCTTTTTGTGATTTTTGGACGCATATACTGCTAGAAACTTACTTGCTAGCTTCCTTTCACTGAAAATGTAAAGGCTAAGTACTGTGGTAAGAAGCAGGCAGAGATCACACAGTGTACTCATAATTCCTGTATCCAAGCCCCTGAGACTGACTTTGTTTTGTGTTCATTGAAGACCTACTGTATATCAAACACAGTTGCCCCTTGAACAGCCCCGGGATTAATCCATGTGTAACTTAAAGTCAATCCACAGATTCAACTAACTGTGAACCATGTGTTACTATAGTTTCTTCCTGTTGAAAAATATCCATGTTGAAGTAGACCCACACAATTCAAACCCGCATTGTTCACAAGGGTCAATTCTTGTGAACCCAAGTATAGAAATAGTATAGAATACAAGTACAGAAATAAAGGACCTTGTTCTCCAGGAACTTACAATATGATTTGGGGAGAAAGGATTTATACACATTATTAAAGACCTAAATACATGAAACAAGAAAACATATAATGACAGAACTTAATCAGACTTTGAGTAGTGTTGTATTGAAAGCAGTGAAATCTGTGGAACGACTGGTCCAGATTTCAAAAATGGCTTTCTACAGAAGATGGAGGTAGGGTTGAGGCTTAAAACTGAAGAAGGTAGAAAAGTTCTGATTCAGCAAACAGTTAAACAGTAAAATTACATGAATAAAGGATAGTGAAAATATAAATATTACAATAAGAGCTATGTTATTGTAAGAATTAAGATTGGATAGGTCGAAGTGTTGTGTCAAAGGATTTAGACTTGAAGACAATATGTTAGTATTTGGCTTGTAATTTTTAAGAGAATGCTAACTTTCTGTGTTTATATCTGTACGTTTCAGGAAAGAGAAAAAGTAATGAAACAACTGCAAATTTAGTCAAGAGGCAAAAAACTGATGTCAATACTGAACATCCTCCCTTTTATTACAACATCCACAGACACAGCATTAAAGGAATGAATATGCCAAAGTAAGAGACAGTGAATGACAAAGTGTATGTATTTAATATTTTAATGACATTATGATTTAAAACAAGAACCTCATTTTTTTTTTTTTTTTTTGCCTTTCTTTGTTGCAGGTTAAAAAAGTTTTTGTGCTATCTTTCTCAAGCAGGCTTTCGAGTAAGCCGAACTCATTTTGACCCAATGGGAGTTCGTACAGATGCACCTCTAATGCAGTTTAAATCCATCCTTTTAAAGTACAGCACCCCCACTTACACTGGAGGACAGTCAGAGGGCCATGTCCAACCAGCATCCGAAGATACAGTAGCTGACAGGGTTGAAATGTCAGTGAAGGACAAAGCAGAAGCAGGTGGTTGCAGAAGATGGTAAATGTAAAGGAAGGTTACTCAGATATCTGTGTTGGTGGCCCTATAGTTCTCTATAACAACTGTAGTGCTTTTTCTATTTTAATTCAGTTGTGTAAAAAATACAAAACAGTGCTCTTTTCATTCAAAAAACTAGCAGTTTCTAATTTAGCTGGTTTGGGAGCTATGCTTTCCAAGTTTTTCTTATTTTAAAGAAAACTTAAATTTTAATGAAAACATTTCATATGAAGCCAAGTTTGTGACTGAGATCACCCTACTGTTTAATAACTCAGAAAATTTTTACATGCAGAGTGTTTGGAATTTTATATGTTATGAAAATAACACATTACTTAATCTCAGCTCTATTTAAAGTGATTCATGATGTTTATCTTTTCTGTTTGTATTGTGTAAGATGAATCCAGAATCCTTTTATTAAAGTGACCCTAAACAGGAGGAATAGTGCCCTTTCTGATTACTAATGTATTATTTCACAAATACAAGCTAAAATATATTCCCAATTTCAGGAAATCTTATCTCTCCAACTAAATACTTACCGGAGACAGACATACATTTTCTTCTAAGTTTAAAGTCCGAATGATTACACTTTAGAGTAAGATTTTGTTAAATTGAGACTACTGTTCTAACTGTTTACAAGCACGAAATTCTGAGGAGAGATTTTGTTATGAATTAAACAAACTGGGTGATCTCAAGTGCCTCAGTTAATGCACGTACAATATTCATTCGCTTGGTTATGCTACCTCTCAGGAGTAAAACTTGTCACCTTATGAATTTATGAAGTGAGGATTTTCTTGCTTTTTGGGGTGGGTTTTTTTGGTTGTTGTTTTGCTTGTTTTTTTGATTTGTGTATGTGCTAATTTTTTGTACAAGTAGCCCAGGCTAACATGACTACGAAAATTAGTTGGAAAAAAAAATCTTGTTTCCATTAATAAATATAGTTCTTGCTTCATCTAAGAGTTTGTATGAAAAGGTATACCAAAAATTTAGATTTCTGTCTCAAGAATTTAATACACATTTATCTAAGTGTTTCTTAGAAAAAGTAACTTTTTTACAAGCATTAAGCTTGGGAAATGGAGGAAGACAAATGACTGAAAGGTTTAAATATATCATGTAAAAAAAAACCGCTCCCATGACATACACAGAAATTTAGGGAGTTGGGGTTGCATCACCATAGAGTATTAATTTAGAATAAAAGAAAAACTCGTTATTACAGCATAATCCCAGAAGGATGCTTTTTCTTGTCTCGAATTAATGTCTGAGTGACTTTCACTTTCTAAAAGAATAAACATGAAGATGTAAAATATAACAAGAAATACCAAGTAGAGGAAAAGGTAGTAAAAACATAGGTGCTTTAGAATGTGTTTGAACCTAAAGGACTATCCATTTAAAACAAATCAATACAGAACCATGGAACCCCACGGTAACCACAAAACACAACAGGTAACACAACAACAAGGACAGACCACAAGTACACCACAAAGGAGAATCATCAAACCACAATGGAAGAAACAAGAAAAGGGACAGGGAAGAACCACAAAGTAAGACAAAAACAAGTAATAAAGTGGCAGTAAGTACATACCTATCAGTAATTAATGTCAACAGATTCTCAAGATGGAAGATTAGGTTTTTAAGATCTTTGTAAATATAAACATCAATAGCTGTAATTTCACCATGACAAGGCAGTGATCCCTGAAGGGTGATGATATATCACTGTAATGTCAGAAAGCAAAGAGGAACTAAAGAACCTCTTGATAAGGGTGAAGGAGGAGAGTGAAAAAGCTGGCTTAATACTCAATATTTAAAAAAACTAAGATCATGGCATTCAGTCCTATCACTTCATGGCAAATAGAAGGGAAAAGGTGAAAGCAGTGACAGATTTCCTCTTAGGCTCTAAAATCATTGCAGATGGTAACTGAAACCATGAAATTAGAGATGATTGCTTCTTGGCAGAAAAGCTAGGACAAACCTAGACAGTGTGTTACAAAACAAAGGCATCACTTTGCCGACAAAGATCCGTGTAGTCAAGGCTATGCGGTCTTTCCAGCAGTCATGTACAGATGTGAGAGCTGGACCATAAGGCAGGCAGAGATGGAAGAATTAATGCTTTCAAACTGCGGTGCTGGAGAAGGCTCTTGAGAATCCCTTGGACAGCAAGGAGCTCAAACCAGTCAATCTTAAAAGGAAATCAACCCTGAGCAGTGATCAAACCTGAGCCCCCTGCATTGGGAACGTGGAGTCTTAGCCACTGGACAATCGAAAAGTCCCTACCACCCTTTATGTTTCATTTTACGTAGTTAACTTTACCAGTGCTAATTTTTGTGTGGATTCAACTTACTATCTAACGTCCTTTCATTTCTGCATGAAGGAGTCTTCAGTATTTCCTGTAAGGTAGGCAGGTCTGCTACTGACAAATTTGCTCTGTGCATCTTAATTTCTTTCATTTTTGAGGAGTAATTTTGCTGCATATAGAATTCTAGGTTGAGTTTTTCTTGCAGAGCCTCTGGGCCTCCATGACTTCCTATGAGAAGCAAGCTGTTAATCTTATTAAAGATTCCTCACATGTGACCACTTTTCTCTTGCTGTTTCTCAAAGCCTGTCTTATTTAGCACTAGTTTGGCTTCTCAGATGTGCATATTCTTTTTTGGAAAATCCTGAAGTTTGAGGCAATTATTTCTCCAAATATACTGTAACCTCTTCTCTCCTTCTAGGACCCCCATTATGCTATTACACTTGATAGTGTCCCACACATCTCTGCAGTTTTTCCCCTTCATTCCTTTAAGTTTTATTTCATATTGCAATATAGCTGATTTACAATACTGTGTTTCTATTTCTTTTTTTCTGATTAGGCTACTCTCAAGTGATAACCTCTCGTTCAAATTTGTTGAATATTTCTAGCAGTTCAAATCTGCTTTTGAGGGACTCTATTGAATTTATTTCACCTGTTATAGTTTTCCAATCCAGGATTTCTATTTGCTTCTTTTATCATAATTTCTCTTTATTGTTATTCTCTATTTGGAGAAAGATTATTCTCAAATCTAGCTTTTAAGACATGGTTTCTTCTAGTTCTCCAAACAAGCTTTTAAAGGCTAACAAAATTTTTGCTTAATAAGTTCAACACCTGGGCTTTGTCCCAGACACTTTCTTTGCAAGTCTTGTAAATTTTTGTTGAGAACTAAACATTTAAAATAATATAACATGCCAACTCTGAACACAGAATCCCTTCCCCTCCTCAGGTGTAGCTGTGTTAGAACTTCTTGGACTGATTCTGTAAAGTCTGCAATTTTTTTGCTGTGTGTGACCATCATATTCTGTTTTGCTAGCTTAAATGTGAGTGATATTTGCTCAGTCGTGTCCAACTCTTTGCGACCCCAAGGACAAAGAGCGTCCTTTTTGCCAGGCTCCTCTGTTCATGAAATTCTCCAGGCAAGAAAACTGGAGTGGTTGCCATTTCCTTCTCCATTTTGTTAGCTTAGAGGTTAGCTAATGATTGGACAGAAATGTCCTTTAATGCCTTTAAACAGTTAACTCCTAATCTTGAAGAAGTGCTCTTTGAAACTGTTGGGCTATGCCTTCAACACTTCAACATGCAGTTTACAACTCTGCCTTAGCTTTCACTTCCTACTTACAGAGCCTCAAGTTCTGTCACAGGTTAGATTAATGCCTTCATTTTTCTTTTGGGTATGCATACATCTTATACATGCAGCCTTCTAGATTCCCAGGAATATGCTGGAACTTTTCAAAGCCCTCTACAGACATGACATTTTTGTTTTGTTTTGTTTTTTTGGTCAGCATCTGTTTAGCCTCAGCTGTTATCACAGCCTCAAGCAGCTTCTATGGTAAACAGACTAAAGATAGAGATGTTTGCACAGAGTGAGTAGAGTGAGGTCAAATAAAGACAAAACTCAAGAACACAGCTTTTCAGTGAGCTACCGGACAGGTCAAATAGTGACAGTTCTCTAGAGTGGGCTTTCTGTGGAGCTTCAAGTTCCCTCCAGTGGCTACTAGGCTGCTGGTTTTAACAGTGGGCACGGTTGCGAGGCTGCTCCTTTTCAAGGCTGACCTGGAACTGAGGAAAGATGGTCAGGGAAATTTAAAATGTTACAAACCATGTTGTTACAGTTTCTGTCAAATAAATGCTTTTTAGACAACTGGAAGCTTTTAGTTATTTTTTTAGAGTTCTGACAAAGTTGATTTTGACAACTTTTAGTGTTTTTATGGAACTTTCATTGTTTTTATGGAATAACAGATTTTCAGAGGTCCTTCCTTACTCCATTAATTCAGAAAAGTTGTCAAAGAAGCCATTTTTATAGTTACAACAATGGAACACTTAATTACTTTTCCTTTCTATTATGTTTCTAAGACTTAGTAAACCAAATATTTCTAAGTAGAAATGTGATGGGAATTTAAAAGAGATCTTTCCTCATTTGGCATTTCAATTATTTCATGTTTAGTTCTCCAAGTTAAGAGTCCTAAGACTCAATTTTCTCAAAGGTACAAGTGAAATATTGTCCTTCCCAGTGTTCAGAAGATTTAAAATGATAATGTAAAACTAATTACAAAGGTATAATAATCAAAACAGAGTGGTACTGGCAAAAGAAAAGTCATACAGACCAATGGAATACAAGCCCATAAATAAACCATGATATATATATGGTCAACTGATTTTCATTAACTGAAAATTAGGCTGCCAAGACAATTCAGTGGAGAAAGGGCAATCTTTTCAACAAATGGTGCTGGGGAAACTTCATATCCAAATGCAAACAAAGCTGATTTCTTATCTTTTGCCATATACAAAACTCAAGTTGGAAAAAAAGACCTAAACTCTTGGAGGAAAATCTTTATAATATTAGATTTGGAAATGCATTCTTGGACATGACACCAGAAGCACAGGCAACAAATAGAAAAATTGGAACTTATCAAAATTAAAAACTTTTGTATATCACAGGACACTTCTGAAAGAGTGAAAAGCCAGCCCGTAGAATGGGAGAAATATATGATTAAATCATATATCAGATGACAGATTAATATCCAGAATATATTAAGAACTTCTATAACACACACAAACAATCCAATTAAAAATGGTCAAAAGACTTAAATGGGTATTTCTCCACAGAAGATATACAAATGGCCAGTAAGCACATGAAAGTATGCTTAGCATCACAAGCCATTAGGGAAATGCAACTCAGAATCACAATTAAATAACACTGTATACCCATAAGTACAGCTACTGAAAACAAAAACAATAAGTGTTAGTGAAGAAGTGGAGAGAGTGGAATCCTGTATTACTGATGGGATTGTAAAATGGTGCAGCCATTGTGGAAAAGTCTGAAGTTCCTCAAAAAATTAAATATAGAATTAACATGTGATTCAGCAACTTCACTCCTAAGTGTATATCCAAAAGAATTTAAAGAACTCAAAACAGATACTTGTACAAAAATGGTCACAGCAGTATTATTTACAATAGCAAAAAGTTTCCATCAATCTAAGTACCCATCAACAGATGAATGGATACAGTGGAATATTGTTCAGCCATAAAAAGGAATGGAATTCTGATATATGCTACAACTTGGATGGACCTTAAAACCATTATGCTAAGAGACATTAACACACAAAGGACGAAGCATGATTCCACATATATACGTGCCTAAAATAGTCAAATTCAAAGAAAAATAGAGTTTATCTGGAATGTATCACTTATCAGGTACAATTTCTGATTGGGATGATAGTTCCAGAAATAGTGGTGATGGTTAAACAACACTGTGAATGTATCTTAATGTCATTCAATTGTATGGTTAAACTGATAAATTAGGTTATATATATTTTACCATAATCATAAATTTTAAAATGATAATGTATTAGCCAAAGGCCCTATTTAGTGAATCTTTCATTCCTCAGTTGAGAAGGTGATTATAGAAGTTACTTGGATAATACTTCATGAAACACTCATAGTTAATACTATGTTTAACAGTACCCACCCTCCAACACACACAAACATATACACACACACACACACACACAACACTATACACTCAGTGCTCTATCAAATACCTGTAATTATATTTTGCAAAGGATTACACATCCAGTAAATTCACTAATGATGCAAAGAATTTATGTCCTCCCATACTGATGGATAAAAACACATACATTCTCTAAGCACAAAGCTTATATTCACAAATAACTTTTTGCTTAAAGACAAATGTCAATTAATCACAATGGAAATTTAGTTGTTTAATGCAACCACTAATCTAATGTCACCAATAAAATCTAAGCAGTTATATCACAAAACCAGGGTTATATTCAGCGGACATGCATTAATAATCTATACAATTTAACATTACACCAGAAAAGGAACTGAATACAAAATTTTCCTTGATATTTGGTGGTTTTCAAACTTCATGGCACAGATTACCCAAAAAGAAAAAAATTGTAAAAACAGATTTTAAATATTTTCAATAAAATGGTAAAAAATTGAACAAGCCGTTAAGTTTTCATATTGGGGTGAATATTTAAAACATCAAGCTGGCCCCAATCTGTCAAAAATGACAGGTAAATATTTACAATGACTAGACAGGCTTTCAGTTACAATGGTACTGGAGGGTAACTTTCCCCTGGTAAAAACCTTTTATGGTTAATTTCCCAATGCAAACATGTTTTCATAAATACTGTGATAATATAAACTTGGAAACATACCTGAAATCAGGACAGAGACAAAAAATAACAACACAAGTCAATCTTACTTCTGACCTGTAATCATAAAGCCTTTTGGGTCCAAACACCACACACTGTCCTTCATTATAAAACTAAATTAAGAAGAATAGAATGACTTTAACATTCTGGCTGACATTCTTCTACAGAATTATCTTTCACTACACATCAAGGCAGGGTTCAAGCTCCATTAGCTTGCTTCTCTAGATACAGTGTAATTAGCAGAGCACCAAATTTATAAACTGATATGGCAACCCAAAATGCTAAACACACTTTCCAAACAGAAGCAAATTTTCCCTATTGTTAGTTCTATGTGCCATGTTATTTTTGAAACTTATGCAGCTACCAATAAGAAAAGAATTAGGGAAGCTTTGAACATATCTTGTACTTTTCATCAAGGCTAAAGTGCAAAATATCTCCATGTCTCTGGCATTTTAATAGGAAAAAACATACACATAATAAAGGAAATGAGGTGACAATAAAATACAAAGAAAAAGACTTTAAAATACACACTTGAAGACTACATAAGAACAATTTAATTTTTCTTTTTTCAATGAAATCTGTGAATGAACCAAGTTCTCACAGAACTTGAGATCTTGTTTGGTTCTCTTTCCCAGGATCAGAAATTCCAAATTTAGAGGGACAAAAATGGAAGAAAATAACATTGCATGACAATGGGACACTAAGTTCATAAAGAACTTTTCTTTAAAAATGAGATACTATGGAAGAAAATACCATGAAAATAATAATCCTATGAGAATTGTTTTTTAAGCACAGTAAATTTGAGCCTTGGTCTTCATGAAGATACTACAGCTTATATAGAAAACTATAAATATACAAGACTCCAGGAAAAAAAGTCAGAATACGTATTATTTAACATTCTGTAGGCCTAAAAAACTTTTGAAGGGAGGGAGAAAGATGGCCAACTGAATCTTCACTCAAGAATACAGAACTATGAAAAATTCCTGGGTCAAAAGTTCCAAGATGCTCCAAACGGAACCACACTTTGTGAAAACATACAATTTAGATATACTTTTTAAAGGAAAAAAAGTACTGAATAATTGCAGTTCCTTCCAAAAAGGAGATCTTAAATTAAGGGGAAAAGATTCTAATAGTGTAAACGAATCTGGCTCAGAAAGAAAACTGAATAACATATCCAATGTTCTGTCCATAAAAGTAATGACGGTACATCTTTAATATTAAAGAAATAGGCTATAAAAAAGTTCATTCTCAGAACTGGTTTTAGTAAAATCTCATTTGTGCTCCTTTGTGGGTGCATAATAAAGTTCCATGGGTTTGTTCACCTTCCAGTATTTCTCACTGACCAATTCCAAAGAAAAAGAGCCATTTAACACCTAAAACAAAAAAGAAACAATTATGAAAACTACTCAAAGCACAGTATAGTCAGATGGAACTACATTAAAGTCCATCTTAAAAAAAAAAAACTTAGGATGAACTTCTTGTCACTTATACCATTCATGAAAGAAAAACAGATATATCAAGTTAACTACTCTGCTGCAATTTCTCTTCAGTGTATGCACCATTTTATTAGGCTCCACCCCACAACTTGCCACCCTCAGATGTTCAACGTGCCCCCAATATCAACAGCGTATTGTTTTAAAAACTTACAGTGAACTGGCCACTGGCTGTTGCTATGTAAATGGTATACTGCTTCTCACTGGCCGTATCAAGGTTCATCTGGTTTGATTCTCCTTTGCTTCGAAGTTCTTCTAAAGCTAGCCTCACAGCCAGGTACTTGGATAAGTGATCAACAGTGGCATTACCTGAAGTCTTTATGTATCTGGAAAAACAAATCATTAAAACCTTTATTTGTAGATTAATGATAAAAATATATGTAAATTATAAAACACATTTCCCAAAAGCCATACAAAATGCAAATGTCCCAATTATTGACAAAATAATATCAAATTTATTCCTCTATTATCTAAAAATTTCTTATTGAAAGGTACAGGAAGAGAGAAAAGGTCAAGGTCACATCCACCAGGCCATGAAAGCGCTACCTACCTTACCATCCATAATATATGACATAAAATAACAAAAATCAAATAGAAATACATACTGCACTGAGAGGAAAGAAAGAACATACCACTCAACCCCAACGATCAGTTCTGAATCTACAGCAGCAAGAATACTACTAAGCATATAAGCAAATTTCTTCTTGTCTAAGAATTAATTAATTTTAGGTTTTTCAGAATGCGCATTAAGTGCTAATTTTCAGGGTTTTTTTAAAGCATGGTATATCATTCACTCACTCACTCAACCTGATGTGTATCTGCGCTTAATGGCAGGTAGTGTGCTCTCTGGAGAGATACGATAAAGCAGACATCCTGGCCAGCAGAAAATTTTAGAGCATTATTAAGAAATTTAAATGACCTTTCTCCTCCTCTACCGAGGAGGGTCATTCCTTTCAGATATGCAACTGCAGATGGCAAGCACATCAGGAATAAAGAAAACAACAATGCAGGCAGCTAAAATATCCAACTGACTCTGGCAAACAATGGGATGACAAGTATCACCCTTAGTTCTTCCCTGAAATTGCTTTTTAATTCCAAAGGAAACATTCTAAATTCAGATAATCTGAAACTAACCCACACTTACCTTGTCTGTGCACTGTCATCTTTTTCCATAAGTGTGGGATGAGGCCTGAATACTAATTCAATTTCACTAGCGCCATCCATTACTGGGTCAATTGCCACTGTTGCATTATTATTATCAAGCTCAAGCCCGGAATCATCAGATGTTTTGGTCCGTTTGTTACTAGGTCCTGCTTCCTGATTGCTGTGCGTGGATGCGTTACTGCAGTGAGAACTGTCTCCATTGTCTTCTGCTCCGCTACCGTTTTCAATCTGTTGTTTCTTACCTCGCTGTAATCTAGTTAAGAGGAAAATAACACAAAACAGGTTGCATGGAATTTACATGTAGACTCTAAATGCATCAAGTTTGAAGTACATTTATTGAAGTTATTAAATTCTAAGTTCCCTGGTAGCCTAGAGGTTAGGGTTCCAGACTTTCATTGCTGTGGCGTGGGTTCAATCCTTGGTCGGGGAATTGAGATCTTGAAGCCACTTGTGTGGACCAAAAAAAAAAAGACCTAAATTCTAAAAACATCTTAGTAACTGAATTTGCTCCAAGTTGAATAACGGCCATCTATTTCCCACATGTCCCTGGCAAGTTTAGGGAAACACACACAGGCAAACATGTGAACAAATTTAACAAATACTTACATTCATTGAAAATTTTTCTTTTTTGATTATAGGGACTACTGGCAAATACTTATTTACATTTGGATACTTTTCTTATGAGATTTTAAATTGAAAGAAAGGTATAATTCAGATATGTTAAGCACTCTCTGCCTGCTGACCTCACCCAAAGCCGGCTAATACAATGCAAAATTATTTCAATGCAAAAGATGAGATATCTAAATATAGAGCATGAATACAGAAGCATCTCTCTAACAAGCTCAAATACTACAAACCGGTTAACTGGGCAAGGTGCTTTGTGTACACATCTTATTTATTCATTAAAACAACCGTCAAGGCAGTTAATACCATCATTTTATAATTGGGGTGGAAGATGGGAACTTAGCAGACAGCTGAAGAAACAGTGTGTGCCATGCAGATTATCTAGAAGAGGTTCCTGAAAGACAGAACAGTAAGTATAAAGGTGTCAAGGCAGAAACAATCTTGCTGAAGTCTGAAAAACACCGAAGAAGCTTTAATATTGCTAGCAACTGAACGAAGCTTCTATCACATACTCTCACCACTAGAAATGTTCAAGCAAAATCAAAAGTCTATCTATAAAGGATTTCACAAAGGGGATTCTTTCTCCGGGTAGAAGACTGAAAGTCTGCATTTCAGAATCACTTCTAGAACCTTTAAATATGAATGCCTGTTCCCCAATCAAAGATTTTTATTTACTTAGCCTGGAGTGATAACTTTGAGGCTCTAGGATTCAAAAACTTCCCAAGTGATTCTGATGTTCAGCCAAGGTGAAAACCACTAGACTGGGATGTGGCTTTGGAAAGTCCTGACTCTCCCTGAGGCCTAAACATATAAGGAGATGTCAGAGCAGAAAAAAGAATGGAGGTGAGGAAAGTGCTCAGATTATACAGGGCTTTGGAAGCTACCATTAAGGTCTTTTAGCTTGAATGTGAAGAGAAGCTATTAGAGGTCTCAAAGCAAAGGAGAACTTGGACCTGACTTTCACCTTATCATTCTGGCTGTTGTGCTGAGAACAGATGGTGTGGTGGTAAGCATGGAAAGTAGAAAGACCAATCAGGAGGCTACTTCAATACTTCAAACGAAAGACAGTCGCTGCTTATACCAACTTGGATATATTATTGGAAAAGCTAAAAATATATTTACTCACAGACTGGTATACAGACTGGGAAAAAAAGAGAGAGATTAACAGTAACTCCAAAATTTTTGGCTAAAGCAAGTGTGATGATGATATTTCCATCAACTGAAATAGCAAGAAAGACGAGAAGTAGGAGGCAAAAACTGACAACTTAGTACTGAACATGTTAAGTTTGCAGAAGAGAAACAGCTAACGACATACAAAGGGAACCAGGAGAATATGATCTCTTGAAAGCCAGGGAAAGAAAACCAATCAAAGAGAAATTAACTGTGTAAAATATTAAGTAAGACGAGATCTCAGAATCAGCGACTAGATTTTTCCACATGGAGGTCAATGGTAACTTTGACAAGGGTGATATGAGGGGTGGGGGTAAAGCCTGACTGGGGGTGTTCAAAATGGGAAGAAACTGGAGCTGGTGAGCACAGACAACTCTTAAGAAGAGAAGAAGAGAAGTACAGTGGTGAGTGGAGAGAGAAGTGGGTATATGAGAGGTGAGGTTTGGTTTTGTTTTGAAGATTCTATCACTTTAGAAGGAATCCCCTATTATCCCAGGAGACATATATTATACCTGCATGAAAAACTAATTACACAGAACTACTGTTGGTTACTGCATTTTATCTCTTTCAAAATGGAAGGTGTTAAGTAAATTCAGTATGTAATAAAATATTCAGAAAAATGTCCACCCCATCTGGCCTTCTTGCCCACGTACCTGTTCATAGCCTGTATCTTCAGTCCTTCCTCAATGCTGTGACTGAGTGCTTGCTGATTATTGTGCTTGTTGATCCTGGCTAATACTCTTTCTTGATGAGCTTCATACTCATCACGACTTGGATAAATTTTGCTGATGAGTGCATCAAAGTTTGGGTCTGGTCTCAGTGATCTTTTGGAAACTAGCTTTTTCCGACAGGTAGGGCATTCTTTATTGCTAAATAAAGAGAGGGAAAAGAAAATGTAAGTTACGCCAGTATCTTTGGGCTGAAGACAAAAATAGTCAGCTTCCAGATTATTATCATCCTTTTCCCAATACCTTTACTAAGTCACAGAAATTTAAACTGATTAACCTGACTTTTCATGAATATCTTTCTAGTGGCTATAAGCACGATCTCTGAAACCTGAGATACTCTCTACTACTTGCCAATAGAGAAAAATCTAAATACTTCCCTATGATAATTTATATATAACCATTTTAGAAATGAAAATCTAATCTTTCCTAATTTTAAGTTCCCCTTTCTGATATCCATGCCATACAAGGAAAAACTATCCACTAATATATATTCATGTTATCAATTATTTTATTAAAATAGCTTTCATCATCATATTATTTTACATACGTAAGAAGTGGAAAAACCATGGTTTCAAGCTTTGTAGTTTCCTCAAAATAAAAACTCATTTTGAAAAGCTTCTAAAATTATATAAAACCAACTGTTTCAAAACAAAGATTCTCCAACAATTACAACCTAGACTTTAGATAAATTTCCAATTCTCAAATGAATATGTATTTCTTAAAACCCACAGAGCACTAGAATACTGTCCTCACATAATTTAAATACCTAGGTATCATTCATTTTAACATACCCACTTCTGAGGGCTGTGATAATGCAGTCTGCACAAAAACGATGTAAGCACTCTTTTGTAGTCATGGTGTTCTTCAACATATCCAAACAAATTGGGCACATTAATTCACTGTGTAGGCTTCGAGGTGAAACCACAATTTCTAAGCCATCTGTTATTGCCTCCTGTAAAGACATCACTTTAAAATTACACGCTACCTAATATTTTTTTTTAAGTTATGGACAAGTTCAAATATACAAGAATACAGAAGAGACAAAAATGAACACCTGTGTAGCCATCATCCAGTCGCCATCACTGTCAATTCACAACCAATCTTGTTTTATCTGTAATCTCCTTCAACTTCCCTAAGCCCCAGCACCAAAGTATTATATAAATCTGTTATCATAATTGTAAAGATAGCATATCATATATTTAAAAGACAACTAATGGTAAATTAGTCTGGTATAATTTTAAAACAGCACTGAATATGGAGTCAGATGGCTTAGGTTCTAGTTCAACAACTAGCTCTGCAACTCTAAAACTTTTAACACTGTCTTCTTACCTGCAAAATGAGGAAGTTAAGGCTACAGGAACCCTAAAAGTTCTTCCATCTGCAAAAGTGCAACATTTTGATAATAAACTATATATTTCATGCCATCCATTAAAAGATTTTAAAATGTGAATTTAAATATTCTGTATGCACAGTTTAACAGGATTTTGTTTTAAAATCACTTTTTGAACCTTAAAAAATCTTGATCCACAGAGCAGTTTTCTACCAAGTGGTCAGGTTCTCAGGCTAACCTACAAACTGATTTAAACTATAGCACATCTGTCTCAAGTAAAAAGTATTAGTATCTCTAATTGTCATGACTAAAATTGTTGTCAGTGAGAAACGCATTTGGAGTTCCAATGTAGAATTCAGGCCACATCTTCCAAAGGCACAGATTAGTGACTCCTACTTTCTCCATCACTACCACTACTGACCCTTCCCACAAGGCAGTACTGAGAACGAAGGCACGGATACAGGCTCCTATGGATTGAGGAAAGAGGTCTAGTTAGTGGCCACTGAAAAGGAAGATGCAGGTAGAAATAAGGGCTTCCAACTGGGTTACTGACACTTCCTATTTCCACTGGCTCTCCATCACGTTTGTGTTTTCTCTCTAGGGTCAAAGATTGATGACTCCACAAGAAAAGACAATGAAACTGTAGATACTTGTCCCTTATCAAGTCTCTCTCATATTTCAACCTTTCTATATAAAGCACTTTCTGTATTTTACTTAGTTTAATATGTACACAAACTTTTGACTTAGGAATTATAACCTCCATTTTATGAATCACACAGGGTATGATGATGACCCAGCTAGTAATCAAGCCTGTCCCCCTTGGCCTCTTGAAAACTTGCCTAGCAAAATCCCAAGCCTGGATAAACCATCCATCCAGGTTTGCATGTCTGCACCTGTGTATCTGTGTAGCACTGCAGAGGGGAAAAGGGGAGGAATCACACAACCAGACTGGTATCAGTAAAAA
This sequence comes from Cervus canadensis, assembly GCF_019320065.1. NCBI lineage: Eukaryota > Metazoa > Chordata > Mammalia > Artiodactyla > Cervidae > Cervus > Cervus canadensis. The sequence goes on from NC_057398.1 coordinate 14,173,889, forward strand.
CTCACTTTTCTTTTCACTACACTGTTTTTCACACCTTTTCTTCTATCTGCAGACCTACTATCATGTAAATGTTAAACAGATTACCTTACCTCAAATTCATTAAAAGGGAGCTCTCATTTTCTCCCTACCTGATCTTTATAAAGCATCTTCCTCGTTCTTATCACAAGGAGAAAGTACACCACTTCCTATCAAATGTACGCAACCTTCTCAAGCATACTCCCCTTTCAGTTATTCTGTCTGCTCTCAGACTTCAGCAATCTCTCCCTCCTCACTACATCAACCTGGATTAACAGGGTTGTGGCAGGGAAACGTGAACCTTAGAGCTGTGTGCAAAGGGAGCTGGGCTGAGAGTAGCTCCACTTCTCATTAACGAAATTCAAAACTTCCTGATTCTACGCTCCCCTCAAGTTTTCACTCATTTCGGCTCCTCTGCACAGCCAAACTTTTCTAAAACATTACCTATTCATCTTCACCTCCCCTCCTCCCTCTTTAACACAGCACAGCCTACTCAAGTGAATCTATTCTTCTCAAGGGTTACCAACTATATACTGCCAACTCGAGTGTTCACTTTGTAATCCTCATCTTACTCATCCTCTCAGTAGTAGTGAACACAGTAGCTGCATCCTCCTTGAAACACTCTGTCCTCTTTTTTTATCTCCTCTCCTCATCTCCCATTTTTCCTCCCATTTCTCTGGCTGTTCCTTCTCAGTCTCCTTTCCCATTACTTAATTTCTAAATGCTGAAGCTCCTCTGGATGAAGTTCTGAGCCTTCTGCTCATCTCTCTCTAGGCAATCTGGCATTCCTGTGGTCAAAATGCACAGACATGTCGTAAAACTTTATATTTAGCCCAAACCCCTAGGTAGCATTTCTGCTTGTCTTACAGGCATTTCAAACTTTCAGACTTCAGTTTTAAGGATGTTTATCTCCTTCAACCTTGTTCCTCTCCCAGTCTTTCCCATCTTCACCTTCTCAAAATAGTCTTCCCTAGTTACCCTGTTATTACTACAGCATCGAGCAACTTTCCTATATACAACTTCTCATATGTGTAATTTACCTGCTTGATGCCTAAACTCCCTGAGATGATCCCACATCTGTTTTATTCACCACTTTACACTAGTCCCTAGTTTAGGACCTCAAATTATCTCTTCAATGAATGGTCAACCAACATACCCAAAAATTAGGACTATTTTGTATATAAATGTATTATTACAGTTATGTTCTTTCAAATTTTCATTTTCTAAAAATATATTCCAATTTACATATGTCTCATACTTTCCCTAAATTATCTTGGTCTACATTACCTGAGGTGTTCGTTGTAGTTCATATAAACTGAGTTCCCATGTTTTGCTTAATGGCTGAGTTCCATTTGTCTGCACAGCCTGAGACATTGCTAGGAATAAAGACGAGAGAAAAACACTTTAGTATCTGAAAGGGAAGTAAATCTCAAAACTAATTTTTAGACACTGTAAATCCTGAGAATTATAATTTAAAAAAAGTACACACTAGTTCAAGAATGGAAATGAAGAAAAGATCGAGAATATTTCCATTTATAAATACAAGCTACTTGACAGCAAGAGGCTATCACTGATCTCTGAACACCTAACAGTCCACATACAGAGAATGCTTCACTATTACTAATGTATAGAAAATCCTCTTCACCCAAAATAACACGTGTCTTTCTGAAACTAGTGGTCATGGAACTCAGAACTAAGTCAGGAAAATGTCAGACTTCTCAGCATGGTCACCAGGTTCAGTTTTTCCCAGAGACACAGAATCCACCTTCTGAGCACTTTAAGCCACCGGTCATCCTGCCTCTACTTTCACAGCTCCACTCACGGAGACTCCCGTCTACTAAAGTCAGCTTCTAATTCAGAAAGCTCCTCCTAATGGTGAGTCCAAAACTGCTACCCATCCCCGCTACAGCTTGCCCTCTGGAGGCAAGCTGATTAAGTCGAACCATTTTGCTACACAACAGTCTTGCAAATATTTGGACACTGTTATCATATCCCACCTGATTTTTCTTTACTTCTGGCTGAATGTCCTAGTTCCTCCTACTGCTCACCATCTGATACAATCTCAAGGTCTCCTTGAGTTCTAGTTATTTAACGGAGCACTAAGGGAGGGAAAGTGGTCCAGTAGACAGTGAGAAGGAAAAATATCACACTTGCCTAAAGACACAATTTGCATCATCACAGTACGTCATATATTCTCTACACTGGCACATGAACAACGAAGGACATGATCTATCTGTATCCAGGATGCTGAATTTCCCACTTTTACCAGATACCATTTAAAAATATCTGCTCGACTCCACCTAATGAGCAATTAACTCAACTTTGCTTTTATAAGTAAAAGCACTTCACTGAACTTTAACCTAAATTCTAGTCCCCTCTAAAATTCAATTCACATTGTCTCGTGGACAGAAAGCTACATTTCCACATGAAGTTTTGCCTTTGTCCAAGCAAAAATGTGAAATGTTCAAATTTTTCAAATTTGAGTGAATCATGCATTTTGTTTATAATTTTGAGGCTGTCCACTGAGTCTACCCTAAAGACTTGTTCATTTTGCTTATTGGAACTAGTGGACTCCCAAACAAACATTCCTTAAGCCTTTTGTCCTTGAACTAAAATTGTCATTCAGCCCTGTATGATCCCTGATCAGTGTCCCCTACAGTAATCTGGAATCTGAGCAACTTTTCTCAACTATTATAGCCGAGCTGCACAGGCACTAGACTAGCTGAGTTTGTTAATTCTATGATTAGTATCCTGTGGTTCTTTGAGTATCTCCCTGAATGCTTTAACTCCATTCTCTGAGAATCATAAATTGAAAGAATTTTGTGAAAGAAACTTCTCCTTGATGAAATACTCTTTTCTGTATCATTCAATCTTCAGAGGATCAAATGATGGCATAGGCTCTACTAACTGCTATGTAGTTAAACTTTAGCAGCCAACGGATACAAGAGACCCAAGAGACCAGTGTCTGCTCTCTGGAGCAACAAACTTTGCCATAAGCCTCTCTAAAAACGTTCACAAGGAGATATCTAAAAGAGACATCACTTTGTTTAATGGAGGAGGCCGTTCTTCATTTCTGTACTCAGGGACTAAGGTTAACATTTCTGTACTTTAGGGACTAAATCATGGTTTCTAGCCACCACTTTATGGGCTTCCCAGGCGGCTCAGTGGTAAAGAATCCGCTTGTCAACACAAGAGACACAGGTTTGTTCCCTGAGTTGGGAAGATCCTCTGGAGAAAAACAGCGGCCCACTCCGGTACTCTTGCCTGGGAAGTCCCATGGACAGAGAGGCCTGGTGGGCTACAGTCCACGGGGTCGCACAAGAGTGGGACACAACTTAGCAACTAAACAACAAGAAGCCACCACTTTATGAGCACTGCTTGATCCTACTGTATGCAGCATGTCATCAACGCAACCAAAACAAGCTCTAGAGAAGAGGAGAAAAAGTACCAAATACACGATGGCCAGTCTTTCTGACTGGTATGCTGAAGCCTTAAAATTAAACTTGGACTTCAAAGCAGCATGTCTTTAAAGACTCTAGCAAAGAAAAAAAGCAGATTATCTGAAACCTGCCCTCCTTATACACCCAACATTATGTTTTGGCATCACCACCTTTTATATTCTCTGTTCCCCTTTACTGTCTCCCCTGAAATTCCAAATGAACTACCTTTTCCTCAAGGTCTTTCCCAGGAAAAGAACCAATGACCCATACCCACTTAAGACTGCTACAATGGTAGATAAACCAATGGAAACTAAAGGAAGGTACAGTCTAGGGTTAACAGTCATAATAAAAAACTTTCCAAAACCATAAGGCAGAGAGACTAAGGGCTGCTATTGGATTTCATTCTGTTAAGACACTGTGTCCAGGAATCCCAGGCTTATATTAATGACTCCATTTACTTGTAGCCTCTTGAATGAATAAAGTGTTGAAAACTGGCTGGAAAAACAGAAAAAAAGAAAGTACAAAACATTCCACAGGAGACTAGGGAATGCAAGGGACTAGAAAAAGCAAGAAAACATGAGTGATACACAAGCCTTTTCTGATGCCTTTCAAGTCAGACTAAAATTCAAGGTTGTGAGCAAGGAATGGAACAATAAATAGGAAACATAAGAAACGGGCATCAAAGTGTACAACCTGTATTGTGGGACAGGCCCAGCAGACAATGTAAAAGGAACCTGCCCTTCTTTTTCTTAACAGGCTGACATCTAAAATACAGGATTGGAAAAAAAAAAAAAAGGAACGGAAATTTGCAACTTTGGATAATTTCCAACACAGCAGTTGAAAATGTGAGACCTTTAGAAAACTGACAAAGTACAAACTAAAACAAACATATGATACTTCAGATAAAAAAAAAAAACAAAGATCCTTTAGCCTCTTAAGTTTCAAGGACCTATTTGTAAAGATACTGATAGATACAGCAATCAGAAAAAATAAGTGGAAGAGGCACTGCTCCATATTAGCAAATAAAGGGTATATGTGGGGTGGGGTCGGGTGGGATGTGTGTATGTAAAGAACAATGGCCTCAAACCTACCAAGGATGCAGCTCTGAAGATGACTCTGGAATTCACTCAACTCAAAGTAAACTACCTTTAAATACAGCTTCCCTGTAAACACACGTGCCACTTTTCTACCATAAACTCTATAATAACAAAATGCATCCATCAGAGAACTAAAACTACTAAGACAGGAGGAATTTCTCAGAACTCTAAATCCTAACCCATGTCCCAACACTGTTACCCTGGGGTCAACTATAAACAGAACACTCCTTTCATCTGTCTGTAAAACGCTCCGCCAGCAAACTAATAGAAACTGTCAAATAAAATATTCTCCTAAAGCCTTGTTTCTAGAGATATCAGTTCCACTGAAAATAGCCAAATTTTATCTGATTTGGATATTTGTATACCTGTGGCAACTAAGATTTAGGAAGTAAACCACAAGCTAGCCACAGTTCCAAAACATCGCAGTATCATTTGGAAAACCAGGACCAATATGACTTCTGAAAATTTTCCAGTCTTTCTGTTTGAATCTGTATTACAATCAATCATAAGTTCCCTGGTACCTAGTCTTAAATGCTACCGCATGAATGCCATCTTATCAGATAACACAGCAGGTGTTACAAAAAAAAAAAAAGAAAGAAAGAAAAAGAAAAGGATACAATCTTGCTGACTACCAAAACCACTACCTTGTTTTTTTTCTTTTTTCTTTTTAAATTATGAAAGTATGATAACACAATTACAGGAGATTTGGAAAATCCAGAACAAGGTTACATATAGTTCCACTATATATTAAATTATTTTTTAAGTAGATTAAGATTTTTTAGTTGGAGTTTCAATATCAAACTCTCAAAATTAACAGAATGAATATATCGAGAAGTAGAAGGATAATAGTAGACCTGAAAATCACTATGAGAACCATTTCAACATAATTAAGATTTCTACAGTTTTCACACAACAGTGGGATACAAGTTCTATTCAAGTTCCCAGACAATAAACCAGGAGACATTAGAAGATATCCACTAACATAAAACAAAGTGCAAAAATTTAATGGTCTAAAGATACTGAAATAGAATCTGTTCTCTTATCATTGTGGAATTATGTTAGAAATCAGTATCGAAAGATATTTGAAAATAACCCACATATTTTCAAGTGCAGTGTGACATTTACCAAGAGAGATCTTTGACTTCGCCACTGAAAGCCTCAGTAAAGTTAGAAGTCTACGAGAACACAGAGGGTGTGTCTCAATTTTTAAGAACATGTCAGCAGTGAAGATATCAACAATATTTAGTAACATCTCCTGTGATCTGTCCAAGGAGGGTCAAAAGGGGATCTGAGATGAAAACTTCCATTTTCTGTATATGTGACAATCCACATATACAGAGGGAGCTATAAATTCTACTTTGGCCTAAAGCACACGAACTACATGTACTCAGGAAGCTCAGATTTCCACTTCTGGCAGTTACCAACAGATAAGCTCCCCAGGACTAGTTCCTCTTTGCTTTTAAGTCAATATATAATTTTTCACTTAAATTTAACCTCAATTCTACCCTTCCCCCAAATCATATACACACTTTCCCCTTCTTTGATTTAGTGACAAGCTGCATTTCTGTCTGCAGCTAATTCTTGCCCAAGTCAGGAACATGAAACACATTTAGCTTCTGTTTTTCAGGTGAGAGTGAATTGTGACTTTGATGACTCGTATTTGGGAGTCGTCTAGATATTCATACTACTGACATATACATAGATCAAAGAAAGAGAAAAGGAGTAAGAATGCATGGCCTAGATAATAACTACAATCTGAAAGGCTGGGAAGTACAGCTGAAGCCAGTGAAGGAGGGAAATGAGGTGTCGGACAAAGTAGATTCTTTGCAGTCAATAGGAGCTGACTACTGCCTGAAGATCCCTGCCACAAAATAGAAGATCTAAGTCTACCCATGGGCCAACCCCCACCCAAATGACACTTCTGAATAAGAAAAGGGATACCCAACAAAACAGAAATGTTTCTTGCACAAAGCAGACACACCAAGTTGTGAAGCAATTATTAGCATTACAGTTCAGACGAAGTAATTTTAGGAGCAGTGACAGAGACAAAACAAATCCTGAGAAAAGATCTGGTCACAGTTATATGCTGAGAGTTCATAGCTTCAATAACCAAAGGGAAAATATCAATAGTATATTCAAAATGTTCTTGGAAGGACCATAAATACCTGGCTTTCATGCTGACTTTCCACACTGTCACATATGGCAGATCACAAAGTCCTTCTGTGGACCCTCAATGCGGTTTCAAAAGCTTTTTCAATACAACCACCTCAAGGTAACTGGATGGCATCACCAGCTCCACGCATATGAATCTGAGCAAACTCTGGCAGATGGAGGACAGGGAACCTGGTGTGCTGCAGTCCACGGGGTCGCAAAGAGCTGGACATGACTTCAGCGACTGAACAACTGACCATCACCACTCAACAAGTGATTCAGTTCAGTTCAGTCGCTCAGTCATGTCCAACTCTTTGTGACCCCATGGACTGAAGCACACCAGGCTTCCCTGTCCTTCACCAAGTCCTGGAGCTTGCTCAAACTCACATCCATCAGGTCGGTGATGCCATCCAACCATCTATTTCTCTGTCGTCCCCTTCTCCTCCTGCCTTCAATCTTTCCCAGCATCGGGATCTTTCAAATGAGTCAGTTCTTCACATCAGGTGGCCCAAGTATTGGGAGTTTCAACTTCAGCATCAGTCCTTCCAATTAATATATAGGACTGATTTCCTTTAGGATGGACTGGTTGGATCTCCTTGCAGTCCAAGGGCCTCTCAAGAGTCTTCTCCAACACCAAAGTTCAAAAGCATCAATTCTTTAGTGCTCAGCTTTCTGTACAGTCCAACTCTCACATCCATACACAACTACTGGAAAAACCATTGCTTTGACTAGATGGACCTTTGTCAGTAACATCTCTGCTTTTTAATATGCTGTCTAGGTTGGTCATAGCTTTTCTTCCAAGGAGCAAGCGTCTTTAATTTCATGGCTGCAGCCACCATCTGCAGTGATTTTGGCACCCAAGCAAATAAAGTCTGTCACTGTTTCCATTGTTTCCCCATCTATTTGCCATGAACTGATGGGACCAGATGCCGTGATCTTAGTTTTTTTGCATGTTGAGTTTTTCTCAACACTACTACTAAAAGTAGTTTTTCTCAGAGGCCACTACTAAATGCCTTTTTGCATCAAGTGACTACCCATAAAGAAAAGGGTAGAAAAGGGGGAAAAAAAGGAAACTGCTATGCATTCTACAGAAAGAGGTTTACTAGCTTATCTTTCTCTTTTCAAAAAAAAAATAAGAAAAAAGGTTAAGACTTTCATTTCTAGTTCTGCATGTAAAGGTGAACAGACTGAAAAATCAACTACTCTTCCAGGATCCATAAGTGAGGGGAGGACAGAAGGATACCGACTGTCCCAAAACTGGAGAGACAGAATATTGGGAATCTCAACACCTCAATTGTAGGAGGAACCAGTGTCAGGTAGGAAACTGTACTTGAAAAAGTCTTGGAGTATGCTGAGCGTGGACAAGTATGAGAGTTAAAACTCCAGGAGGACCCAGTCACAGGGAGGGGAGCCCACAAAATACTGTCACATTTACCTCCAGAACCCCAAACAGATTCCCACAGCAATTATCAGAGAAAAATCCCTTCATGCTTCCAGCAGAGAGGGAAAGGAAACCATTTTAAAATATGCCAGAGCACTCTATTTCTTAACAAAGCCTGCCCTCAGAAAAAACTAGGTAACCAGAACCTAACCTGTTGGGATATTATCAGAACCTAAGTGACATGGGGAAGGGAAATAACCAACTCCAGTCCATTCTAGTCATCCTGTCCCACCTAAAAGGGGTTAAAAAAAAAAACAAACAAAAAAAAACTAACAGCCACTAGTGAAGTTCACAGTCCAGAGGAATACATTCTGAGACCAATTATAAGAGTACAGAAATGTCACTTTTCCCCAACACCTCATCACCACACTACTAAAAGCCTTTGTGCAACAGTTGCTTTTACCCAGTACATGTTGGCAATAGAAAAAATTACAAGGCATACCAAATGACAAAAACATAATCTGAGAAACAAAACATCAGAACCAGACACGGCAGGGATACTAGAATTAGCAGACCAGAAAAGACAGACATAAGAAAATTCAAAAGATAAGCCAACTGACAAAGAGAAAATATTTGCAACAAAGGTCAAAATCCATAATACATAACAGATCCTGCCCTAAGTCAATTTAAAAGACAACTCAACATAGGCAAAATGATGAATGGGTAATTAACAATAATTACTAGTGGCCAGCAAAATTAAATCATGCTTAACTTCACTACGAATCACTAAACTGCAAATCAAGACAATGTTATCTATATATGCTCTATTTTTTGGCTGTGATGCTGACAAAAATTAAGATGACTGATAATACTGTTAGAAAGGGTGTACAGAAACAGGAATTCTCAAATCACTGGAAGTGTGCAGTGGCATGGTTTCGGGGATGGAACAATCTGGCTATTAAATTTTTATCATTCTAACACAAAGAATTTGGTTGCTAAAACATGTCCTGCAATTCACGCTTTAGGAAAAGTGACAAATTTTTTTAATGAATACAAAAATTAATCTTCAGGACAAAAGTACATTAATCCCCAACTTAGAAATTAAAATTACTTTAAGTTTTTTCCATTAAAAATATATTATACTTAAGTTATGTGTCTGTATTACTGGAAAATGTGTACTTGTGTACTAATTCAATTACATTATGGATTCATCTTTCAGAGATTCATCTAGGGAATTGAGACGCTAATTATAACATCGTTGGGTTTCCCTGGTAGCTCCATAGTAAAGAATCCACCTGCAATGCAGGAGATGCGGGTTCGATCCCTGGGTCAGGAAGATCCCCTGGAGGAGGAAACAGCAAACCACTCCAATATTCTTGCCTGGGAAATCCCATGGACAGAGGAGCCTGGCAGGCTACAGTCCATGGGGTCGCAAAAAGTCAGACATGACTTGAGCAACTAAATACACACAAACACACATAACATGGCTGCACATAAATATTCACTTAGTAGTTCCTGGCAAACAAAGTAATGTAAAGGCTCCCCAAAGTGTCTTTTTATTCCACCCCAATCTATGACCCTCAAATTGGTTGAGGGGAGTATTAAAAAACCATATAGACACTGTTGCTGTTGTTTTGTCGCTGAGTCATTTCCGACTCTTTCATGGCCCATGGACTGTAGCCTGCCAGGTTCGCTGTGCATGGGATTTCCTAGGCGAGAAGTACTGGAGTGGGTTGCCATTTTTCTCCCTCAGAGGATCTTCCTGACCCAGGGACTCTACCCACAGTCCCTGCATCCCCTGCAATGCAGGTGGATTCTTTACCACTAAGCCACCTGGGAAGCCCCTATAGACGTTAAATGTGGCAAAGAGCAGGTTTCATATGAAAAAAATGGAGGACAATACTAATGCAGGTTCCATTCAACTCTGAGACCTCCAAAACCCTCAAATTCCTTGACGAGGCTATATATTTGCTCCCAAGATCATTCTCTGGCTTCCCTAGAAGGAAAGACAAATCCACTAAACCAAAAATTCCTCAAGCATAAAGTCAGCGAACTTCATATTTTAGGGATATCCTTGTTATAGTAAAATAAATGAGACACCTAGAAAGCACAGTGTTCTTTGGAACTGGATCAGTTTGAGTTTCCATCCTAACGCTGGCAGTTACTGGCTATGGATCCATGCGCAAACACTCAGGGCTTTATCTTTTAATCTGCAAAGTGACAAATCTTTTCAGGGTCATTGGTAAAGCTGAATGAGATGGTCATATAAAATGTGTGGCATTTTATAAATGACAAGCCATAAAACTGAAAAGATATAATTTTCTTTGTTTCAATAAATAGGAACTATTATTTCTTAGGCTCCCAATAGGTGAAGTACAAGGGTAAAAAATGATTTAGACACTAACATTAAAAAATCAAAAATTTTACATAACTCCCTTTTAAAAATAATAATTTTATTATTTTCGAAAAGACATTTTCATGGGGTTCTCATTCCCATCACGTCATGGCAAATAGAAAGGGAAAAAGCAGAAGCAGTGATAGATTTTATTTTCTTGGGCTCCAAAATCACTGTGGATGGTGACTGCAGCCACGAAATTAAAAGACGCTCCTTGGAAGGAAAGCTATGACTAACCTAGACAGTGTATTAAGAAGCAGAGATGTCACTTTGCTGACAAAGGTACACAGAGTCAAAGCTATGGTTTTTCTAGTAGTCAGGTACAAATATGAGAGCTGGGCCATAAAAAAGGCTGAGCACCAAAGAACTGATGCTTTTGAACTGTGGTGCCAGAGAAGACTACTGAGTCCCTTCGGACTGCGAGGAGATCAAACCAGTCAATCCCAAAAGAAATCAATCAACCTTGAATATTCATTGGAAGGACTGATGCTGAAGCTCCAATACTTTGGCCACCTGATGCAAAGAGCTATCTTATTGGAAAAGACCTGGATGCTGGGAAAGCTAGAAGGCAAACAAGAAGGTGATGGCAGAGGATGAGATGATTAGATAGCATCACTGATTCAATGGACATGAATTTTGAGCAAACTCCGGAAGACAGTGAAGGACAGGGGAGCCTGGCGTTCTGCAGTCCACAGGGTCACAAAGAGTCGGACACAACTTAGCAACTGAACAACAACAACAAAGGAATATAAGAATGCTTCAGCGTATGCCTTGTGTGATTTAAAAAAAAAATTATTTTAATCAAACTGACAGGCTTATTTGCTCTCAAGAATTTAAGGCCTTTTCTATAACAAACAAAAGTTACCGAAAAGGGCAGATGTGTCGTTGTCTATTGCTAGTAACCTGTATGTAGATGGATACTAAGAGTAGTTTCTGGAAGCTTAACGGAAAAAAGGGAGTTATTAGAAACATTTTTGGCTCAAATCCCACTAGAAACTTGTGGATTTTTTTATAAAAGGGGGCACTAGATGGCATTAAAAAAACAGCATCTTAAACCACAGCTTTGAATAACATATACAGACATTCAAATCCATGTTTCCTAAATTATCCTTCTCTTTCCCCAAACACATATATAACCTTTGAGAAGGTGAAGATACTATAGGCCAGGTACACTGCTGTCTGATCATTAATGATATAGGGCTAAAGTGTAGAGAACCTACACAATCCTTAAGCTTGGGCAGACTCCCAGTAAACCAGTCTCAAGTCTCAAAGATGCCCTGGCACAAGCTGGGTCATAAAAACTCCTAACTCCATTCTCAATAAGAGTCTCAAGTGCACATTTCTGTAGTCTGGGTGAAAGAAAAATTCCTATTAAATAGCAGATGCACAGGCAAAGGGCTGACATTGTGTTGTAAAATTTTTTAAGAGTCTAAAGTGTATTCTTACCAAAGTGGAGTTATAGAACAGCCACCAGGGAGATTCCAGAATGAATAAAAACTCTTCTCCCCAAAAGGAGCTTCAAATATAACATATCCTGAGCTAAACCTCAGAGTCCTGTGCCTAAAAATGCTTATCAGTTGCTTTAATCATATAAATCGCCTGGTCTTTTCAGAGTATCTGAAATAGAACTAGTCTAAGGAGTTTGAGCTATAACTATACCCACCCCCCCAAAAGGATGAAGAGTTAAAGTATATGGAGTTATTTATACTCCATATACTTTATATTTATATGTATAGGGAGTCCATTTATACGCTGAAGAATGATTGATGTATTAGTTTCCTGTGACTGCTGTAACAAATTATCACATATTTGGTGGTTTACAACAACAGAAATTTCTCTCTCTCAGTCCTGGAGGCCACAAATCCTAAACTGGTATCACAGGGCCAAAATCAAGGTGTTGGCAGGCTGCGCCTCTTCCAGAGATTTTATGAAACATTCTGTTCCTTGCCTCTTCTAGCTTGGAGTAACTGTTGGCGTTTCTTGACCTGTGGCCACATCATTTCAATCTTTGCCTCTGTGGTCATACTGCCTCCTCTTCTAAATGTAAACTCTTTCTGTCGCTCCCTTAGAAAGACACATGTAATTAACATTTAGAACCCACCCAGACAACCCAGGGTAATCTCCTTGTATCAAAATCTTTAACTTAATAACATCTACAAAGACTCCTCCCCTCTAAAAAAGTAACATCACAGATTTCAGGGGTTTGGATGTGGATATCTTTGGGGGGGATGGGAGGCGGAGAACAGGGGTCCATTTTTTAGCCTACCAAGACTGCCAAAGGTAAAAGTTAACTATATAATCAACCCCTCACAGCCAACATTTACGTCTTTATTCTGTATATGATTTAAGGTTTTTTAAAAAACTGTGAGCCATATATCAGAAAACACAATCACTTTTAAAGTACTTAGATTATCCCATTTTCCTAGAAAGCATCTTTCTTCATTTGCTTGAGATCCCTACCACTATGAAACAAAACTATGAAACTCTTTTTTTCCCCCTATATTAAGAAACTTATCTTTTTCTTCCATGGTTATTGCCATCTTCGAACATAAAGTAAATAAAGGTCACATCAAAATTAACTCTCCCAATCTTTAGCAATTTTCTTTTCCTCATGCATTTCATTATACAACATGCAAACAAGCAAACAATTTGTTCCTTAATTAAAACACTGCTTGCTCACAGGATACAGGTGTTAAAAGAGTTTAGAAATTTATTCAAGACTAGGCAAACTACGGAGCAATAATAAATTCTGAGTAAGCAATCCAACTGCCATCATAACACTGCCTGCAGTAAGCATCACCTCATAAAAACCACTCACAGCAGTTTAATCTAAAGCTACAGCTGTAAGACAGAGACTGATTTCTGTAAGCTTCTAAAAATGCAAAGAAAGTGTTCTTTATTGGAAAAGTTGTTTTTGGATTCAACATCTGGAATAGAAAGCTAAATTACTTTCAGTAACCCAACAGCTTTATTTATAAAGAAAAAATAATCAATTCCTATTTGGATTATATCTTTTCACACTATGGAACATACAGCAGGAACCTTTCAACGGTGATTTACCAAACCTTCATTATCCAGTCTTAATTAAGTTTCTGAGTACTGTTGGTAACAGACTTAACATTTTTTGGTCTCTATATAAAATTAAGTTATTGTCACAGGAAAAATAAATGCTTTAAGATATTTTTAAAGCATTTAAAATGCAGATCTAGATAATTTAGCGTAATCTGTGCCCTCTTATACAATACTTGTCATTACTATTTCACCTCTTCTAACATTACTCCTCGGAGAGGGCAATGGCATCCCACTCCAGTACTCTTGCCTGGAAAACCCCATGGACGGAGGAGCCTGGTAGGCTGCAGTCCATGGGGTCACTAAGAGTTGGACATGACTGGGCGACTTCACTTTCACTTTTCACTTTCATGCGCTGGAGAAGGAAATGGCAACCCACTCCAGTGTTCTTGCCTGGAGAATCCCAGGGATGGGGGAGCCTGGTGGGCTGCCGTCTATGGGGTCACACAGAGTCGGACACGACTGAAGTGACTTAGCAGCAGCAGCAACATTACTTCTTCAGTCCCCCAGCCCCTACAGATACTTTCAAATTGCCCCAGTCAGTCTTTCCCCAAGACTTCAGAATGCATCTACTAAGGGTTATTATCAGCCAACACCAGTTATATGAGCAGCAGCCTTGTTCTCATTCCGTCACTTTGTGTATCCATCTGAGATGTTTCGAGCTGCAATGCTGGAGAAGACACCTGGGAGTCCCATGAACAGCAAGGAGACCAAGGAGTTAATTCTAAATATTCAACCCTGAATATTCATTGGAAGGACTGATGCTGAAGCTCCAATATTCTGGCCACCTGATGCAAACAGCCAATTCATTGGAAAAGATGCTGATGCTAGGAAAGACTGAAGGCAGGAGAAGGGGACGACAGATCAGATGGTTGGATGGCATCACTGACTCCATGGACAGGAGTCTGAGTAAGTTCCAGGAGTTGGTGATGGACAGGGAAGCCTGGCATGCTGCAGTCCATGGGGTCACAAAGAATCGGACATGACTCAGCAACTGAACTGAACTAATCACAGGGGTGGGCTTCCCAGGGGACTCAGCAGTAAAGAGTCCACCTGCCAATGCAAGAGACACAGATTCGATCCCTAAGTCAGGAAGATCCCCTGGAGAAGGAAACGGCAACCCACTCCAGTATTCTTGCCTGGGAAATCCCATGGACAGAAGAGCCTGGTGGGCTACAGCCCACGGGGTCATAAAAAAGTGAGACACAACTGAGCAACTAAACAAGAATCCGAAGGGTCCTTAAAAAAAGAGACGGCAATGTGATGGAGGCAGAGATATAAATCAAAGGAAGAAATCTGAAGATGCTATACTGCTGGCTTGACAACGGAGGAAGAATTTGTGAGCCCAAGGGCTGCAGGTGTAGCAGCTTCTAGAAGCTAAAGAAGAACAGGAATATGAGTTCTCCCCTAGAGCCTCCAGAAGGAACAGAGCCCTGCCAATACCTTGATTCCACAAGACCCACTGTGAACTTCTGACTGTCAGAACTGTAAAATGACAAAGTTGTGTTATTTTTTGAGCCACCATATTGTGGTAACTTATCATCACAGCAATAGGAAACTAATATACCACCTGAACCCAAATTATCAAGAGGAGGCCAAAGGGAGAGTGGGACAAAGTGAAAAAAATATGAATTTCAGTTAACCTGTCCAATAGTCTTATCTTCTACCAGAAGAAAAGTGATGCACTCACAGGAAAAATAATCTTAATCTAGAGATGTAGTTCTCAAATTTGGTGCATACAGGAACCAAAGAGAGCTTTAACACAATTCTGATACCAAGGTTCCATTTCAGATTAAATGAATTATCATCTATGGGGCTCTTGGTATGGTAGAAAGACAACCAGAAGGTTTTTAGGCACAGCTAGGGTGGAGAGCCCACTGTTCTACCTAAAGATTAGTATTAAGCGATCCAAGGAAACTTCTGGGATTTCCAAACGGTACAAGTTCCTGAAACTGCCCCCCATGAAGATATGGTTCACCATTCATTAAATATATGTTTTGTTGACTTTATATTTGACAGTAAGAAGTTGCCTAGGCAAATTCCTAAAGGCAAAATTACTGGTTCAAACGGCAGGTAACTTTTTTTATTCAGACAAACACTGCTAAATTGCTAGACCACTGTACCCTTCTACCAATTAAGAATCAGCAACTTTGTTAAAAAGCCTGCCCAGTTTGATAGGTGGAAAATAATATTTCATTGTTGTTTTCATTTGCAAGCTTCAACCATGACTGAAACTGAGTACATTTTCATAGCTTTATTGGCCATTTTGGGGGACCTGTCAATTACTTATTCATATTCATTTCTATTAGTTTTTTAAAAGGTAATCTGTAAGAATCTTTTCTGCTAAGGAAATCAACCTTTTACCTGTCATGACTGTTAAATATTTCCCCCAGTTTGTTGCCTTTTGCCTTCGGCTTCTTTAAGCCACAGATTTTATTTTTTATATATCTTTAATGTATTCATCTTTCCCTCTATGGCTTCTTTGGAAAGCTAATCCATACTCTAAGATTATAAACAACATCAACCATACACCCATACTTAATTCTACTTCCGTAATTTCACATTTTACAAAGGTTGGGACCTTTTCCCCTCCACCCACCCCTAATTGTCCCAATATCATTTACTGTTTAGTCCATCTCTTCTCCACTGATGGAAGTTATCATGCTTTTAACTTACAACAAAGATAGGAAAAGGGAAAAAAATATATATATGTGTGTGTGTGTATATACACACACACACACAACATATATCCTTATGTAATATGTATGTGGTTGTACATGAAAAACTCTGAAGTAAAAGCTTAACACACTTTTTACATAGTCAACATTACTTTCATTTTCCATAACCTTATGGGAATCTGTAAACTCTTTATACCTGAGTCAGGCATTATATTTACTGCTGACGATGTAAAAAGTGTCAGAAGCTTTCACTTCAGAGTAACGGTTGCGTCTCTCCCCTTCCCCTCTCCAAAGCAACCCAACTGTCACCAGGCTGACTCCCTCACAAGCCCTGAGGGATAAAGGCCCCCAGCGGTTGTCCTGTGGTTGGACTCCTTCTTGCAATATACTTGTTGCCACTAGGTGGAGACAATTTCATAATAGGAAGATTGGTTACTGAAACCAGAGTAGCCACAAATTTTCTACAAATATACACAAATAGTAAAGAAGGTCTGCTTTCAATTTTGGGGTAAACCAAGGCTAGTCATTTTAACTGAGGATCCAGTTTCCTTACTTGTAAATTTAAGAATTTATATTAAGTAATACCAAGAGCCCCCTTAGCTCTAATATTTTATAGATCAAAAGGCTTTCCTCAGTGTCATTTCCCCAATGGCTCAGCAGTAAAGAATCTGCCTGCCTATGCAGGAGACACAGGAGATGCAGGTTCGATCTCTGAGTCAGGAAGATCCCCTGGAGGAGGAAATGGCAATCCATCCAGTGTTCTCGCCTAGGAAATCCCATGGACAGAGAAGCTTGGCAGGCTGCAGTCCAAAGGGTCGCAAGGAGTCAGACTCGACTGAGCAACCAAGTCCGTCCTCTTGGGCTAAGAAGGTATTCTACTTCCAGCAACTTCTTTCAACTTGAAAACTTCACCAACCAACACCAGTCATTTCCTCCGATCTTTTTTTCAAAGCTAATCAAAAAGAGGTGTATTGTGTATTAAAGTTCACACAGATCTAGCATTCCAGGTCCCATACAAGGCTTTCTGCACTTCCTCATGGATACTTCTCCACATCCAAATGGCACGCTTGCACACATGTTTTAAACAATGAGCTATAGATTTTTCTCTGAACTGGTATCCTTGTGCCAGAAGCTGTACATCTGGAGGGGTTTCTTTGCCTTTTCCCTTGTATTATTTTTTTTTCTTCCTTGCTCCGTTTGGTCAGAACCTTCCAATTTGTTGATTTCCTGAATTCTTAGTTGTCTGGCCCTCTGACAAGACATTGCCTGCACCTGCACTTCAGCTCCTGGTTCTCATCTGCCGGTCTAGATTTTGTAACCCTTCTAAAACTATATCGACCTCTGCTTGCCTAAGGGGTTCCCAGTCAGCTGCTTCATCCAATTTTTTGAATCTAGTGAACTACTGCCAAACTACTGATTTACTAAGCTCTCAAACTTGGGCACAATCTATGTTCTCAGCCCCGAACATGCACCAACTCTACCACAAACTAACCACATTCTTAGAGAAGGATTAATTTTCATCCTCCCCATGCTTCACGATCAAGAGACAAAATGTACACTGTTAATTTCCTGAGCAGAGCAGAAAAATTCTGAGTTCTTAAATTGAGCAAGAGGAGCTACTAACTTCATTTCACATCCCTACCTAGATTCCAGGAAACTGTAAACAGGGCAACATTATTGACGTGTGTAAAGAGCTTACTACTGACTGTGGACTATTGCTCTATGTCATCAGCATACATGGTTGGCTCCCAATAAAAATCTGCAGATTTAATGGCAGAAACAGATCAGTACTTCTATCTCTTGAGAAGGAGATGTGAACACAAGGGAAGCATGAAGCAAAGCTTGAACGTTTACAATTTACATGTTTATCAACGATGCCAAAGCTAAAAAGAGACTTCTAACAACTAATGACTTTCGGTCCAAAACCCCACAAGCCAGAAGAGATGTTTAACAACTTCTGAAAAGTGGTACACCTCCCTTTCTTGGGAGGAGAAATGCCCATCAAGTGCAGATTCCTGCCAGAAGGAGCAGAGATGCTGCTGAACACACTTCAGCAAGTGAGAACACACGAGATAAGAGCAACAGTCCCTACATCACAGAAAATAGACCAACAGGGTCTACATTTCTCACAAGGGCATACTTCATTGAAAAAATAAGCTGTAGAAAGGGACTGACACAGAAAATAAAAAATCACATTGGGAAAAATAAGAGAGAAAGCTGAAGGCCGATGCCTCCACATTCTCCCAACAGCAACTGGAATAACCCTTTCAGAAAACAGCTAGGCAATTCATTTCCAGAGATACAAAACATTCATATTCTTTCACCCAGTCATCCCAGTCCTAGGAAATAACACTATTAATAATAACAGGTAACATTTATCACTTTATATGATTATCCTAACAACCCAATGAAACATGTACTATTAATTGCCCTCATTTAATAAGTCAAGCTGAAATACAAATAACTAAATAAGCAAGCAACTAGCTTAAAGTTCACAGTGTCAGAGTAAAGACTCAAAACTCAGGTCTGCTTGACAAAGAAGGCCATGCCCTTAACTATCACACCAATTATTATTCTTACTACAACAGTAAAACTGCCATCAGCACAGACACATCTGCTGCATCATCAACAATGGGAAATTTCTTCAATCATTAAAAATAACAATTAGTCATACTATATGCAATGATTAGTAATACTTATAAAGCAAAGAGATGAAAGAGACCACTAACTTGTAGTTGTGCTACAATTTGTTGTTGTTTGGTCAATCAGTACTGTCTGACTTTTCTGCAACCCCACAGACTGTAGCCCGCCAGGCTTCTCTGTCCATGGAATTTTCCAGGCAACAATACTGGAGTGGGTTGCCATTTCCTTCTCCAGGGGACCTTCCCAATCCAAGGATGGAACCCAGGTCTCCTGCATCTCCGGTATTGGCAGGCAGGTTCTTTACTACTGCGCCATCAGGGAAGACCTGTGCTATAATTACAGCTACGTAAACGCTAACATTGTAGAAGGCAGCATGGAGTTGTCAGGAGCCTGTGGAGAGGGTTTCCCTCCATTTTCCAACTCCTACTACTATTATGACCAAAATACAACAGGCACTGGTTTGAACAGTTTTAAAACAATAGATCAGAGGAGTAAAGAATGTGTTTCTGGTGTCGCTTTGGCACACACGGTAGATCTTCTCCTGCAGAAAAGCAACTACTATGGAAAACAGTAGCAGCCAGACTGGGATTTAGGAAACCTCAATTCTCATTGTGGGTTCCTGATTCAATTTCAAAATGTAAACTGATTTCTCTTCTGCCCTTATCTCCTGGTTTCTGCAACTTGCATCAAAAAAAAGTTTAAAACTGGTAAAAAGCAGAGCCTGCAGTTTCAAAGGCTGGAGTCTTAGAAGAAAAAAGAAACCAGAAACTTTAAGGACAGAAAGATGTGTTACAGCTCTAATACATCTAAAGATTAGCATAATCTCTAGATTCATGAAAGCAGCAAAAATTTGGCATAGCTCAAATATACTAGAAATCTACATGACTTTGAGCAAGTCAATATACAGCTTTTAATCTCTTTATCTATAAAATGAGCATGTTTTAGGAAATACATACTTATTTTCAATGTGCATTAGGGCAGAGTTCCTTATTAGCAACTAAAAATATATTAAAATGTGTATATATTAAAAAGGTATAAAAGTATAAATACATATATGTCTACTAGGGTAAAGCTACTTATTAGCAATTAGCCTTCAAAAATCTTTATGTGGGTTCTTCAAATAACCAATATTAAGAAGAGAAAACCATAAGAATACTATAATAAAGAATAACTAAATAGCTAAAGCAGCAAAACTCATTGTCTCCTAAGGAAAATTTATTCTATATTAAACAGTAAGTGGAAAGCAAAACTAACATTAATTTGATACAACACTGTTTTGGGGCACTTTTTAAAAATAGCTTTCCCTCTACCTCTACTTTTTAAACAAAATCCTGTAAGTCCATGGCCCTTGCTTAATTTTTCTGCGTCTACACGCCCCTTGAGAATCTGATGAAAGCTAGGAGTTCTTATCTTGGGGGAGAAAATACAAAGATAAAAAATACAAAAGAACACACATACAAAATCTCAGAGTATTCACGGATCCTTAAGAGATATCTGGACTGGAGGCCAAGAACACTTGCCCCACACTGTCTAAGCGTTTCAAATCTGAAACAAAGAAACAGGTTACCTTCTCTTTTTCTCAGCTCTCTTCAGCTGTACTACACAATAAGCTGTTGCCAACAATGATGCATTTATTCTAAGCAAAAATAGACAAACAGGACCTAATCAAACTTACACGCTTTTGCACCACAAAAGAAACCATAAACAAAATGAAAAGACAATCTATGGAATGGCAGAAAGTATTTCCAAATGATGTGACTGATACTTACCAAAACATACAAATAGCTCATCCAGCTCAACCACAACAACAAAAAAACAAAAACCAAACAACCCAATTGAAAAATAGGCAAATTACTGAAATAGACATTTCTCCAAAGAAGACATACAGACGGCCAACAACCATATAAAAAGATAGTCAACATCACTAATTATTAGAAGAAACGCAAATCAAACTATATAAGGCACTGTCTTACTCCAGCCAGAATGGCCATGATCAAAGTAAACAACAAATGTTGAAGAGGATGTAGAGCAAAGGGAACGTTCCTACACTCTTGGTGAGAATGCAAGCTGGTGCAGCCATTATGGAGAACAGTATGGCAGTTCCTCAAAAGACTTAAAATTGAGTTGCCATATGATCCAGCAATCCCATCCTGGGCACATATCCAGACAAAACTATAATTTGAAAAGATACATGCACCCCTAAATTCACAGCAGCATTGCTTACAACAGCCAAGACACAGAAGCAAACCAAGTGTCTCTGACAGATGGACGGATAAAGAAGACGCGGTCATGTATACAGGTGAATACAACTCAACCCCAGAAAGGACTTCAGTAACGCCACGTGCAGCAACAGACAGACCCAGAGACTCGTACTAAATGAAGTCAAGTCAGAAAGAGAAGGACGGATCCATATAATATCCCTTATATCTGTAATCTGCAATACGACACAAATGCACCTATCGATAATACAGAAACAGATGTGACGAAGAGACCTGTGGTTGCCAAGGGGGGGCGGTATAAGGGAGGGGACGACTAGGAACTTGGGATTAGCACATGCAAACTAGTATACACAGCATGGATAAACAAGGAGGTCCTACTGCATAGCACAGGGAACTCTATTCACTATCCCGTGACAAGCCGCATGGTACGAATGTGTGCATGCCCATGACTGAAACGCCGCGCTGTGCAGCAGAAGACAACAGGACACTGCGAGTCGACCACGCGCTGCTGGGCGCTGTCCGCAGTCGCTCAGTCGTGTCCGCTGTTTGGCGGACCCACGGACTACAGCGGCCAGGCTCCTCTGTCCATGGGATTTTTCAAGCAAGTATGCTGGAGCGGGTTCGAATTTCCTACTCCAGGGGATCTTCCTGACCCAGGGATCAAACCTGTGTCTCCTGGGTCTCCTGCACTGGCAGGCAAATTCTTTACCACTGCACTACCAGGAAAGCCCTTAATCAACTACAATTTTTTTTTTTTTTTTTAAAAACAGGTTTGTTCTTACAAACATAAACTACGGAGACAACACGTGCCACTTGTTAAATACTTCCATCTGGCTGCCACAATGAAGGGTGTACTTCCCTACCATCAACATCAGTACAAAGCTAAAAGGAACCTTAGAATCCAACCACAAGGAAATGGATAAATACACCACGGTACATCCACTTGAAATATCAATCATCAAAAATGTTACCAAGTTGATTATGGATTAGAAAATGTTAGTTATATCTAAAGTCAGACTTTAAAATACACATAAATTTAGACTTATATAAAAAACAACAGTTAAAACAGTTAAAAAAGTTTTAAAAAGCCCAAAGATAAAATTTATTTCCAAAGGGAAATACATCGAAATTTAACAGCAATTAAAATTGAATACTGAAAACATGATTTTTCCAGTTCTTAAATTTTCCAATATTAAAAAATTTTTTAAATAAACTGACAAATGAAAATTATTATACTGGTTAAAAAGACAACTTAATAACATCGATTTTTCCCCATTCTTAGCTCTTAATTACTTTTAAAAGGACTGAGCAACATATTGCACATAGGAATTAAAACTAAAAACAA